>NC_133330.1:290393330-290695830 GCF_042186555.1 Aquarana catesbeiana | reverse complement strand
CCTATGGCTGCTACTTAGCCAGCAGGCTTCTTCAGATGAATAGGGAGCAGCGCCTCATTTGTGAGCGCCTATTTGGGGAAACAATCCATAAGGGGCTGCAGGGCACGCTAACACAAAACACCCAACTACATGAGGCAGCCCCCCCTCCTCCTCCTCCTCCTCCTCCTCCTCCTCCTCCTCCTGCCACAACTGAAACACCAGAGCCACAGCCTCAAAAGAAGGCTACAGGGAAGGCTGCAGGGCAGCATGGAGGAAAGGCTGCAGGGAAGAGAAGAAAATGATGACCTGGGTTCAGTCTGGTCTGACAGAAGACGCAGGCTGTTGTAGGACCACAGTCTGGGGACATCTAGATCATCTGCTGGTGCTGTTGATCTCTGGGATTCTTGGACCAGATTGTGCTCCCTCTTATATGGACTCCGCAAGATCCCAATTTTCTGGTACACCGACTTTTTCCAGCGTTGACTTCCTCTTTATTTTATTTTGACCATGAATAAATGGATCTTTTTTGAGTTTAGCAAAAGACTTTATGTGTTTTCTTTGAAATCATTGATTTTACACACAATGTTAAATTAACAAGGGACAACAATCTCATTGAGTTTGAAAAAAAACACACCAAAAATACATTACTAATGTTAATAATGTTCAAGTGGTAAGTCTTGAAAATCAAAAAATTTACGTAACCAAAAACGGTGCTTTGGGTTAACTTTATCTAAAAACTAAAAAATAATCACTATAAAAAAAAAAAATAATAATGGGTTCTTTGTGTTAACTTTACAAACCTAAAAAAAAAAAAGGGGAAAAAGTATTATTAGTATGGAAACATTGTTTTTAAAATGCATACTATATCATTCATGAGATCAAAGAGAAAAAGAATCCAGAAATCAGTTTGGGAGAACTCTGATTATGAACAGCAAAACACCTTCGTTCTTTAGAGCCTTCGTAAAGAAGAAATAAAATGCGCTGCATTCAACGATCACAGATTTTGCAGCGTGATGAATGTGCTACCTACAATACGAACACTAGTTTTACTAGACCGAGTGCTTCCGTTTAGTTTTTGCTTATGAGCATGCGTCGTTTTTTTGTCCGTCGGACTAGCATACAGACGAGCGGACTTCGGGGTCCGTCGTAGTTACGACGTAAAGATTTGAAGCATGCTTCAAATCTAAAGTCCGTCGGATTTGAGGCTAAAAAAGTCCGTTGAAAGTCCGGAGAAGCCCACACACGATCGGATTACCAGCCAGCTTTAGTCCGTCAGCGTCCGTTGGACTTTTGTAGACGAAAAGTCCGACCGTGTGTACGCGGCATAAGAATCAGAATATAGTGCTGAGTGACGCACAAATAATCAGTTCCTTTAGAAGATATACCTGAACTGCATAATATGAGCTGGTATTGGATGCTGAGTGTAATGTATGAATATACCTCTTGCGATAGTAATTGAAATGTATGACAAACTCTGTGCCTTAATTGTGAGCTGTAAAGTTTTTCTGTTTATTTTGTTTTCTAATAAATATCTTTGATTTTTAAAAAAGGAAGGTCTATCAGTTTTTTAGGCGGACTTGAACGGACACTCCATGCAGGTCTATGGAGCGACGGATGTCAGCGGTGATATGTCCGCTGTCATCCAAACCGCTAAAATCAGACGTATGACGATACATTCGTCATCTGTCCTGGCGGATCGGATCAGATGAGATCTGATGAAAACGGACATGCTGTTCGTTTTGTCTGATCTCTCAATAGGATTCAGCGGCGCTCAACAGGCCCCTCCCCACTCAGTGAGCAGAGACGGACCTGTCATCCACCGGCTCAGCAGAGATCAGCGGAGAGATCTCCCGCTGAGCTGGCGGACTCTGCTGAAACGGATCCGCCTCATGTGGAAGGGGCCGTAGAATGAACCTGGGTTCTGAAACCTTGTGGGGTTGAGCAGGATCAGAATAGAGTAAGCAAATCTCTGGGTGAGGCAGCACAACTCCGGCACTCTGGGGGTTCTGTACCAATGAGTGACTAGTTTGTACCCCAGTTCCTGGTATCTATTACTAATAGATGATTTGTAGGAAAGTGTCAAGATTTTAATTCTTGTATTTGGCGATAAGCTCTCTCCCAGGCCAGTCATTAGGAAATCAAAGGGTGCCAGAGATGTCTCTAATAAAAGGAGTTTGTAAGTAAATGTAACTTCTGACAGGTTATCCCAACACCACAGAATCTCTGGAGATGGCCACATCCCCCCTCAGACAGGGATTGACAGATTCAGCGTTTCATGTTTCCCTATGAAACTGTGTAGAGTAGAAAGGGGGGTGTCCATTCTCTCCACTCAGGTCTAAGATCACACTCAGCTGTCCTCTCTGTGCTATGCAGTGTGTGACATCTGATTACCACCCCCTGCCTGCTGGAGCTGATAAGTAGCCTTTGATCTGTGTGTTTTAGAAGGCTGTAGAGAAATGAGGGCTGCAGATAACCTGGTACAACTTAAATAGAAACTTCAGTCATTTTTTTCATCTTTCCATCTATTAAATCTTCTGCCCTTGTTGTTTTAACTTTGGATAGTAAAACATTTTTTTTCTGCCCGTAAATTCCTTATACAGCCCACTTCCTGTTTCTTGTCTGGTAAAAGGCCTAGGCTTATGACATCATGCACAGCTCTCTCTCTCACTCTTGTGAGAGTTTGCCAGGAAGGGAGGTAGGGTGAGTCATAAGAGGGACAATGAGAGCTGCGGAGCTGGAGGTGTGCCTCTGTGTGTTGGTGTAAATCCAGGAAGTGAACAGGCAGCAGCTTCAGCTGCCCACAGTTAAAATGGATGCAGCCAGACTCAGTGGAGGGAGATTTCTGCAGCATATTTGCATAGCTCCCAACTGTCCCTGATTTCAAGGGACTGTCCCCGATTTGGAGCAATGTCCCTCTGTCCCTTATTCCTCCGCATTTGTCCCTCATTTTGGTCTGATCTATATAGATGTATATAAAATGCACTTTTTATCTATCAAAAAGTGTTTTCCAGCGCTAAACCTTTCATCTGATTCCTAAATTGCTGCATTTGTAAATTCCAAAAGTCAATATAAAGGAATATTTGTAGTAAAAAAAAGCACTTTAACCAATCTTGTTTTTTTGTATAATTCTTCTTTAAGGGGGCGTGGCAAGGGGTGTGTCCTATGCCTGCATACTTTTGCTGATAGGCGTCCCTCATTCCCATCTCAAAAAGTTGGGAGGTATGTATTTGGTAAGTACAGAATCACAGTATATATAAAATAATATGCAAAGTGGTAGGGGGGAAGCTTCAGAAAGGCAAAGATGTTTTTATTACAAATTATGTGAGCAGACTGCAGTTCCTCTTTAAGTAAGAGGATTTATTTCATCTCTGTGTATCACCTGAGAATTGTCACTTCACTGGCTAATTCCGCGTACACACGAGCAGACTTTACGGCAGACTTGGTCCGGCGGACTTTTTGACGGACTTTCCAATGGACTTTCTGAATGAACGGACTTGCCTACACACGATCAACCAAAGTCCGACGGATTCGTACGTGATGACGTACGACTGGACTAAAACAAGGAAGTTCATAGCCAGTACCCAATAGCTGCCCTAGCGTCGGTTTTTGTCCGTCGGACTAGCATACAGATGAGCGGACTTTTCGACCGGACTCAAGTCCGTCGGAAAGATTTGAAACATGTTTCATTTCTAGGTCCGTCGAACTTTTGGGAAAAAAAAGTCCGCTGTAGCCCACACACGATCGAATTATCCGACGGACTCCGGTCCGCCGGACCAAGTCTGCCGTAAAGTCCGCTTGTGTGTACGCGGCATTAATGTAAGGGTTACAACCACTTTAAAAGAGAAGTATGGGATTTTTTTTGATCCCATAATCATACCTACCTAGGTGGATGCAGCATCTGTCCCCCACTGCCTCCTCACTGAGAACTGAGCCACTGAACAACGCCGATGACTTGGTTCTCTCAACTTCCCGAGCGGAGAGATGGTGCCTGTCAGTCAGCAGCTCTCCTGCTCTGCTCCTCCACGCTCATTGGAGCGCTGAGCTGTGGAGGGGCAGGGAGCAGCCGTCTCAGTGGCTCGCTGAGAGGCTGAGACGTCCATCAGTCCAGGCACCTGGCGGATCCAGACTTCCAGAGTCGGGATGACGCGGTGCCTGGACTGATCTTGGTGACAACAGCAGACAGCGGACTTCAGAACGCTCTCTGCTTAAAACGGGTCACAGGAGTGCAAACTGGTTCCACTCCTGTGACCCATAGGAGAGTCCCAGCCGAATTAGCTCAGGCTTGACTTCTCCTTTAATTATTACTTCATCCAATAAATAGGAACCTTACTTTAAAGCATTTGTTACTCCAACACTTCATATTCCTGATATGTGCCTGCTGTACTATGTACTTGCATGAGAAAGTATATTGTTCTCTTTGAATTGCTTCCTTTGTGTGGAATCCCTGGTGTTCCTGCTAGTCCCCTTGCTTTCCTATTAAAAACTGACCATGCTAACCAGCGGAGCACACTGTGGTCATGCCCCTGCTGCAGAGCTATTCACTAGGAAACTCAGTGTGCTGCTGCTTCTCCTCCCCCCAGCTCTTATGCAGCTGAGAACAGAGGGAACGTGATCACTTATAAAAAAAATGTTTTGCCTTTCATTTTTATTTTAAACTGAATGGGTTGTTTTACAAGGTGATTATTAACAATCACTTTAAAGCATTTGTTAACCCAAAAAAAAAAAATATTGATACAGTTTATTTAAAGCATTTTATACAGCACAGTACTTGTGCTGTGTAATTTGACCCCCTGTAACACCTGTAATACCTGGTTGATCCTGCCAGTTTCCCTCCCCTATGTAAACTGACCACGGTGTATCATGGCTGCTGAGCCTGACACTGTGGTCAGTTTACGTGCCTCTGTCATCCACAGCCTGCTATCTGCAGCTCTCCTCGCTGCTCCTGTGTCCTCCTCCCCCCTCCCCTCTCTGCCTGTCATCTCTGTATGTGAGCTGCCCCTTCCCCTCCCCTTCTATCACATATTACTGCTCCCAATCACTGCCAGCCCCTCTGATAGGATTAAATAATGTATATACTATATGGCATTTTCTAAAATTCTTCTTATAAATACGTTTCTTCTTATCCCCGATCAGCGGTCACGTGACTGCCCGGCGCTGTCTTTCTCAGCTGTATGTATTACAGAGGGAGGGGCTGAGCTTTCCCTCTAAAGTTAGGGTGGCACAGTGGTGTAGTGGGTAGCACTCTCGCCTAGCAGTAAAAAGCATCGCTGGTTCAAATCCCAACCATGACACTACCTGCCTGGAGTTTGCATGTTCTCCCTGTGCATGCGTGGGTTTCCTCTGGGTACTTTGGTTTCCTCCCACACTCCAAAGACATGCTGGTAGGTTAATTGGCTTCTGTCCAATATTGTCCCTAGTGTATGAATGTGAGTTGGGGACCTTGGATTGTGGTCCGGCAGACCTCATAGGGAGAGCTCAGCTATGTATATGGAATACATACAGCAGAGAAAGACAGCGCCGGGCGGTCACATGACCGCTGATCGGGAATAAGAAAAACTGTATTTATAAGAAGAATTTTAGAAAATGGCATGCAGTATATACATAATATAATCCTAGCAGAGGGGCTGGCAGTGTGCACTACCTTAACAACCACTTGCCGACCGCCGCACGCCGATATATGTCGGCACAATGGCAGCGGTGGGCAAATGGGCTTACCTGCACGTCTCCTTTAATTGGCGGGGCTAGCAGGCACGCCGCTTACAACGTGACCGCGCCCGTGGGACCCGCGGACTCGATGTCCACCTATGTCCCGGCGATTATAAACAAGGCATTTCCCCGTTCTGCCTTGTGACATGACAGAGATCACTTCTTCCTGTGATCGGGAGCAGTGATCGCTATCATGTGAGTTGAAGCCCACCCCCCCCAGTTGGAATCACTCCCTAGGACACACCTAACCCCTTGATCGCCCCCTAGTGTGTAACCCCTTCCCTGTCAGTGTAATTTATACAGTAATCAGTGCATTTTTATAGCACTGATCACTGTATAAATGACAATGCTCCCAAAATAGTGTCAAAAGTGTCCGATGTGTCCGCCATAATGTCGCAGTCACTATAAAAATCGCAAATCGTCGTCATTACTAATATAAAAAAAATAATAATAAAAATGCCATAAAACTATCCCCTATTTTGTAGACGCTATAACTTTTGCGCAAACCAATCAATATACGCTTATTGTGATTTTTTTTACCAAAAATATGTAAAAGAATACATATCGGCTTAACCTGAGGAAAAAAATAATTTTTTATATATTTTTTGGGGATATTTATTATAACAAAAAGTAAAAAATAATGCATTTTTTTTTTCAAAATTGTCGCTCTTTTTTTGTTTCTAGCGCAAAAAATAAAAACCGCAGAAGTGATCAAATACCACCAAAAGAAAGCTCTATTTTAAAAAAGGACGTCAATTTTGTTGGGGTGCAACGTCGCACGACCGCACAG
This sequence comes from Aquarana catesbeiana, assembly GCF_042186555.1. Taxonomy (NCBI): domain Eukaryota; kingdom Metazoa; phylum Chordata; class Amphibia; order Anura; family Ranidae; genus Aquarana; species Aquarana catesbeiana. The sequence continues at coordinate 290,689,355 of NC_133330.1, read as the reverse complement.
TTGTCAGTTAAAGCGACGCGGTGCTGAATCACAAAAAGTGCTCTGGTCAGGAAGGGAGTAAAATCTTCTGGGGCTGAAGTGGTTAAGTAGATTGTAAGCTCCAGTAATGTATTTAGGTTTTGTGCTGCCCTAGGCCTGACTAAACTCATGCACCTCCTTAAATATGACCCACCCCTCCCTGTCAAGGCCATGCCCCTTGATGTTTAGGACCCGCCCTGAAATTTTCGAGTGGGGACACTGGTTTTGAGGGCCGGGGGGGGGGGGGGGATGGATTCCCTTAATTTGCATAGATTTCCTCTTACTTCCTGTTTGGCTATGGGGCAGGAAGTGAAGCGAAATCTCTGCAATGGGACAGGGATGGTAAAAAATAAACTGACAGGGGTTATCCAAAATGAAAAAAAAAGTGCTGCCTATAGTTCTACTTTAAACACAAATTTCTGATAATTTTATGGAGAGGACCCCCCCTGCAGTTGTGGAATGCCGGCCGCCCGCATACCGGAAGCAGGGCAGCCGCTTTATGGGGGTGCTAGACTAATTTGCCTCTCAGCCCAGTCCACCCAATAAGACTGGTGCTACACTAACAGTGTAGCGCAAGCTGTCGGAGACTCTTTCCGTGCTGCCCCCTGCAAAGTGCTGCCCTAAGCCTGGGCCTTGTCGGCCTAGGCCAGGATACAGCGTTGGTAAGCTCTAACGAGCAGGGCTCTCTGATTCCTCCTGTATTGAATTGTATTGTACTTGTACTGTCTGCCCTAATGTTGTAAAGCGTTGCGTAAACTATCGGCGCTGTATAAATCCTGTATAATAATAATAATAATAATAAAAAACAGCCATTATTCGCCATTTTTGTACACCAATTGTGTGTTCTTTGTATTCCACAGGATTGGGTTTATAAACTGCTGAAAAATGGACAGTGAATGTAGTGGATTTGAATCTGCTTGCACACTGCCCCTGTTGCCATATTTGAGCATTTCTAAGCTACATAATAATAATAACATACTAGTCATGGTACAAAACAATAGCTAGCAATTGATAAGAATGTTAAATTATCGGTCAAAATGATTTTCCAGTTTGTTGGAAAATCCATTATCCACCAAAAGCCATTTTCTACAAATGTTATCAATACAAGCAACCAGTCATAGTACGGGACAGTCTAAAAGCAAAAAAAAAAACAGCCAATCAGCCTGCAATTATACGAATTACATAAAACAAAATACAATGTTTTGTCATCCTGAGGTATCAAATCTTTTAGAATCTTACAAAAATTATAAGTTAGTCTTATAAGGCAGCATAGCCTGTGTGACACATCATCATACATTAAACAGACTTTGGAAATAAAAGGTTAAAGGGAGAGTTTTCTTTTTGAAGCTCAGCTGTCTGCAATATGATAGATCTGCTGTGTGTTACAGCGCAATGTGAGCACAATAGCAATTATTAATATAAATATGTGTGATTTTCTTATTTTCGTCTTTTGCTTTTCCTGTTTCAAATAAAAATCTGCTTTCCTTTTATGTTTCTCTTGTCTTGTCTCCTTTATTTTTGTGCATTCATATTCTTTTCAAATTATCCCGAGCTCCCTAATCTCCTCCCAGGCTCCTAATGATGAAGTCAGTAATAGGATTGGGGGTATTAATTTGGGACAGTAATGCCAGCTGCAGGCTGTGTGGCTTATGGGTGAGGGGTGACCTTGCGGGTTGGCCAGCCTGCGCTAGCTTTGATCTGATCTCTGCGGAACGTGAGTTGGCTTGTCACAGAGCGGCGCAGTCCCTCTGTGGGACGCTGATCCTCCCCTGGAAGCTGTAAGGACACCATGGCAGGGGCCCTGGATGCTGTACTGGCCAGAGCCAAAGATGTGTGCAAAAGGAATGGGCTGCTTATTCTTTCCGTACTGTCTGTTATTGTGGGATGTCTCTTGGGATTTTTCCTCAGGACCAGGAGGCTCACCGAGCAGGTCAGTATTATACTTTCATGGGTGTAGACGTTCTCATATAATTACCAGTGCAAAGTGTTGTTGAACAAGCTTTACATTTACATCATCAGTTATGACATTTTTCTTCAAATATATGTCACCACAATCTCTCTATAATCTCATATAAACTTTAAATCTTCAGTTTTTATTGAAATAATACCTGTAGATCTTTCAATAAAAGTCCTCGTTCAGACACTTCCTGCTAGAGGGTGACAACATTCTGTTCCTATCTTCCTATCTGTTCCTATCTTTCAATTAGGCCCCTGTGTTGCCATCCCACAATGTAAACTGCAAGTGGCTATTTTAACGCATTACACAGGCATGGTCCTCTGTTGCCACCACCAAAATCCTTACTGAGAAATGGCGTGAACCATCGCTGGATTGCATGTAGACAGGAGGTGGCTGAAAAGTGGATGCAGAAGATGAAGCACCAATGAGATGCAAAAAAGTAGTTAGGATTTACATCGGCTTTGACTGATATACAGATATACAGTATACTGTATATATATATATATATATATATATACACTATATTGTCAAAAGTATTGGAAGAATGGTTAAACATTCCCATAGACTCACTCCTAAACCTTGTGTACAGCCTTCCCAGGAGAGTTGAAGCTGTTATAGGATGGGCCAACTCAATACATTTTTAATTGACTTTAACATTTTTATAATCTTGCTTTTAAATATTTTTGTTGTTGTACTAAATGTAGAGATTTCTAGATTAGCCACTAGAGGGACCTCTCAATGCAATTACTCTTTTACACTATGGGGGTGATAATAGGCTGTTCATTTTGCAAAGGCGCTTTCCCCTGAGCTTAGTGAATGAGGGGAAGCTCTGATGCATAATCCAATGATGTGCAAACAAAAATACTGTTTTTTAATGTATTTTCCTGGCATGGGATTAGGCAATCTTTGCAAGGTTAAATTTCACCACATTCACACTAAGCTTTGGGGCAATTCTCTTTAAAAATGCAATTTCCCTTGCAAAATAAACAAACTATTTGCCTTTAGTGATTCAACCCCTCTATGGTAGTTTGTGGACATCTTACCATTACACCTATACGAGCTTGTAGAAAATACCATTTCAAAACCATGGAAAAGCCTCCACTGTTCCTGGGAAGAATTTCTGCAAGATTTTTAGGTGGGTTTGTGGGAATGTTTGTCCATTCATCCAAAAGAGCATTTGTAAAGTCAAATAATGCTGTTGAACAAGTTGTGGTTCTCAACCAACATTTTTAATTTATTCAAAGGTATTCAATAGGGGTTTGGGGCTCTGTGCAGGCCACTTGAGTTCCTCCACACCAAACCGGTCAAACATGTCTGCATACCTGCATACCTCCCAACATTTTGAGATGGGAATGAGGGACACCTACTAACAAATGTATCTTGGCAGAGGACACGCCCCCTGCCACACCCCCTTAAAAGAGAATTAACCAAAAAAAGGTTAATTAAATCCACAAGTACTTTTTTTTACCACTGCTATTCCTTTATATTGGCTTTTAAAATGTACAAATGCAGCAATGTAGAAATTGGATGAAAGGTTTAGCACTGGGAAACACTTTTTGAAAGATAAAAAGTGCATTTTATATACAACTATATAGATCAGACCAAAAGGAGGGACAATTGAGGTGGAAAGAGGGACAGAGGGACGTTGCTCCAAATCATGGACAGTCCCTCCAAATCAGGGACAGTTGGGAGCTATGTGTCTGTATGGACCTGATTTTTAGCACCTGATTGTACTATTCTGGAGAGGTGTTCACACGTTTGGCCATACAATGTATTGTTGCTAAGATAAGATTTCAACAACACAGGAAATGAAATATTTACAAACCCATAGACCTGTATTGTGAGAAAGAGCAGTAAAGCACAACCACTGTGTAGCTGGAAGCAGAGCCTGCATATGTAATGGGCAAAAAGAAAGCATAGACACAAGATTTTTAACCACTTTCTCCTGGGTGGCCCTCATATGACAACATGGGGTTTAAGTGGTTATACCGGGATGATGCCTGCATGTATCAAATGTTACAGCCAGCGATGCTGTTTTCTGTAGATGTGATCCAAGTGGCTATGCAGCCACGCAATCACTTTTACAGGTGGAAAGGGGTGCCCTGCTGCCGACTTTCCTGGGCTCTCCTGTCCCATCTCGGACTCTAGGACTGCGCTGACCAGCAGTATCTCCGTCAGTAAACAGAGAGAGAACAACTGACATTCTAGAAACTGGGAGCGATGATGGTTGTTTGTTTACCTGGCCATTAATGGCCAAGAAAGCAGGCCATCAGACCAATCTGCCTCTGATTGGCTGCATTGGAGGCCCGAAGGGAGATCTGGGGTCTAATAGACCCCTGTTCTCTCCAAAAAAAAGGGCCTGTCATGGCCCATGTTGTTCATCCCTTGTGATAGCAATAAAGTTAATAAAAAATGAAAAGAAAACGGACAGTATAAAATAAATAATAATAATTAAGAAAAAACTGTAACGCGTCCCTATCCGACCATGCTCGTGTTCAAATGTAAATGGTAATTGCACCATACATGAGGTATCATCACGAATGTCAGAGTGAGAGCAATAATTATAGCACCAGACCTTCTGTGTAGCTCTAAACTGTTAGCCTGTAAAGGCTTTTAAAGCGTTGCCTATGGAGATTTTAAGGTACTATAGTTTGACGATATGAGCAATTTTAAAGCATGACATATTAGGTACCTATTTACTCAGCGTAACATCATCTTTTATGTTTTACCCCAAAAAGTAGGTATTATATTGTGTATATGTTCACTCAAATTCATTAAAGTGTATTTTTTTCCCAAAAATTTGCATTTGCAAAAAATGTTGCGCAAATACCGTGTGACATAAAAAATGACAACTCCCACCATTTTTTTCTCTAGGGCCTCTGCTTACAAAATATATAAATTTAATTTCTAGCACAAAAATGATTTTACATGTAGGAGAGAAGTGTCAGAATTAGCCTGGTAGGCAAGTAGTTAAAATGAGCAATTTACTGCATCACTACAACACATGTCAACACTCATTGTTGGTGGTGCATTGCAATGCCTTTTATTTTGAATGGCACTCCAATGCAGTGTTACAATAGCAGACAACACAAGCTACTGCAGCATACCACAACATAGTAACATTAATATGTAGCCGAGTTCCGGGCCTCTCCAGGCCTAATGGTGACCTCCAGAGTTAGGGACAGCTGACATCCTTCTGTGTAGAGTCGGTTATGAGGCATGGTGGGTGCAATGTAAGGGAGATTAATGGGCGCCAGACACTTCATGAATGTAAAGAGATTTATTTTCTCTTAACAGAACTGTGGGAAAGAGGGCTAGGGCTATCCAAAGTTAAAACAGGACAGAAGATTTAATAGATGGAAAGATGAAAAATGACTGAAGTTCCGCTTTAAGCCCTGGTTCACATTGATGCTACTTTGAAATTGCGCTACTTTACTTGATGTCTATTAAAGTCGCACCTGAAATCGGCAAAAGTACTGCAGGAACTACTTTTGCAAATCGGTGCGGCACCTTAAAATCGGTGTCGCACCGATTGGAACAGTGCCATTGCCTCCAATAGGCTGCGACTTGTCATGCGATTTGATCTCTCAAATCGCATGACAAATCGCTCCAATGTGATCCTAGGCTAAAGAAGACATCATATAAATGTTAAAAAACTTTGAATGGCTCTGTAAATGCCATGCAAATCCCCCATCTCGGATTCATGCACCCAAGAATGTACAAAAATAATCATAAGGGTCTGTTATATGTACTTTTTTGATCATTATTTTTGTATATTCTTGGGTGCATGAAACCAGAGATGGGGGATTTGCATATGAGGGATTGCATAAAATTATCTTGGACTCTAGCAAAATTGCCCGCTTGGGACTTTCACGCAGTCAAAATGTAATATAACAGACCTTTATTAATATAAAAGAGTATTTTTATTGTTCAAATAATTTTTTAAAGAAGACATCATATGTTAAAAAACATTGAATGGCTCTGATAATGCCATATGCAATTCCCCCATCTCAGATTCATGCACCCAAGAATATACAAAAATAATCATAAGGGGCTGTTATGTGTACCTTTTTGATGAATATTTTTGTATATTCTTGGGTGCATGAATCTGAGATGGGGGATTTGCATATGGCATTATCAGAGCTATTCAATGTTTGAAGGCCTGTTATATTAAATTTTGACTGCGTGAAAGTCCCAAGCGGGCAATTTTGCTAGAGTCCAAGATAATTTTATTTGTTGATAAAAAAACCTCATATAAAAATACCATATGCATTTAGGGCAACACCGTTCCCCTTTCCTCAAGGCTGAACACAGGATAAAACTCAGGATAAAAAGCCGAGACGTCACAGATTTATATTAGAACCAGTATTGACCACTGTACGTGGTGTAACAACTTGCCATTGCTGGTCAGCAACTGCTGTCAAGTTGTTACTGTGGAGAGTTTGTAATGGATGTGGTTGGAATATCATGATGAAATGTCTATTCCTAAATATGTAAGTACATGCTTTATGCTTTATAATGCTTTATATGCCTGACATATATCAGCATTTGCTTATTTCAATCGCACCTCTTCCGAAAATACACTCAAAAGTTAACACCGACATTTCAAAAGAAGCAAGAACATTGCAAGAACATAGCTACTTCCTCATATGGATGACCCAGCTAAAGCTTATATTTTTTGTCACAATATATATATATTTTGTGTTTTTTTTGTGGTTTGCCTGCGCCAGCCTTATCTGATGTATCTTAATCTTAACGAAATGGTATATAAGTCTTGAAAAGAGGAAATATTAAAACAGAAAGTAATTTTACTCTGAACTAAGTGTCAGCGTGAGTTGCTTTAGCATGCATGCTCTATATTCATTTGACCAGGGGCAGATATAAAAATACCAGACCTTGGTTCTGGTTCTGATCTAATACAAGTTCAATACTCCTTCCAGCAGGAACACTGAGAGTAATAAACTCTGACTGGGGTTCCAAATGTAGCACCCCCTTCAGATCTTTATAAAAATCAGTTTTTTGTAAAAAAAAAAAAAAAAACATTTTATTTTATTTTTTTATGTGAAGCCATTTATAGTGTATAATATTTTACAACGAAATCACGTTTTCCAGTTGTTTAGCCAATTGCAGCCAAAAATGCAATGCTGTGTGATCCTAATGGACTCTGTGTACTGTTTCTTACAGGAGATTAGTTACTTTCAATTTCCTGGGGAACTTCTCATGCGGATGCTGAAAATGCTGATCCTGCCGCTTGTGGTTTCAAGGTAATAAAACACTTTTTAATCTTTTATTTAAGCTCCCCAAGTAACCTCTATTTTGGCTCCCCAAGTAACCTAAATAGTCACACGCAAATCTGTTGGTGTCTAGGAGCTGCGGGCGGCTGTCTGGGGGCAGGTTCGGCATCACTGGGGGGCAGGGCGATGATGTCATCAAGAGCAATTTGACCACACCCACTTTTCGCTCCGGCACGCTATGCGCACCACATTACTACTCTCCTTGGGGCACCCAAAGGTGTCCCAGGCCACTAAAGTGTTCGGGTTTGGCTTGAAGAAAAGGTGGCAACCCTACTCCCCCACCATTGCTATAACAGTGGTTCCGCCAAATTGAAGACATCGGATGCAGGGCCACTGATAAGGCAGTACAGCCAGCCCTCCTGTACTGGGCCCATACCCCATCAGTTCAAAAGGGTGACCCGGGCACCTGCTGAGCAGGAGGTCCAGGTGTATTGTCCTATTGCAGACACCAATCCTCTTCTGCCTCCCCTTGCAGCGCTGCCAGCTTCTCCTCTTCTTGCTTCCTCCGGTTGTACTGCAGGGGGATTGGTTCGAGCATATGCGCCCCTTCCATCTGTTGTCCGGGCCCCACTGTGTGCCTCTTTCCCCCGCAGTGCTGCCGGCTTCCCTCCTCTCCTGCCGGAAGCTGCTGCGGGCACACAGGGGATGTTTCAGGATGGAGAGCGGTGGAAGGGGCCAATAAATATGTAATTTACTGGCACCTTCCATTCCTAAATGAACGCAGTGAGCGATCGTTACCAATCACTCCTGTGTACACTGTATTTACTATGCTTCAGTTAGGGAATGAGCAGGAAGCCTCGGAGCACCTCCTATTCGTTCATCTGTGCAGCTGAGGCATTTTTACAGAGAAAATGAACTGATAAATCCATGTCCTCAGTCACTTTCGGCCTCGGGAAGGGGGCCCTGTCAGGTAGGCTGTATAGAGCCCTGTGATTTCTAAAAGCAGCCCTGATCAGATGCATGGGAAGATTTGATAATCTTTGTGAAAGGTATGTATGCAGTAATAGCAACAGTACAAGTTTTTCTGGATTGTATACTCCTGCACAGAGAAATGCAAGCAAATTCTGTCTGGTTGAACATTAATTACCTTGGTCCTTCACTGGTCTCCTCACCACTTTTCAGGCTTGGCAGTCAATCCTTTGACTTTGACTCACCTTGAAGGTTGGGGCCAGTGCCTTCTTCTGCCTGGCACATCTCTTCCAAACCCTTCTTTACCCTCCTATTTATGCTTAAATCTATTACAGTCACCTTGGTTTTTGCCATTGACATTGTTGTATGTGGACTGTATATGTCCAATGTTGTTGAGAAAAATAAAAAAATCTTATATAGAAAATGCAAAAAAGCAGCTCCCTTATATGCATTGTATCTATGTATTCAGTTGTTTACCTTGAGTTCATCTTCACAGTCAAATCAATCATAATTTTGGTGTTTTGGAACCAGCTGTTACCTCCTATACATTAATTTCATAATGCTAACTGGCAGACGGCATCATCTGTTGTATAATGATAAGACGGGATAGGGAAATAGGATATGGGAAAACAGAGAGCCAGGGATGTGTCACTAAGGCTCAGGCATAATCTCGGCAGCACAACATGCATAGACCACAGGGCTACCAAATTTAGCATTCATTTTTGGTCAGATTAAGGGAAAATGGGGTCCTAAACGTGGTATTATTATTATCATTATTATTATAAAGAATTTGTATAGCACTATCAGTTTGTTCAACACTTTACATAGTGGCTTTGCCCACCTTCCCCCCATCTCTTCCATTGACATTAATGAGGATTGCAATAGGTACAGAGAAGACGCCCCATCTATGTTTTATGTAATGGCGTGGCCAAGCTCCTTCAGACACCAACTGCATGTGAAGTGACAGATGGGCTCACAGGCTTGACCAGCCTACACTGTACCCCTGGTTTCCTGCAGGAGCATAAGGGTTGTAGCTTGGCTCCTTGCACATCCATCTGTTTCTAGGTTGCCTTGTAGATAATCTGGCTCTGGTGGTGCACTTTATCTGTATATACACACACATTCAGTTGAGTTTTGCAGTTACATAGACTAGAATCAGATAGAAGAGCCATGTTTGCTCACAGTCAATCCTCAGTCTTTAGTGTTTCGTTTTATTCATTCTGAACAGAATCGTCCATTGAACAAACAAGGTGGATGGAGTAATTTTCCTCTACCAGGGCAATGTCTTTTGACAGTGGGACCTCTTCAGTGGCAGAATACACTGATCAGTGGTTGCAGGTGATTGACTGCAGCTGTTGTTCGACAAATGTTTTCTAGCATGTCCCTTCGACAGAAGTCATTCAAGTGATCGATTTCTGTTAAGCTATGATGGCCACACCCTAATCGAAATTCAGTTGGTCCTTCCTGAACCGGACGCATTTCGATCAGTGTATGGCCAATTTTAGGCACATGTTGGTAGAAGTGAGCTGCATGTTGTTGACTCAAGAAATACAACATACAGTATGCCATGTAGATCTAAACTGAAGCTTAGACTAGATTGTAGTATACATCATTGTGACTCAACTACCTGTCCGTTAAGTTGTTTTTCTGGTATGGTCTGGCATGAATATGTGCACAGGCGACATTATCTAGAGCTTATGACAGAAAGGTGATAGGAGATGGTAGCTTGCTCCCATGGGTCATTGTTTTTTTCTATGCCTTGAATTTTCAAGTGCTGAAGCGTGTTGCGCTAGGCAGCTCATTCATTTTGATTGGGCTGTGATTGTACCTCATCACACAAGAAAGCAACATGCACTATTTTTTACAATTCAGTGCACTGCAATGTACAGGGGATTTGCATCTGTGTGTTGAGGAGCCCTAGAGCGTACCTAATGCGATTCATTTAAGAATGTATCTTGGACAGTCAATTGCAGTTTAATATGTCATTTTTTTCAGTAGGGTTTTGGGTATGGACTTTGCAGTTACAAGCAGACTTAAAATGGTTTTAAAGTTCAAATGATTTTTACCTTAATGCATTCTCTGCATTAGGGTAAAAAACACCCCACTACCTGTCGCATACCTCCCAACAATTTGAGATGGGAATGAGGGACACCTACTAGCAAATGTATGTAGGCATAAGACATGCCCACTGCCACACCTCCTTAAAGGAGAAGTAATCAAAAAAAGTTAATTAAATTCACAAGGGCTTTTTTTTTTACCACTACTATTCCTTTTATATTGGCTTTTAAAATTTACAAATGCAGCAATTTAGAAATTGGATGAAAGGTTTAGCACTGGGAAATATTTTTTGAAAGATAAATAATGCATTTTATATACAACTCTATAGATCAGACCAACATGAGGGACAATTGAGGAAGAAAGAGGGACACAAAATCAGGGACAGTTGGGAGCTATGTCTGTCTTACCCCCCTGATGTGGTGACACCACACCAGCACTGCTTCTCGTTCCAGTACCGCTCCTCTCACTTTTCTGCTTTCACAAACTGGGGGCAGTGGAGCCATAGGCATGAGGCCATATATATCACTTTAAAGCAGAACTATAGTCCTAACTTGAGAAATTTCTGGCAGGTAGGCTTTTATTTCAGAAGAGATTGTGTATGTAAAAGCTACTTTTCTGCCGGCCAGTTTCTCTTCATCTAGATGTACACCAAGTTGCACATGGATGACTCAGTGTTCATCCTTGGTGCTGGGATAAATGTACTTCTGTGTGCATGTGCAGGAGTTATGTCATGTCGGCCAATCAAGACGCCAATCCTGGAAGAAGACAGAGGGGTTGATTTACTAAAACTGGAGAGTGTAAAATCTGATGTAGCTCTGCATAGAAACCAATCAGCTTCCAGGTTTTTTTTTTCTCAAAGCTTAGTTGAACAATCTGATGTTAAAAGCTGATGGGCTACCATGCAGAGATGCATCAAATTTTGCACTCTCCGGTTTTAGTAAATCAACCTCAGAGTGAAGATGTCAGCACCGACGAGGGATCTCACACATGGTGCATTACTAGTTCCACTTTAAAGTACACCCATCATGGGAAAATGTTTTTAGGCTGCCATTTCTGGCCTCTCCTCTTTTAGGATGTAAGTTCCCTATCTGTCATTGTAGATGCTTATACTTCTGTTGTCACAGATCTGCACAGATTTAGATGAGAATATTGTCTACATTTTAAAATAGTTGCCAAATAAGAAGAAATACTGCTACAACAAAGAAAGCAGCCAAGTGGACCATGCGCTGAACACATATAGGATCTATTAATGGAGGGCCCCATTTATACCTGGCTGCTACATTGCGATGCATTACTGCACACATTACTGCACACATGTTAACGCTCAGTATTTTGCACATCAATGTGGATTTAGTTAATGTTGCCCATTCCTTTAGAAAACCAAACCAAGTGGAACTAAAAACCAAAGCCCAATCTGGGCCTTTTTTTAATGCAGTGCTCCACAACACATAGCATGTGTGTGGTGCACTACGATGCAGGTCTATCACCACTGTACTTATGCTTTGGGATGCATTACTAAATAAATGAAATGTACTGCGAGTTACTGCAATGCAAAGGTGTAAAGCCAGCCTCAATGATAACGCTGACGTAATTGAGTAGCAATTTTGGTGCTGTAGCTGTTCTTCTTGACTTAGCTTTCATTGTAGTTTTGCAACTGAGAGTGTGAAATTGAGAACTTTGAAGGGGCCAGTCACGCTTATACTTAGGCATTGTACCATAGGTAGTCCTGAGAGTAGAAATCCCAGCTGGTCCTCAAAAACCCTCTGCAACAGCAGTCTGAAACTTTTTAGATTTAGGAACCCTTGAAATAATGTTCCAGTCTCAGGGACCACTGCTACCCCTCAACCCCTGCTAAAAATTGATGCATCTACAGCTCACTGTACTTTAGTGTGATGGTCAAGGAAAAGAATGTTCCTTATACTTTTGGTCAGTGGAAATAATTTATCATAGATAAAAGATCATTGGTTTCAGTAGCAACCTATTTTAGTGGCAGAAATTATTCCTTACTCAAGGAACCACTAGCAACCTCTGGAGAAACCCTGGTTAAGAAAGGCTTCTCTACAGTATCAATGTTTTCCCTTCATTTTTAGTAGGTAGAGCAGCCTTTTTCAACCAAGGTTCCATGAAACCAGTGGCGGCTGGTGCTCCATTTTTGGAGGGGGGGGTGGCAAACATACCCCACGCCCACTCGTCAGCCCCGCACTTACCCCATCCAGGTAGTGGGCGGCTTCCCTGGCTTCTCCTCCCAGCCAATCCGGAGAAACAGGAAGACAATAGCGAATATTGATTCGCTAATGTCACAAGTGGGTGGGCTTTTTGAAGCCAATTAGAGTCTGTGCTTCAAAAAAAAAAAAACAACCTCATAGAACTCTATGCGTCCGGTGCCCCACATGGATATTAGGGGCCAACGCATAGAGATTAGGGGGGGCGGCGCCCCTGCGCTCCTTATGGACCAGCCACCCCTGCCTGAAAACCTAGGGTTTCTCCAGAAGTTGCTAGGAGCAACTCTGCCTAGGAGAACAATCTCTACCGCTAACATTTGTAACCACTAACACCAATGTTTTTTTAGCTATCTATAAGTTAACATTCGTCCCACTAAGCACCAATGTAAGAAACATCCCACTGACCACCACAGTAATGGACTGTGAGCTGTAGATATACTAATAATAATTGGAAAGGGTTCCCTGAAACATGAAGGTTCCTTTAAGGGTTCCTCCATGATAAAAGGGGTGAGAAAGGCTGGGGTAGAATAAAACAAACTAAATACAGCTGCATGTGTTTTCTTAAACTGAGTCATCCAGCAGAGGGCAGCAGGACAATAATGTGCAGGGATACAATGCAAAAGATGAAATTCTTCACAAAACTGTTTTGCAGAATATGGAATATACATGTATACTTGAGATCCCATAATGTAAATGTTGTTTGCACTTATTTTTAGTGAAGGTGCCCAGTTTTATCTAATAAAGCTTGTAGAGGCAGCATCTTCAGAGCTGTATTTGCTTGTGTTATGTCTTATTTAACAGCTGTACAAACTTCTTGTTAATGTTTAAATTTAGCCCTGAATATATCAAATAAGTCATTCACTAGCCGTCGGCGGCTCAGAATGATATCATTTTAAATGACTGAAGGACAAGCTAAGTCTGCACCGCTGCTGTCTATTGAGGGACTCATTCAGGGGGAAATGTAAATATCAGACATCCCAACCTGCAAAAACTCATTTCAGGGAGGTGGCAACCCCATTTCAGGGAGGTGGGGCCACGCGGCGTTTCGCGAACCCCCCTTCCCCCATCATCGGAGTCTGAAGAGTTCCCCTTTACATCAGGGCAGCGGAAACAACAAATGGGCTCTCTCACTCGCTCCTGGACTCACTCCTCCCGCTGCTGCTCACCTCCCATTGGCTGTCCCGGGTTCCTAACTCTCTCTGAGCTGGACTGGCAGAGGGCGGGGCGCTCAGTGATTGGGGGAGCTGCGGTAGGAGGGTGGAGTAACAGTCTGGGACACATAGGAAGTCCTGTACTGCGCACCTACCTTGGCACAATCAATCCCCATAGCAATGCCACTGCCTCCCCTGGCTGGGAGGAGGGGGCGGCTCGGGCTGCTGCGGCTGACAGCCGGGAGATCGTGCCGCCCTCGCGGGTGTCCGTGAGCCTGCCGTCAAATGCGGGAGTCTCCCGTGAGTTGCGGGAGACTTGAAAAGTCTGAAATATCAACAATGTGTAGGCAGCAGCGGCACAAAATGACCTTGCCGTTCAATCATTCAGAATGATTAAAGACCATTTTGCACCTGAGCTGCTGCCTACACATTGTTTATGTTTACATCTACCCCTGACATGGAAATGTCCATTTGTGCAGTGTGCATGTAAACGTTTGCATGTGACCAGCGTAAAATATGGTCAGAAATGGGACTGTAGGCACAGACTTTGATTGTTTTGGTTTATGCAGCTAAATGTTACAGACCCAAATGGAGCTGTGTGATCGGGCTTATAGCATACAATACTGCTGCGGCTGGTGCTCAATAATTCGGGGGGGCGTCAAACCAAGACCACCCTCCCTTGGCAGGAGACAAGGCCCTCCGGAGACAGACATCAATGCTGGAACACCAGCAACCCCCTCCCCCCCCCCCCCCCCCCGGGAGATGGACAGCCTCCTCACCTTATGGGTGCCTCTGATCTCCCCTCCTCCTCCCTTCCCTGTCAGAGCCAGGGAGCACCCCGAGTCCATCTCTTTTTGAAGCGTATTAGAGCCTCTGGCTCTAATCACATGCTTCAAAAAAAAATTAGATCCCCCATTGGAATTCATGCGTCTGGCGCCCTGCATGTAGATCAGAGGCCCAGATGCATGGATGGGGGGGCGGCGCCCATGCACCCCTAATGGATGGGCCGCCACTGCTGCTGCATTCACATCCATATACATAAGGAATCTGAATGTTGCATATTATACGCCCATGTGAATAAGCCCTTTTGGAATTCAAAACCCACAATTCTATACTGGTCATCCTTTCTCCCCGAGGACCTCAGTTGGCACGACCTGGAACCTGGGAACACTTAGCCTATGTTTAGCAGTTCATCATGGTCTGCAGCATTCCTCTTTACATCAGGGTTATCCTTTACATCAAGGTTCGCAGAATTCCCCCTTGCACTTAAAGGGGGAATCATGCAGATTCTGATGTAAGGGAAAACTCTGTGGACTCTAGTGTAAGGGGGAAGCTCTGGTGACCAAAGACCCCCTTACCTCAGAGTTCACCTTTACATCATGGTTTGCAGGCTTCCCCTTTACATCAGGGTCCACAGTGTTCCCCTTTACACCAGGGTCTGCAGAGCTTTCCCTTACTTGTAAGGGGGAACCCTACAGACTATGATGTAAAGGGGAAATCTGTGGACCCTGATGTAAGAGACAACTTTGTGGACTGTAATGTAAAGGGAAACTCTGTAGACTGTGATGTAAAGGAGAGCTCTGTGGACCAGAGACCCCCTTACATCAGCATTTCCTTTTACACCAGAGCCAGCAGCATTCCCTTTACATCACAGTTCAGTAACACTGACTTGGCAGTGAGAAGAGAAGCAGTAGACTGAAGAGCTATTCTGTCTGTGGTGCAGGTCAAGGTGACAGGGTGGTTGTCACGTCCTCCATATTTCCCTCCCTGTTTGGCGCCAAGCAAGGGTCACATGAGAGGCCTACCCCAGGGTGGGTTCTTCTAGGCACTTTGTACAAGGTCACTGATCTGCACATGGTGTACCTTTACTTGAGCTATGCTTACAACCCAGTAGATGACAAACGTGAACGAACTCTAGTAAGCTCTCTGGATATAGTTAGAATCCCCAGGGTTACTTGTGCATTTAGGAGGGACACGCCGAGCCAATGCCCTCTCCATCTGTCCAGTGTAACACTGCTACCTTACTCCCAGTAATGGTATGGGGGGCCACCGTGCACCCAATGTGAACTTCATATGTGCACTTCACTTAACTTTCTCTTCTGTACCTGTGTACAGGCTGAGGACCTTGGCAGTGCAGACCTGCTCCTGTTGCTATGGGAGATGGATCACTGCTGATGGATCACGGTTAAAGTGCTGACAACATCTCCTTCACTGCAAGAGGCTATCTTACCTGCCACATGTACACGCTTAACGACAGGCTGCTAAAGAAACCTTTGTTACCATTGGTAACCACTTGTATCTTAACACTATATTTACTCTTGTACTGATGTCTTAATACCCCAATGTACTTAGTGACTATATGTATTGGTTACTTACATTGCACCCCTTTAGTAACTTAAGACCAGGCAAGGACAAATTTTCAAAAAGTTTTACTGAAGAATAAATTAACATGATGACAATTACAGGTAACAGTTCAAAATAAAGTGAAGACATTTCCCTAATATCCCTAGTCCCTAAGTCAGGCTTGTGGCTGCCCCGGCATACCTGCTTAGGTTACGTCCATAATTGGATGAGTCCATAGTGCGTTAAACTCCAATTTTGACAATTCTCTGGTCCTCAAGACTCTGATGACAGCATGGCAGCATTCCATCTCCTGTATTTCCAGGCCCCATCTGACTCCAGCTGTCCCTTATTCTCTTTACTTTTTTTAGGCTCAGGCTTTCTCTCTCAGGTGCGGCCGCTCCATTTCTTTCATGTCACACAGAACCAGTGGGCCAGACCCAGCAAAACCCACCAAACAGAAAACCCAGGAACACACTTAACTCTCAGCTCTTAGCAGTGTAAACGGGCAGTCAGAACTTCAACCTGCCTACGCTGTCACTGAGCTCTACACCTGCCAACTTGCACTGCAGCACAACTGTTTGGCATTATGTGCTGCGTCTCCCTACCCAATTCTGTGCACTGCTGTACAGGGACTGTAAGAGGCTAATACCATATCAAATCCAGTGAAGACATTTCCCTAACATCCCTAGTCCCTAACTCAGGCTTGTGGCTGCCCCAGCATACCTGCTTAGGTTAAGTCCATAATTGGATGAGTCCATAGTGCGTTAAACTCCAATTTTGACAATTCTCTGGTCCTCAAGACTCTGATGACAGCATGGCAGCATTCCAGCTCCTGCATTTCCGGGCCCCACCAAACAGAAAACCCAGGAACACGCTTAACTCTTAGCTCTTAGCAGTGTAAACGGGCAGTCAGAACTTCAACCTGCCTACACTGTCACTCAGCTCTACACCTGCCAACTTGCACTGCAGCACAACTGTTTGGCATTATGTGCTGCGTCTCCCTACCCAATTCTGTGCACTGCTGTACAGGGACTGTAAGAGGCTAATACCATATCATACCATATCTCATTCACATGAGGCGGATCCGCTACCAAGGAGTCCGCCTCTGTTCGCCAGCTCAGCGGGAGATCTCTCCGTTGATCTCCGCTGAGTTGGCGGATGACAGGTCCCTCTCTGCTCACTGAATGGGGAGGGGCTTGTCGAGTGCCGCTGGTTACTATGGAGAGATCAGATGAAAACGGACAGCATGTCCGTTTTCATCAGACCTCACCCGATCCGTCAGACGGATGCGAACACATCGCCATCCGTCTGATTTTAGCGGATTGGACCGGGTCGGATGTCAGCGGACATGTCACCACTGACATCCGTCACTCCATAGACTAGCATTGAGCGCCCGTTCAGGTCCGCCGACAAAACTGACAGGCAGACCTGAACGGTCCGTTCGTGTGAAAGGGGCCTTACACTGCTTGCATTAAAAAAATAATAATAATGATTTAAGGCAGTGTTTCTCAACCTTTTTTTTTTAGTCAAGGCACCCTTAAAAATTATAGACAACCTTTAAAAATGTTTTAACAGTCTCGAGGCACCCCATTCTAAAATGTAAAAACTATACTATAGCTTTACACAATGCAGCA
Source organism: Aquarana catesbeiana (assembly GCF_042186555.1). Taxonomy (NCBI): domain Eukaryota; kingdom Metazoa; phylum Chordata; class Amphibia; order Anura; family Ranidae; genus Aquarana; species Aquarana catesbeiana. Next base: position 290,671,769 of record NC_133330.1, on the reverse strand, counting down.
ACATCCACACGTAGGACACCCAATGTTAGAGGTGATTTATTCTCCCACAGCAAATACACTTTTGCACACTGGTACTGACTAGTATTCCAATGTTTCTATTCTCCACCAGTTTCTCTCCATCAGTCAGCTAATGTCACCCAAGTGCTGAGGGAGAGGGGCACAGGAGGGTCAAACAGGGATGCTGCGGAGGCAACAGACATCCTCCTTATTAACTGATTACGTCATTGGTTGTTAGGATGCCATTGTCTAGAAAGTTGTAATGGTGTATAGTGAAAACCTGTGGCTTTGTGTAACTAAAAGGCAGGCTTGATCCACCAGCTGGCTTGTATACAATTTTTGATCATTTTTTAGGCATTTTGCCAAGGCACCCCTGAAGAAGCTTCAAGGCACCCTGTTTGAAAAAAGGTTGTATTAAAAGAGGAAGTAAACATCCTCTACTGACTTTTACCTATAGGTAAGCCTATAATAAGGCTTACCTATAGGTAGTGAAAATATCTCCTAAACGTGCATTGTTTAGGAGATATTTACATTATATGTAGCCAGCATGCGCTCTGAAGGAACGGCCACCCATGCCGTTCCCTCCGAGCCGAGTTAAATGGGTGGAACTCTGCTTTAAGGTATACAAAGCCATGCTGATTTGTGTGTTTTCTATCTACCCAGAGTTTCAGCTTTAAGATTTCTTACACATTCATTTTACAGTAAACTCAAAGTTTAGTTCATGATTTGTTGATCCTTTCTGCAGGCTAGTCAGAATGGTTAGCTATATAGCGGTCTGGATATAATAAAGTAACTTCCGAGGATGGTTCTGCTGATGAATTACGTAATATTCCCCTTTACTGAACCCCAAGTAATGACATTTTATGAAATATGTCAGGTTATGACGGTCTCCATAAACATTACATGCCTTTGTGGCTGGCCTCTGTCCCAGGGATCTAAGAAATAATTTTGTACGGGTTCATCTCTGTGCTTGTCATTATGATAGATTTGGCTGCTGCAGTGTATTTTATTCATTTCCGCTTCTCTACCTGATATTAGAAATAATAGAGTAACAGGCAATGGAAAGGAAACTGCAATGCCAAGTTTTTGTTCTGGGCTCCTGTGCATTATTACCAAAGAACCATGACCTCATCAGCCCAGGAAGATCTAACAATATGATTACATTTATTTTCCAAGGTTACTTTGTTAAAGGAGAAGTTTACTGTTGTTTACCTTTTTTCTAAATTCCAGCTCCACATGTACCAATATAGCATTTTAGCAAGGTCCTGGGTCCCCTTTGGTCTAATGAGAACCTCCAGAGTTAGGGACAGCTGACATCTTTTTGTGTAGAAAGGGTTACAAGGCATAGTGGGTGTAATGCAAGGTAGATACATGGGCGCCAGACACTTCTTGAATGCAAAGAGATTTATTTTCTCTTTAACAGAACTGTGGGAGAGAGGGTTTAGGGCCAGGACACCCTTAAGTAGTTGCAATGGTAATTAGCAGACTCCGAGACTTCTATAGGTAGACAGCCATGCAGGGAAAGGCAACCAGCTGGACACCACATCTGCATGTGTAGACACGCTGTCTCCTATGGCACAGTCTTATAACAGTTTCTAACACAAGTTGTAACAAACTTCTGTACTTCCTCTACAATCACTGGTAGATCTTCACTCCACTGAGCTCCCAGTCTCTCTCACTAGACTTGCTGATCCACTGCCACTGGATCTCCTAAGCTCTTCTGACCTTCTCACTGAGTATCTTCCTCAAGCGTCAACCCCGTGTCCCTGCTGGGTCCCTAGCTTGGCACTCACAGATACTGCCCAAGCTTCAGCCCACTGGCCTGCTCGGTCCCTGGCTTGACACACGGGAATGCTCTGCAAGTGTCACCTCCGCTGGCTGGGTACCTGCCTTGACACCCGCTGAAGTTTCCCAATTCTTCACCGTCCCCAGTTGACGAGAATACTGCTCTGGTACTTGCTTCAGCTACTCACAGTGGTCCCTGGTAATAAGGTGGATGGTCCCTTAGTGGCGACAGCTTCCCCTCTACCTCCGACCATGAAAGGTTCTCCGGACGGCAGAACCGGCACTTCTGGTTGGACTGCAAGCCACAATCCCAACCCTACCCTGCTCCCTTGCTTCTGGATAGGCCCGCAGACAGCCTCAGATAGGCCTCAGAATCTGGCCTAGCAGCCTGGGGCAGTATAACACACGTCCACCCAGACAGCCGTCCAGGTGGTACCGAACCCCGATCGCCTGACCTCACCCAAATAAATAGGCTCTCGCAGCAGGGCAAGGGACCCAAGAAGATCCCTGCCCATTGGCTGAGATACCCCATATATTCCTAATCTGTCCTTGCAATGCCCTTGTCTTATCTAATGTCACCAGACACCCGGCCATCTAATGACAGAAGAGAGAAGTGCAGCAATTCCAGAATTAGGGTGCAATCAATTGATCTCCTATCAATTGGTCAAGGCAAACATACCTGGCAGGTAAATTTACTAGCAACCCTGCCTAACCATCAGGGTGCTACATTAATGTACTTCTTTTGCAAAAATATCAACGCTTTCCATTAATTCTACAGACACTTACCTCTCTGTCTTCATGGATATTTCAAAATAATATCCATTACTTATACCTTACTTAGTTCCTGGGCAGACTATAGGTCATGACACAGGAAGGAGTTGACCAGCTGACCTCATTCGCACACACCCTGCATCATCCACCCTCCTACCTACCCACCCATTTCCAGGTGCATGTTTTTACATGAAATGCAATTATTCAGTGATCACCCTTCTCACTAAATACAAAGACATTGATTTTTTTTCCTACCATTAATGTTAACCTTGCATAGATCGTTCATTTGACATTTTGACGTGTGCAGGAAATGAGAGATGAGTAAACAGCCTATGCAGAGCAGAGCTGTAGTACTGAAAACAGCAGGCGTGTTTAGTTAACCTGCCCCAGCGAGGGACCCTTCTTAAAATGCTGGTGTTTGGATTGTTGTCCCAAAGCACACAGTGCTTACACACACACAGTAGCTACCACACCGTGTGTTAATAGAAACACACACTGTTTACAGCATCCAGTGTTGCAATTCCAACCTTCAAAGAAAATGTCTATTTCACTCACTGCCACATGTAGACAGAAATGTAACAGAGTTTTACAATATGGTAGCTTCAACAGATATACAGCTTAACTATTTTTAAATATAGTTATAGTGAAATGAAGGTAAAACAGTGCAAGAAAAAATAAATAAATAAATAAAAATATTTATGAGAAGGCCAGTATGGTGGCCTGAATTTATGGGAGGAGCCCAGAGGGTATTTAAGTAGCCCACTCACCTATACTCATTGTCAGTTCCAGAGCGCGATTCCTTACGTCAGCAGACAAGACAGAGAAAATGAATCACCGCTCAGGTAGACCTGCTTCCAGGTGTGTATGAGTAAATCCTTCAGAGGAGGGGAGTCCCAGGTGCTGGCTAAATGCAAATTGAAGCTAGGTTTGAAGCAGGAAAATCTGGATGCGCTCGAATTAGAGTGCGAAACGTGTCAGCTGTGTCTGTACTATCTGCCTGATTGTCCTGTATTTTTGATGATCCAAGTTTTACAATAAAGAAGATTTTTCAACTTTATCTGGTGTGCGGCATCCAGATTTTCCTGTTTCAAACCTCGTTACGTCAGCAGGCCGACTCTTCAGCTCACTTCGTGTTTGTGAGTCTGTTGTTCCCGAATACAGTGTGTTGCGGTTGCTTATTCCTAGCTTTTCGTTCAAATCTCGCTCGCGGTCACAGGTAGGAGTCGTTACTTTGCATTCGTATCATGTCCTAATCGTTGCCATTCGTTGTATCCCCCCATGTCGTGTGTTCAGTTCTTAGGAATCATTCATACACAGTTCTTCCCCCCGTTACTTGCCAAATCAAGTTATTTTGTGTGCATCATGCACGGCGCTACACCACACTCCCGGCCCCCGGTCAATCACGACCAGCGGATAGACTAGGACGGCCTATCTTTTCTCTAGGAGGAGCCCCCATTTGCAACAATTTTAATCATGGCGGATGCTTCCATAGCCAGTGTAGGCTACTCCATATTTGCACAGCCTGCCATAAAGCTCATCCGAGCACCACCTGTCAAGTCAAACTGGAGGGTAAGTCCTGACTAGGCCGCATAGATGTCAGCTGGTTGGGGTTCTACCTCTCTACACAGCCCACTCCCTCACTGGTCATATTTCTGGTGCAAAGCTTCACAGAAGGGTTCCACACCGCCCTCATCACTTTACCCCTCACTACACACAAATGCAGGAACCTCCAGTCAGCAGCCATCAACACACAAGCAATTGAACCCTTACTACAGTCAGAAGTGGATAAAGGCTTTATTATCGGCCCCTTCCCACAGTCACCTTTCTTAGTCTGGAAAGTCAGCCCTATTGGGCTGGTCAAGGGAAAGTTCAGTAATAAACTCTGCTTAGTATATGACTTGTCTGCGCCTCATTCTTCTCACATCCCCAGCCTGAGCTCCCTGATTCTCTCCAAGGAGTTTTCCCTCAAGTATGCCTAATGCCGCGTACACACGAGTGGACTTTTCGACCGGACTGATCCGACGGACCCAGTCCAGCGGACAATTCGACCGTGTGTGGGCTTCATCGGACCTGCAGAGGACTTTTTCAGTCGAAAATCTGACGGACTTTAGATTTGGAACATGCTTCAAATCTTTCCGGCGGACTCGAGTCCGGACGAAAAGTCAGCTCGTCTGTGTGCTAGTCCGACGGACAAAAACCGACACTAGGGCAGCTATTGGCAACTGGCTATCAACTTCCTTATTTTAGTCCGGTCATACATCATCACATACGAATCCGTCGGACTTTGGTGTGATCATGTGTAGGCAAGTCCGTTTGTTCGGGAAGTCCGTCGGAAGTCCGCCGAAAGTCCGTCGGATAGACTGTCGGACCAGTCTGGTCGAAAAGTCCGCTCATGTGTAGGCGGCATTAGTTGACTTGGCCACCCAAACCATCATTCGGATAGGTCCTGGTGCCTGGCTATCCAACGCAGATATATCTGATGCAATCAAGCTCCTCCCTATTGAACCATCCCTCTGGCGGTGGCACGGTATTAAGTGGAGGGAGTCCTACAACTTCGCCACCAAGTTGACCTTCGGGTCCAAGAGCAGCATGTGGCTGTTCAACATTTCCGCTCAGGCCCTCACATGAATTCTATCCCACTAGGCCTGCTGTCACTCAGTCATCCACTACCTTGACGACTACCTGCTTATCGAGCAGCCAGGCACACCCCTGGCAGATCTAGACAAGTTAAGAATAGTTCTCAACAACCTTAACGTGCCCATAGCCAAGCACAAAGTAGAAGGACCGGCACATTCCATTACCTTTTGACAAACTAGCTTGTATCAGGGCAACTATCCATGACTTCACCCAGTTGCAAGGGTGTACCAAGAGGCAGTTGCAGTCCTTACTAGGGATGATGAACTTTGTGATGAGGATTATTTCTCAAGGATGGTCCTTCATATCACGGCTTTTAGTCTTTCTCACACCGGTACAAGACCCAGACCGAATTCTCAAACTAGATCAAGCAGCAGTAGCAGACTTAGCTATGTGGGACGAGTTCCTCACCAGCTGGAACGGCATTTCAGTGTTCATTCCGGTAGTGTCAGACGAGTCACCACAGGTGGTCACCGATGCCGAAGCCTCCACCGGCTTTGCGCCCATATTTCCGCCAGGGTGACTTACTTGTATACCTGTCCTGCTAGTCGGTAGGTGCCTCTCTACTTACAGTTGTGCTCATAAGTTTACATACCCTGGCAGAATTTATGATTTCTTGGCCATTTTTCAGAGAATATGAATGAACACAAAAACAAAAACATTTCTTTCACTCATGGTTAGTGTTTGGCTAAGGCCATTTATTATCAATCAACTGTGTTTACTCTTTTTAAATCATAATGGAAACAGAAACTACTCAAATGACCCTGATCAAAAGTTTACATACTCTGGTGATTTTGGCCTGATAACATGCACAGAAGTTGACACAAAGGGGTTTGAATGGCTATTAAAGATAACCATCCTCACCTGTGATCTGTTTGCTTGTAATTAGTGTGTGTGTGTGTGTGTGTGTATAAAAGGTCAATGAGTTTCTGGACTCCTGACAGACCCTTGCATCTTTCCTCCAGTGCTGCAGTGAATTTTCAAAGGATCTGCGGGAAAAGGTAGTTGAACTGTATAAAACAGGAAAGGGATATAAAAAGATATGCAACGAATTGAGAATGCAAATCAGCAGTGTTCAAACTCTAATCAAGAAGTGGAAAAGGAGGGGTTCTGTTGAAACCAAACCACGGTCAGGTAGACCAACTAAAATTTCAGCCACAACTGCCAGGAAAATTGTTTGGGATGCAAAGAAAAGCCCACAAATAACTTCAGGTGAAATACAGGACTCTCTGAAAACATGTGGTGTGGCTGTTTTAAGATGCACAATAAGGAGGCACTTGAAGAAAGATGAACTGCATGGTCGGATCGTCAGAAGAAAGCCATTACTACGCAAATGCCACAAAGTATCCAGCTTACAATACGCCAAACAGCACAGAGACAAGCCTCAAACCTTCTGGCACAAAGTCATTTGGAGCGATGAGACCAAAATTGAGCTTTTTGGCCACAACCATAAAAGCTACATTTGGAGAGGAGTCAACAAGGCCTATGATGAAAGGTACACCATTCCTACTGTGAAACACGGAGGTGGATTGCTGATGTGTGAGCAACAAAGCCACAGGAAATTTGGTTAAAATTGATGGCAAGATGAATGCAGTATGTTATCAAAAAATACTAGAGGAACATTTGCATTCATCAGCCAGGAAGCTGCGCATGGGGCGTACTTGGACATTCCAACATGACAATGATCCAAAACACAAGGCCAAGTCGACCTGTCATTGGCTACAGCAGAATAAAGTGAAGGTTCCGGAGTGGCCATCTCAGTCTCCGAACCGCAATATCATTGAGCCACTCTGGGGAGATCTCAAACGTGCAGTTCATGCAAGACAGCCCAAGAATGTACAGGAACTGGAGGCTTTTTGTCAAGAGGAATTGGCAGCTTTACCATCTAAGAAGATAAAGAGCCTCATCCCCAAATACCACAAAAGACTTCAAGCTGTTATTGATGTTAAAGGGGGCAATACACAGTATTAGTAACTGGGCTATGTAAACTTTTGATCAGGGTCATTTGGCTAGTTTCTGTTGTCATTATGATTTAAAAAGAGTAAAACACAGTTAATTGATAATAAATGGCTTCAGCCAAACACTAACCACGAGTGAAAGAAAAGTTTTTGTGTTATCATTTATATTCTCTGAAAAATTGCCAAGAAATCATAAATTCTGCCAGGGTATGTAAACTTATGAGCACAACTGTATATAGCTATTGGACTCCAAGCTTGACTCCAGGTTGTGATACAGTATGTATATTGATCAAACGATTCTCCAGACTGTTTTATGATATGACCATTAACATCAGGCCTGATTAGGAGTCTTTTGAAGACCCTGACTGACCACCTTCTGAATTATAGAGAAATGGGGGTGGTGCCAATACAACTACCCCATTCTCTCCACACGGTTTGAGGCTCATCATACCACATTATCCTCACGCCTCCCTAAAAGGTAATAGCAAAAATTAGGCTTGAATGGTTAAAGTGCATTTAACATTTAATGTTTAGCCAAGACTACCTTGTCTACAGGATGACAACACTGCTGCACAATTTCACTGCAGAGTGAACAGCGTTGTCACCCTCTTCAGGGTGTGGAACAATAACAAATCTACTAGCAGGATAAAGAGATATTAAAACTATGCAACATCAGAGACCAAGAAAAACAAAAACTTCTTAGTTTATGTTAGTGATAGACTATATCATATATTTTTTATTATGCCCATAGTTCCACATTAAGGTTTCTACAGATATGAGATAACTGTCTCTCCATATAGCCATTTCAGATGACGATGATCTCATGATGGCGAGTAAACTGAAGACAACTCTGATTGATCTCTGGGGAGAAAGCGATTGGATAGATTAGAAAGCCTTGTCCTATGGCTATCTTTTTCTACAGAGATAAACCGGTGATGAGAAATTCTGCATTATGTTGGTCTGCACCTTCTCCTTTTAAACTCTTTAGACTTAGCAGACGTGCCTGTACAGCCTGGGTGTTTATGGCCAAAGCGCAATTGTGAGACATCTGGATCTTGTTTTCAAATGCAGCCATTCTAATATCTGTAGCCACCTGTAGTCCACGAACAATGGTAGAGTGGCCAGTGATATACATTCCAGAATTAGAGTAGAGCTTGGTGGGGATTCCAAAAAAATGTAAATGATAGCTATGATGATGCAGCGCTATAATGCTGGGTGGGTCCCTGGGATAGTCAGCTTGTGTGAAGTGAAAAAAATGAGACCACTAAGCCATAGAAACTGATCCAGATATATTTATATATGATGCTTATTTGTAAAAAAAGAAATAAAAAAAATCAAGAGATGACTTCCAATCTGATTTGGGGTCCATGTAGAAATCCCCCTCCATCAAGGCTTATGCCGCGTACACACGATCAGATTTCCCGTCAGGAAATGTTGAATGTGAGGCTGTTGGCGGCAAGTCTGACCATGTGTACGCTCCATCAGACAATTGTTATCAGACTTTCCGCCAACAAATGTTGGCTAGCATGTTCTAAAATTTTCCGCCAACAAATGTGTGCTGTCGGACTTTCCGATCGTGTGTACACAAGTCCGTCGGACAAAAGTCCAGAGTACAAACATGTATGCTCGGAAGCAGAAGCGGTCGGTCTTGTAAACTAGCGTTCGTAATGGAGAATTAACATTTGTGAAGTGGCAAATTATGAATTCTCGAAAATCTCTTTTTCTTTAATGGGATAATAATGAAGCTTCTTTGCTGGTGATACTGATGGAGTTTTTGCAAACAAATTTTCAAACCCTTTTTTTTTCTAGTGATATCAAGAATAATATTATTATGTTTTTTTTTTTTTTATTTTATTTGTGCAAGTTACCACTCCATTATCCTGTAGTTTTTAAGGTCAAAGATACAACTATTTTTATTGTGCATTAAAAAAAAAATAGACATGCTATCTGCCAATAGAAAATAACCAAAAAGTGCATTCTATGCATTAAAAATATAGAAAATGTACCAAATGAAATCATTATTCAACCTAAAAAATAATGTCAAAGCAATTACTCCAAGGCCAATAATAAATAACTCCTCCGATTCCGCAACATGTCTGGTTGACGAACGGCCGCTCAGAAACGAACTGAAAAGCACGAAATGAAAAGCGCAAACTGAAAAGCACTAAATGAAAAACGCGGAAAGAAAAGCGCGAATCAACACTCACCAAACTTCTACTAACACGAAATTAGCAGAAGGAGCCCAAAGGGTGGAGCTAAAGAGCTGAAAAACCACTTAGTACGTCTAGTACGTCACTACGTTTGTAATTGTTGGCCAACATTTGTGTGACCGTGTGTATGCAAGACAAGTTTGAGCCAACGCCCTTCGGACAACATTCCACGGTTTTGTTGGCCAACAATCCAATCGTGTGTACGAGGCATAAAGGGATTTAAAAAAAAAAACAATTGTGGTATACTTACCTGTTCTGTGTAATGATTTTGCACAGAGCAGCCCTGATCCTCCTCTTCCAGGATATTCCATTGGCACTCCTGGCTTCTTCCCTCTGCTGAGTGCTTTCACAGCAAACCACTTGCTATGGGGGCACTCATGCAAATGACTCCTGCTGCTGCCTTCATGCCTCCATGGCTAGTGAGAGGAGAGAGACAGCAGAGAGATCCTCTGCTCTCAGGCACAGCGCTGGATCAAGATGGGGCTCAGGTAAGTATAAGCGGGGCTGGGGGGGAGTGGCACACCCAAGGTTTTATTTACCTTAATGCATGTATTAGGGTAAAAAATCTGTCTTAACAACTTTAACGCCCGTGACATTGGAATGGGATGTCAAACAAGCTTTTGTAGATTATCAGGCATCCACAAAAAACAAAAGAAGAGAGAGAATCACATTGATATAGTGCAATAAAATCACTTGATTGAAGTTAAAAGAATGTATTCAGTTGCATTCACACGTGTCCAATGGATATGTACACGGCCATAACGGAGAGAGATTACTACCACCAGCTAGCAGTGTAGTGAGATGTTGGCACAGTCCTCCACCTTCGGGTTCTTGTTAGATCTCCTCTGATTCTGCAACATGTCTGGTTGACGAACGACCGTTCAGAAATGAACTGAAAAGCACGAAATGAAAAGCGATAAATGAAAAACGCGAAAAGAAAAGCGCGAACCAACACTCACCAAACTTCTACTAACATGAAATTAGCAGAAGGAGCCCAAAGGGTGGCGCTAAAGAGCTGAAAAACCACGTAGTACGTCTAGAACGTCACTACGTTCGTAATTGTTGGCCAACATTTGTGTGACCGTAAGCAAGCCAACACCCTTCGGACAAAATTCCACGGTTTTGTTGTCGGAAAGTTCGATCGTGTGTACGAGGCTTTAGAGTTACAGTATTGTGAAAGAGGAATATGGAAGTTAATAAAATCAAGGTTTTAATTCTTCATAAGCTGTAGTTAGAAGCTTAGAAAGTTACTGTAGGTTGGCTGGTAGCCAGGCTCTTCATTTCTATTGTGATAAATAAAAAATTATATCTGTATCAATCCCACAGCTTGGCGCTCTAGTCTTTCACTCCATACAAAATGATGCACACTGGGCTGGGTTACAGACATGCTCTATTCCACAGATAACACAGCATTTACAGTGAAAAGCTTTAGTTGTAAATTGGTAGCCCGCTGCAACCAAATTGGATTTTTAAATTATAAAGACTTCTGTAAGAAGGGCATCATCTTTCATCACAACACATGGCACACATTCCACACAGCAAGTGTTATATGGCAAGACATCTAAAATGCTCTACTGAGAATATTTGAGGCATATCCATTTAACACTTGCCAAGCTCTAAATAAGGAAAACACAGATCCCTCACACAAATGCACTTAGAAGGGACATTATGAAGTGCAAGTATTGTTCCAGTTTCCTGTGTTAGCATGTAATCAGAACCTTATGGTGTGCATTTTACAGTTATTTTCCACTCAGAGAGGCAAATTGAGGCTTTCAGAGCTTCATATACAAATCTAAACAACTGTATTACTTGAATAAAGAACAAATAATGATAGCAGGTTTTATTGGCTCATTGTCCAGGGGAGAGAGAGGGATAAGGTTTAGAGGATACCCCAAACAGGTACTAGTATTTCCTCCACTCAATAACTTTATCCCCTCTCAAGAGCCAGCAGTCATACCTCCCAAGTGTCCCTCATTTGGAGGGTCTGTCCCTCATCGGGAACCAAATCCATCTGTTCCTCATGCACCCTCAGTTGCCCCTTATTTTGGACAGATGTGTGGGCCTCTATAATAAATACAATATTCAACTACCAAAAGTGTTACACTACACTAAACCTTCCACACAAAAGTTTTTTTATGATTTCATTTATTGTTTTAAAAATACTCACTAGAAAGTAAACATAATGGCATAAAAAGCATTTTTGGGTTTTAACCAATCATTTTTGCTTATTAATTCTTTATGGGCCCTGTAACTGAAGGTGTGGCAAGGAGTGTGTCCTTTACCTACATACTTTGTACCTACACCCTTTTTAAAGGATGTCCCTTCTTGCCATCTCAGAAAGTTTAGAGGTATTCCGTTAGTGTGTCTTTAGACCAAGACCGGCAATCTCATATTGTGTGCCTTTAAGCTCAACAGTTGACTGAGTAGAATTGTCTAAAGGTGGTCACCTTAGTAGCCACCATCCTTTCTTCCAGGTCCTAGCACAGGCCATTTTCTCAATCCTGGGGACATGGCTTTGGAAATCTACAGGCATCAGGTCTGGGAGGCAATCCCGGAGCCTTCAACCAGACATCCTTTCTAGGCAAAGTATGGGAGCGAAGGACCCTTCTAAAATGCAATGTGTACAGAAAGGTTAATACATGAAAGCTCAGGCTGGCTACAGTCTAGCTGAGACATCAATTTTACTTAGAGGCACTTCAACTTTGGCAGGACCGCTACATATACACTCACCAAGCAATTTATTTGGAGCACCGTACACCTGCGTGCAGTTGTCTAATTAGTTAACCATGTAGCAGCAGAACTATGCATTCAATCATGAAGATACAGGGCAGGGGCTTCATATAATATTCACATCAAACACCAGAGAGGGAAAAATGTGATCTCAGTGCTTTTGACTGTGCAATGATTGTTGGGGCCAGACAGGTTGAATTGAGTATTTCTGCAAGTGTTGATCTCCTAATATTTTCACTTACAGCATTATCTAGAGTTTACTTAGAGTGATGCAAAAAAAAAAAAAAAATCCAGTGATCAGTGACTCTGTGAAGGGAAAAGCTTTATTTATGAGAGAGGCCAGAGGAAAATGGTCAGTCTGGTATGAGCTGTCAGAAAGGTTTTGGTAACCAAGATAGCCTCTCTTTACAACTGTGGTGAGCAAAAAATCATCTCACAATGCACAACTTGTTGAACTTTGAGGTGGATAGGTTACAACAACGGAATACTATTTTGGGTTTTTACTCCTGTTGGATAGGAAAAGAATGCTGATGCTGCAGAGCGAATAGGCTCAGCAAAACTGGACAGTTGAATACGGTAATGCCGCGTACACACGAGCGGACTTTCCGGCAGACTTGGTCTGGCGGACTGGACCCTGTTGGACAATTCGATCGTGTGTGGGCTCCAGCTGACTTTTTTTTCCCAAAAGTCCGACGGACCTAGAAATAAAACATGTTTCAAATCTTTCCGACGGACTCGAGTCCGGTCAAAAAATCTGCTCGTCTGTATGCTAGTCCGATGGACTAAAAGCAACGCTAGGGCAGCTATTGGGTACTGGCTATCAACTTCCTTATTTTAGTCCGGCCGTACGTCATCACGTACGAATCCTTCGGACTTTGGTGCGATCGTGTGTGTCCAAGTCCGTTCGTTTGAAAGTCCGGTGGAAGTACGCTGCAAGATCCGTCGGAAAGACTGTCGGACCTAGTCCATCAAAAAGTCCGCTCGTGTGTACGCGGCATAAGAATGTAGCCTGTTCTGATGAATCTCAGTTTATGCTGTGGCACAAAAACGGTATGCAAGGGGGACTACGATTGGGCAGGTGTTGGCGCCAAATTGTTTAAGTCGACACCCTGCTTTTTCTTGGATAGGACACCCACCCACCTACTGTTGAGAAAACTCTCTGCCATATTGCCGCATACTGCCGGCCAGAGGCCTGCTCACGACATCCCCAGCCAGAGACCCTAATATGCAGAACAAATGAATGCCCACAAACAAATGCATTTCCACCACTTTACTGCAACTTCAAATCTTCACATAACTTTGCGTAACATATGACCAGAATTACAAAGGAAACCTTTGTGGAATGTAGAATCCATGCCACAAAGAATTAAGGCGTAAAAATGAGGACATACGCAATATTAACATGATGTCCCTAATAAATTTCTTGCAGTGTATGTGTTTATTGTCCAGCTGTTTCTTGTTTGAGCGAAACTTGGTAGAAAAAAAAACAGTAATTGTGCAATGGGTAACAAGAATAACTCTTCCTTCAGACACCTATGCATAATGTCTCTAGTGTGAAACTGGCCCTTGAAGCTACAATACTAAATTAGAGGATCCCTTGGTGGGCTCTGACTCTAGGTGGGCTATAAAACAAGCCTAACAAGCAAAATAAAGATCTCTTTTATATATTATTATATTATATTATATTATATTATATTGTATTATATTATATTATATTATATTATAGCAGCCTGATTGGACCAGTTCATTATATTGTAGAATGGCGAGCATTTGTGTGTTGATGTGTTGGGTCATTTATGAAAAAGTTAAGTATATTTTAATCCATAAAGGCAGTGCAGTTGCAGATGGTTGGCCTTCAGCTAGAGAAACCTGCAGATTATTGTCAATTTGGGAGAAGGATTTTGTAAACACTCTTAGCTGGAGAGATGAGTGATGACGGGTCTGGCCAAGATCAGGGAGAAAAATAAGAGAAATTTTGCATGAAAACTCAAGCACTGACTGCTAATTGATGTGAGAAACTGTGTGCCATTAAAGCGGGCCTATATTCAAATGTTAGCAAAACATTTTATTATAACAAGAATGTCTTGCTGGCATGAATAAATAACTAAATAAGTAACTAAACCTAAAAACACAAATGTTATACAGTGGGTATAGAAAAAAATCACCCCCGTTAAAATAATACAATTTTGTTGCTTTGTAGCCGCAACTTATAACATCCAAGTGAAAGATATAACACCAACATGTCAGAAGAAATAAATACATTCAAAAACAGAATCACTGAGTTGGAAAAAGGATCACCCCCCTTATGTTAGTATTTTGTTGAACCACCTTTTGCTTTAATTACAGCCTTTAGTCTGTTGGGATATTTTTCTACTAACTTTGCTTTACTAACTTTCTAGACTGCAATATTTGCCCACTCTTCTTTGCAGAACTGCTCAAGTTCGCTAAATTTGTTGGCGACTGTTTGTGGACTGCAGTCTTCAAGTCATTCCACAGATTTTCAGTGGGGTTTAAATCTGGGCTCTGACTAAGCCATGCAAAGACCTTCACCCTTTTCTCCTTCAACCACTGTGTGGTCATTGTTGCTGTGTGTATTTTGCCCCATCCATTTTTCTTCTACCCTGACAAGTGCTCCAGTCCTTGCGGCATAGAAACACCCCCATAACAGGATATTACCCCCCCCCCCCCAATGCCTTACTGTAGGAAGTGTGTTATTTGGATGGTGAGCTGTATTGGATTTCCGCCAAACATATCATTTGGTGTTGAGGCCAAATAATTCAATTAAAATTGCATTAAGGTAAAAACCTTCTGCCTTTAGAACTACTTTACCATCCATGATAATTAATTTGGATGTCCAACAAGCTTTTGTAGATATGATTATCAGGTGTCCACACACTTTGGCTTCACTGTAGTAAATGGAGCAGTGATTGGTTGTTTTCGACTTTTCAGGGTTTCCTGAGCTGAGTGTTTCATTCCTCCCACCTGCCTCTGAAATCAGTTTCCAGTGTATAAGGCAGGGAGATTCAAGAGACCTGTGTGAATATTTATCATGCTCCAGCCAATCCCTGGAAGGAGGCGTCCAGAAGGTAGCTGGGGAGGTGATAAATGTTTGGGAGGCCTGAGCAAAGTGTTTTTTCCTCTCCAGGAGGGAGGAGGGGGGGCCAGTGCTCTGGGGGCTGATGCCCATAAAGGCAACCTCACTAGGCTAAAGATTGCAGTCTGGACCTCAACAGCTGCTGTTTTGAGGGCCTGGAGAAGATTGCCAAAGGATTATACTGGAGGGCACTATCTTGAAGTCCTGGTCTGGAGAAGGATCTTTTCATCTCCCTCATTAAAGGTCTACCTGTGGATGCTGGGTGGCAGACAGCTCCTGGGACCCTGTAAGTAAAGACCTTGCAGTGGACTAATAGTTGTGCAAGTGCTAGAAAGGAACTAAGTGACAGAAGTTGCTACAGTATTTGGACTGCTGTTGTAGGGTCCTAGATATACTGGTCATTCCCTGTTACCTCCAGGGAAAGCTGCTATTAGAAGATTAGTGAAAAGTTTGTCCTTTCATTATTGCTATTGATCATTTTGTATTATCCTGTGGCTGTCATACTTCCCACTCTCTGCTTTGCAGTGAATAGGAGAGCAGCATAGGCTGAAGGAAGGACTATGTGCAGGGCTGTGTTCCTGATCAACCTGTCAGCTGCCCATTTTCGATGGGTCAATTGTGATCAACAGCTTGCCGACCCCCAACATGTAGGCATGAATAAATTTGTTCAGAGATATCACAAGGATCATATATTTTTAAAGGGTCTTCTAGGTTAATGATAAGCTCCCCTCAATACCCCGCAGACCCCCACAACTACCGGGCCAGGCTTATGAGAAACTGCCCCTAATCAAAATGCAAGGCACCCCGATGTTGAGGGCATTATGTGGTCTGGTGTGGTTCAGGAGGAGGGCACTCGCCCATCCACCCCTTCCTGCCAGGTTGTATGCTCAGGTAAGGGTCTGGTATGGATTTGGAGGATGCCCCACGCTTTTTTTTAATTATTTTTCATGGGGTTTTCCCTTATAAACATACCAGACTGGGGGGAGTTTACAATATTTTTTAAGGGATCTCCCTTAAAATCCACACAAGATCTGAAAGGCTCTCTGGTCAAATGTTCTAAGGTTACTTTTCTCTTAAAGTGTTACTAAACCCAGGACCCTGCATTCACTATATCTGGTTTCCTAAGGTACACAGAACATGGAAATGCAATAGATTTTGTAAGTGTAAACTGCTAAACGCCTTTTTTTCATCAGCAGTTAGAGCAGTCTTGTGACTTCTATCAGTGTTTGGTTAAAGCTTGTAGGAGTAGTTTTCATTCTCCTCTGGATGTCCTATAAGGCTTCAGGACCTCTGACCCTCTGTCTGGACAGTGCTGATTGGCCCTGTGCTGATCACATGCACTCTGAGTACAAAGACAAGTGTGTCTTGCCTACAGTCAAGCATGGTGGTGGGAGTGTCATTGTCTGGGGCTGCATGAGTGCTGCTGGCACTGGGGAGCTACAGCTCATTGAGGGAACCATGAATGCTAACACAGCAGTATTCCAACATGATAACGACCCCAAACACACCTCTAAGATGACCACTGCCTTGCTAAAGAAGCTGAGGGTAAAGGTGATGGACTGACCAAGCATGTCTCCAGACCTAAACCCTATTGAGCATCTGTGGGGCATCCTCACATGGAAGGTGGAGGAGCGCAAGGTCTCTAACATCCACCAGATCTGTGATGTCCTTATGGAGGAGTGGAAGAGGACTCCAGTGGCAACCTGTGACGCTCTGGTGAACTCCATGCCCAAGAGGGTTAAGGCAGTGCTGGAAAATAATGGTGGCCACACAAAATATTGACACTTTGGGCCCAATTTGGAAATGATCACTTAGAGGTGTACTCACTTTTGTTGCCAGCGGTTTAGACATTAATGGCTGTGTGTTGAGTTAATTTGAGGGGACAGCAAATTTACACTGTTATACAAACTGTACGCTCACTACTTTACATTGTAGCACTTTCATACTGGAGCGTTTTGCAGGCGCTATAGTGTTAAAAATAGCGCCTGCAAAACGCCCTAAAACAGCTGCTCCATGCACTCCAGTGTGAGAGCCCTCGGGCTTTCACACTGGAACGGTGCGCTGGCAGGGCGTCAGAAAAAAGTCCTGCCAGCAGCTTCTTTGGAGCGGTGAAGGAGCGGTGAACTCACCACTCCTCCACCGCTGCTCCCCATTGAAATCAATGGGGAAGCGCTGCGATACCGCCGGCAAAACGCCGCTCCAGCAGGGTTTTGCGGGCAGATTTAACCCCTTTTCAGCCGCTAGCGGGGGCGGTTTTAACTGAATAGCGCCGCTAAAACGATGGTAAAGCGGCTCGGTGTGAAAGGGCTCTTAGGGTTTACAACCACTTTAAAGCTGGGTTCACACTTATGCGAATTGGATGCAGGTTTCCCCTCATCCAATTTGCATGGAGATTGTGACTGTCTCTCTATGGAGCAATTGCGAATTGTGTGAATTGCACAGGAGTCCTGTGCGTCTTTTGGTCCATTTCAGGTCTGAATTCAGCCAAATCCAGGCTGAAATCGGACCTGAAACGGTAAATGGAGACACAACGGACTCCTGCTGTGAGCTGCTGCGTGTTCAAGTGTAAACCCAGCCTTATTGTCACCACCAACATACAACACGTTTGGGGGAGATTTACTAAAACTGATACACTCAGAATCTGGTGCATCTGTGCATGGTAGCCAATCATCTTCTAACTTCAGCTTGTTCAGTTAAAGTGGTTGTAAACCCTTACAGACCACTTTGACCTACAGGTAAGCCTAGATTAAGGCTTACCTGTAGGTGCAAGAAATATCTCCTAAACCTACACGGTTTAGGAGATATTTACAAAAGACAGGCACCAATGTCTACGGCGCATGCGTCGTAGACAATGGCGCGCAGGCGCACTGAGCGTGCAGTCACTAACGCCGATCATGCCGTTAGTGGCGGCACCAGCGCGCATGCACGGGAGTGACGTCATCGTGGCTCCGACCAATCACATCGCCGGAGCCGCAATACCCGGAAGGAAGATGGACGCTTCATAGGAGAAGGGACAGCGGTGACATCGCAGGTTCCCTTGTCAGGTAAGTGACACATAATGGGCTACTATGCGATGCATAGTAGCCCATTATGCTTTACCTTTGCAGGGAAACAAAGAGGAAGTAAACTCATCAGGGTTTACTTCCTCTTTAAGCTTTGATAATATAACCTGGAAGCTGATTGGTTTCTATGCAGAGCTGCACCAGATTTTGCACTCTCCAGTTTCAGTAAATCACCCCCATTGATAATTTGCTGTGCCTCTGAGTATTGATGAATCATCAGTACCAGGAGATCTCGTAGCTAATGGAATTTCCAGAACATCACCAAGCCTTGTTTTATGTGAATCCATATGCACATCATTAGGCCATGGAATTCTTAATTGAATCACTTAAACAAGCCCTGAGCAAAAGGCGTACCCCCTCTTCCAGCACGGAAAGGCTCCTCGCCACATTTTTCCTTAACATTGTACACACGAGACAATCTTTTTGCAAAACAACTTAAAGAAACTTATAAAAAAAATATATATACCGCAGACATTTTTCCAGTACTGAAAGAACATTTAAATCCTGAATGAATTTGCAAGCGGTTGAGTTTGTGCAGATTCATGATTCAAAGCGCCTAAAACTGCAGACGATGGGAAAATGTGATACACATGGGATGTATCGGTAATGAGAAACAATTGTATGGTTCCAAGGAGTCTGCTGCAATCCCTTCAGCCTCTGCTAGTATCTCACATTAAATAGAGCTTATTTTATAACACCCAGGAGATGGCTGTAAAGTGTGTCTATGGCAGCATGCAGGAGTTTTATGAGACAGTCAATGTTTCTGTGTGATGTTCATATAAAGTTGTCTCGGCTTTTTGGCAGAGCTTTGGTGGTATTGCGGCAGTCTGAAAGGGAAATTCCAGGATTTTAATATATTGTTTTTTTATATACAATAAAAACAGTACAACATATGGTAAAAAAGCTGCAATTCTGTACTATATATTGTACTGTAATAAGATACCAGGTGACATACGCATCATACCAGGTGACATACGCATCATACCAGGTGACATACGCAACATACCAGGTGACATACGCATCATACCAGGTGACATATGCATCGGGGTCCCATTGACATCTATAGTCTTAGATTAGTTGCACCTATTCTGTGCCACAATTTCTGTCCAGCAGCATGAAATGTTCTCAGCCTAGAAACATCACTCCCAGTAATAATTTCTGGCCTGTGACAGTTCACAGACCAGTAACTAGCAGATACGTTTGTTTTAGAGGGTTAAGCAAGCAGGAGCAGGAAAATTGCTGAAGGGCCATAATCTATGGCATGCCAGAATTATGCTAGCTGTACACAGCTTGAACTTCATCTGACTCCTGCTACATTGTCCAAATTTTCATGAATGACCCTGTCAGCACCACCCGGCTCCAAAAGTGTTGATTAAAAAATTGACTGAGTTGGGTGGAAAATTCTTGATCAAACAGGGACTACGTCCATTTAGATGCAGCCACTGTTTGGGTAACCTGTGAGTGCAGCCTATTTGTATGCAATAGCCAGCAGTGCAGATTCCTCCATCCACGCTGTTTAGTGTGGATGGGGTAATTGAGTGATCTTTTTCTGTGTACAAAGTCATGTTTTGATGGGTTTGGTGTTGAGAAACTCTAGTGGCCTGCAAAGAGTGCTGACTTCCAACCAACTGAATATCTTTGGGATGAAATGGAAAACCGATTTTGAGCCAGGTCTCCTTGCCCAACATCAGTGCCTGAACTTGAAAAATGCTCCTTTGGCTGAATAAGCACAAACTCCCACAGACACACTACAAAATCTTGTAAAAAGCCTTCCTAGAAGACTGGAAGCTGTTGTAGCCAGAAAGGGTGGGGGCAACTCCATCATAAAATGACTGTAAAGCCCCATACAGACAATCGGACTTTCCGACGGGAAATGTTCGATGACATGAGCGTGTGTATGCTCCATCAGACAATTGTTGTTGGACTTTCCGCCAACAAGTGTTGGCTAGCAGGTTCTCAAATTTTCTGCGGACAAATGTGTGTCGTTGGATTTTCCAAGCGTGTGTCCAAAAGTCCAAAGTACAAACCCGCATGCTCGGAAGCAGAAGCTGTCGGTCTTGTAAACTAGCGTTCGTAATGGAGAATTAACATTCGTGATGTGGCAAATTATTAAATCTCTAAATGCAGCGCACAATTCTCTTCTTCTTTAATGGGATAATAATGAGGCTGCTTTGTTGGTGATACTGATGGAGTTATTGCATACAAATTTTCAAAGGCTTTTTTTTCTAGTGATATCAAGAATAATATTAATATATATATTTTTTTTAATTTGGGCAAGTTACCACAACACCATTATCCCCTAGTTTTTAAGATCAAAGATACAACTATGTTGGTGTCCCTTGTTAATTTTACATTGTATTTTTTAAAATGTAACTGCCTACTCCCAAACTGTCATTAAAAAAAGAAAACAAATAAAATTAGACATGCTATCTGCCAATAGAATTTAACCAAAAAGTGCATTCTATGCATTAAAAATATACCAAATCAAATCATTATTCAACCAAAAAAATAATGTCAAAGCAATAACTCCAAGGCCAATAATAAATAACTCCTCCGATTCCGCAACATGTCTGGTTGACGAACGGCTGCTCAGAAACGAACTGAAAAGCACAAAATGAAAAGCGCGAACTGAAAAGCACTAAATGAAAAAACGTGGAAAGAAAAGCGCGAATCAACACTCACCAAACTTCTACTAACACGTAATTAGCAGAAGGAGCCCAAAGGGTGGAGCTAAAGAGCTGAAAAACCACATAGTACGTCTAGTACGTCACTACGTTCGTAATTGTTGGCCAACATTTGTGTGACCGTGTGTATGCAAGACAAGTTTGAGCCAACGCCCTTTGGACAAAATTCCATGGTTTTGTTGGTCAACAATCCGATCGTGTGTACGAGGCATAAAGGTATGTAAAAAAAAATAACAATTGTGGTATACTTACCTGTTCTGTGTAATGATTTTGCACAGAGCAGCCCTGATCCTCCTCTTCTAGGATATTCTATTGGCGCTCCTGGCTTCTTCCCTCTGCTGAGTGGTTCCACAGAAAACCACCTGCTATGGGGGCACTCATGCAAATGACTCCTGCTGCTGCCTTCATGCCTCCATGGCTAGTGAGAGGAGAGAAACAGCAGAGAGAGCCCCTGCTCTCAGGCACAGCGCTGAATCAAGATGGGGCTCAGGTAAGTATAAGCGGGGCTGGGGGGGAGTGGCACACTCAAGGTTTTATTTACTTAATGCATTAATTAAGGAAAAAAATCTGTCTTAACAACTTTAACGCCCGTGATATTGGAATGGGATGTCGAACAAGCTTTTGTAGATTATCAGGTATCCACAAAAAACAAAAGGAGAGAGGGAAGCACATATGATATAGTGCAATAAAATCACTTGATTGAAGTTAAAAGAATGTATTCAGTTGCATTCACACGTGTCCAATGGATATGTACACGGCCATAACGGAGAGAGATTACTACCACCAGCTAGCAGTGTAGTGAGATGTCGGCACAGTCCTCCACCTTCGGGTTCTTGTTAGACCTGGCAAGATGGCGCACAATCATACCTTTGGATACTCCATTCTGGGGCTCTTAACTGACAGCGACTGGAGCCCAGCTGTTCTGTGTAACCAGACATTGTGGGGGCAACTCCATATTAATGCCTTTGATATTGGAATGGGATGTTCAAGGTGTAGTTATTAAGTGTCCGCAAAGTTTTGGCCATATAGCGTATCTATATTTAAACTAGAATAACCCTTTAAACCAGGAGTGTCCAACCTGCGGCCCAAGACGAATGATTATTTATTTATTTATTTGTAAAAATGCGTTAGCAAACACATGTGCCTTAGTGAACACAGTTGGGTTGATTCATTAAAGGCAAATAGTCTGTGCACTGCAAGTGCACCCGCAAGTGCACCAACAAGTAAACTTCAAGTGCACTGCAAATGCAGTTGCTCTAGATCTGAGGGGAACATGCAAGGAAAATAAAAAACTGCATTTTTTGCTTGTACATGATTGGATGATATAAATCAGCAGAGCTTCCCCTCAATTCAGATCTTCCCCCTAGATCTAGAGCAGTGATGGCGAACCTTGGCACCCCAGATGTTTTGATACTACATTTCCCATGGGCTAGCACAAAGGAGTCATTAAACAAAGAGACAACAACAATTCTTTCTTTAAACCATTTATTATTTTGGTAATACATTTTGGCCATGGTGTTGTTCAAGGGTAACCTGTTAATGTTCAAATGAAAATACAAATAAATATGAAGCCATCTTGGCTATATAACCACAACTCAAAATTTATACGGTGTCCATCCAGACAATGCTGAACGACTATTCCCCCACTGAACAACCCATGACTATTGCAGTAAGAAAAAGGGGAGGGGGGTGGGAGTCCCGGTCCTGTGCCACACGGTCTGATGGTAACGGCCGGACAGCCCTCTTTTATCTCCTCTGAAATTCACGGGCTTAGGGGCCCACCAGATTACACCAATCAGCTGCTTGTTGCTACCCTGCGGAGGCTGCTGTTAACCAATGGTCATCCTGAAACACAGAAACAGGGAACATGCATTCCCCTTTGGTTCTCCCATGTGGGTCCTGCATATTGCATGGACCCTTCATGATGCTCAGACATGCACTCTGCAGTGTAGTTGAGCAGCATGGGAAATGTAGTTCCAAAACAACTGGGGTGCCAAGGTTCACCATCACTGATCTAGAGCAAATGCACTTACAGTGAACTTCCAAGTGCAATTGCACTGTACTTGTAGTGCACAGTATATTTGCCTTTAGTAATTTTCTAAGTTTTTTCTTTCCAAAGAAAAAATATCCTACTCTTTACAATCACACCTTATTCATGTTATCAGCTTTTGGCAGCACCTATATTTGTGAGCGACTATTTTCAACGATGAAGCACATGAAGGGCAAAATTTGATCCAAAATATCTGATAAGCACCTTGAGAATTCATTGAGCATTGCTACTACATCCATTGAACTAGTTAGTGGTGTCAAATATCGCACTCATTTTTAGTTGCCCTCTTTAACTTTTATAATAAAAAATTACAAAAAAATGAAGTTTTATTACTCAGATAGGTGCATTATCTATATCAGTGTTTATTAACTTGTGATCTGCTTGACTTTTTCTGCTCGTCAGCTATTGTTATGCCCCGTACACACGGTCGGATTTTCCGATGGAAAATGTGTGATAGGACCTTGTTGTCGGAAATTCCGACCGTGTGTAGGCTCCATCACACATTTTCCATCGGATTTTCCGACACACAAAGTTTGAGAGCAGGATATAAAATTTTCCGACAACAAAATCCGTTGTCGGAAATTCCGATCGTGTGTACACAAATCCGACGTACAAAGTGCCACGCATGCTCAGAATAAATAAAGAGATGAAAGCTATTGGCCACTGCCCCGTTTATAGTCCCAACGTACGTGTTTTACGTCACCGCGTTTAGAACGATCGGATTTTCCGACAACTTTGTGTGACCGTGTGTATGCAAGACAAGTTTGAGCCAACATCCGTCGGAAAAAATCCTAGGATTTTGTTGTCGGAATGTCCGAACAAAGTCCGACCGTGTGTACGGGGCATTAGTGTATTTTATGTTTGGTCCAAGACATTTCCTCTTCTTCCAATGTGGCCCAGGAAGGTCAAAAGATTGGACACCCCTGTTTAAACTGTATGCAGGGACTACTGCAAGTAAAAGGCTACTGTGTATGTTACCTAAATACAAGGTGACTGTATTGTTACAGGCAAGCCCTATGATTGTGCAAAAAGTAATTTCAGGTACTGTATATTATCCTTAGTCCTTCAGACTGTGTTCTTTACCTACTGCATTTTAGCAGTGCGATCTACTATTCCTTTTTTTTTCTTTCAATTTCTGAGCAGAGGCATAGCTTGGAGCTTGTGGGCCCTGAGGCAAAAGTTGACTTGGGGGGGCCCCTCCCCACTACCACCCACCACTTCCATTGCATGCTTGTCCCATCACCCTGTGTAGGTGAAATGGGAAACTTAGAGAGCAGGGGACAGGCCTTGGTGGGCCCCTGCCTGGGTGGGCCTCTGCCTGGGTGGCCCAGGCTCTCTGATTTTACTGAATTACCTACGCAGGATGATCCAGCAAGCGCTTTTCCCCAGTGACAGTGTAAAACATGGGTAGGCAACCTTTGAGAGGTGGAGATCTACCTGAACATGAAAGAGATCAAAGATCACTGGGGTTCTGCGCCCTTATTTTTTTTACAGAAATTAACTAGCAAGGCCTAACTAAATAGTAGGGAAGACTTGGAAAAATATAATAAAAGAAACATTGCTGTAAAAATATAAATTTATACTACCTTAAAAGTCAGTGTCAGTCAGTAGAGAAGTGGATGGTGTCAGTAGAGCAGAGGTTGGTGTCAGTAGGGCAGTGGATGGTGTCAGTCAATAAGGCAGTGGACAGTGGCAGTCGAGCAGTGGACGTGTCAGTAGGGCAGTGTACTTTTTTTATTATTTTTTACACTTATTTTTTATTATTGTTTACAATTTTATTTTTTATTTTTTGTGTTTTAGCAGCCCTGTTCGGGGCTTTGGAGAAATATCTGGGGTCTGAAGAGACCCCTGATGTCTCACGTTTGAGACAGAGAAAGGGACTGAGGACAGAGATTCCCCAGTCCCTTTCTCTGCAGCCTTTGCTGCACTGGACAGTGAGACAAAAGCAAAAAACCTTGATGTAGTAAATGTGCAGGACCAATCTACCCTGGGTGGATGGTAAAACCAACTATATGCATAAAAGGATCAATCTCACTGTGATGGAGTAGCAGAATCATAAGGCATATAATTCAGGCGGTTGCTATCTTGTCAGTGTATGGGACTGATCCAGTCAAGGAACAACTGAACAAGGACTGCAACTTTCCAAACCTCTAATGCAGTGTACACATGGCCAGACTTTTCGACCAAACTTGTCCGACAGAACGAATCCATTGGACAATTCGACCGTGTGTGGGCTTCATCGGACCTGCAGCGGACCTTTTCTGTCGAAAATGTGACGGACTTTAGATTTAGAACATGTTTCAAATCTTTTCGACAGATTCGAGTCCGGGCGAAAAATCCGTTCGTCTGTATGCTAGTCCGACGGACGAAAACCGACGCTAGGGCAGCTATTGACTACTGGCTATGAACTTCCTTATTCTAGTCCGGTCGTACGTCTTCACGGTCGAATCCGTCGGACTTTGGTGCGATTGTGTGCAGACAAGTCCGATTCGACGGAAGTCCGTCGAAAAGTCTGATGTGATTCAGCCCGTCGAAAGTCCGGTCGTGTGTACACGGTATTAGGCTCCGTTCACAACTGAGCGGTCTGAATCGTGGGCAGAATTGCGTCAATTCTGCCTGCGATTTTGCCGCGATTGACGCCCGACGAATTGTGGTAAAGTCGCGCAAACAGAATCATGGGATGCCTGTCGCCAAAAAGAAGTTTCTATTTGCATGATTTTATTGTGATTGCCGCCCGGCGTTTCGCGGCAAAATCACACCGCGATGAGGGTGCCATTGGAAGTGACGAGAATCGCACGGGCGTCCCGTGATTTACTGCTATTTCGAATCGCGGGCAGAATTGCAGCTATTCCGCCCACGATTCGGATCGCTCAGATGTGAACGGAGCCTTAGGGAAGAGGAACACTGGAAAAAGACAAAAAGGAAACGAAAAGCACAATCCATAGCGCAGTTAAACCTTTTTTCCGAAGACAATTAACAACCATTGCACTCACATGTCATGTGGATGAGTTACAGATCTCATACATTCCAGCAGCAGCCAGTCTCTGTAAAGGAAGGAATCCTCCGGTTGGAACGATGCAGCAGTCTGCTCATGTCAATGCCATTGGTGATCTCTTCCTAAGTATGCTAAAGTAGATCCAAACCCTCTAGAATCAAATTTAATATTTAACCTTTTCATGTCATTTCAAAAGATATTTTCTGTCTTTTTAAATCAGCAGCTTTAATTAAAATAATATCTAGTGATCCTGAGATGAAGGTCCTTGTTTAGGGACTCCCTGATATGGAGTGACAACTATAACCCAGTTATTCTCCTGCATGGTCACTCTGCTATGTGTTCATGGGGCTGAGGCTGCAGGTTTGGTCCATCAATGTTACTATAATTTTAAGCCCGTTCAGAGCAATGATGTACAGCTAAGTGAGTGAGTACATGTAGATAGGAAGTGGCTGAATGAGGCTGAAGGTGATCTGCAAAACTGGAATGCAATAGAAAATAGAAAGTATATTTTAAAGCAGTGGTCACCAAACTGCGGCCCTTTGCTTGTTTTTATCCGGCCCTTGAGGCACTATTTCATACACTGATAGCTATAATGGGCCATAATTCCCCCCACTGACAACAATGAAGGGGCATAAATCCCCCCACTGACAACAATGAAGGGGCACAAAAAAACCCCTACTGACACCAACGAATGGGCACAAATCCCCCCACTGACACCAATGAAGGGGCACAATTCCTCCCAATGACACCAACGATGGGGCACAATTTCTCCCAATGACACCAACAAGGGGGCACAATTCCTCCCAATTGCACCAATTATGGGGCACAATTTCTCCAAATGATACCAACAATGGGGCCCAATTACACCAAAGATGGAGTACAATTCCTTTCAATGACATCAAAGATGGGGCACTGTTTTTTCCACACAGACGTTGGGACCTTTTCTACTTCCAATGGCCACAGTCCGGCCCTCCTAAATTCTGAAGGACAGTAAATTGGCCCTTTGTTTAGAAAGTTTGGAGACCCCTGTTTCAAAGATACAAAATAATGGCAGCTGTTTATGACACAGGCTTACATTGGCCGATCTAGGTTGTGGGCTGCGGGCAGCAGCTCTGGTGTCCTCATCTCCAGCACGACGGCTTTTGCCATGCGTCTCCTCTCTCCTCCTCCTAGTCGCTAGGTGTAAATAGGATTGCCTGACATTTTGGCCAATCGGGAAACGGGTCTCACGATCCGCTCCCTGATTGGCGGCGAGGAGATTTAGTGTGAAAATAGCGAACATTCATTTGCTTTTGTCACACAACTGGGTGGGATCTGGGTGCAGTGCCCTGAGAGCAGTACAATAATGAGTGTCTACAGGCAACAGTGAAACATGGTGGAGGTTCCTTGCAAGTTTGGGTCTGCATTTCTGCAAATGGAGTTTTAGATCTGGTCAGAATCAATGGAGTCCTCAATGCTGAGAAATACAGGTAGATGCTTATCCATCATGCCTTACCATCTGGGTAATGTGATTGGCCCCAAATTTATTCTGCAGCAGGACAACAACCCCAAACATACAGCCAATGTCATTAAGAACTTCAGGGTAAAGAAGAACAAGGAGTCCTGGAAGTGATGGTTTGGCACCCACAGAGGCTTAATTTTAACATTATCGAGTCTGTCTGGGATTACATGAAGAGACAGAAGGATTTGCGGCAGCCGACATCCACAGAAGATCTGTGGTTAGTTTTCCAAGATGTTTGGAACAACCTACCTGCCGAGTTCCTTCAAAAAACTGTGTGCAAGTGTACCTAAAAGAACGGATGCTGTTTTGAAGGCAAAGTGTGGTCACAGCAAATATTGATTTGATTTGGATTTTTCGAACCATAATGCACTGCCTGACTCTTTATTTCACGGTTATCATTCTTAATCAATTTATTAATCAATTTATTTATAGGTTAAAAGAATTGCATTGGGGTTTAGTGTTTTAGGGTTTACTTTTTGGTAGAAAGGTACTGTATGTAGCAAACTCAGGTGTACAGAGTAGGAAAATTTAATTCTAGCGCCTCTGGTGTTGTGCTGTTCAGAGCTCCAAGGGCTGAGTTTTTGTTACCTTCCCCTGGCTTCTAGAACTGACTGGAGGGTTCTAGAACTCAGAGGGTAGAGGAACAGAGATTAGGCCTGAATATTTTTGGAGCATCCTACAATCCCTGGGTGGGTACGTCCAGAAGGTAGAGAGATAAACATAAATAATCTGGACCTTTGTGCTGGGGGGCTCTGCCCCTGGACAGAAGACAGAAGACAGAACCAGAGAAAGAGAGAGAGACCAGAAGCAGCTCACACCCTTTTGGCCTCATCTAGGCATAGCTGAAGCCACTCTGGAAGCCAAGATTGGGACCTGTTCAGTAGGAGGTCTGTGCAGCAGTTACTTGAGCTTCAGGATTCATCAAAGGAACTGAGTGAGTAACTTCAACCACTGCACCTCTGAGCTTGATAGAGGAGGAGCAGCAAGGTGCCAATAAAGCCACCCTACAGCTCTTGCTTGGGGGATTTAAGAAACAGCCAGGTGCACTAGCATTTTCTACAGAAGCAGCGTCTGCACTCAGTGTTTGGAACTTTTTGCTACCAGTTGAGCTGATCCATCAGTCCTATGGGGGCAGCATAGTGACTTTTACCAGCCAGAGACAGTATCAAGGCCTAAGATTGTATTTAAGTTATAGTTGTGGGCATCCCATGCTCTCTCTGCCTATCCAAGTTCATCCCCAATAAACTAAAAACAAAACACCCTGGACTGGTTCTTGAAGTCTGTTCGAGTGCTTAAAAATTCCTTTTGCCTAGGAAGCATGCAAAAAATGCAGAATGTTTTATATTCTGTTGGAGGATTTTTTTTTACTTCAGGGTGCATCTCATACTCTTTTTGCTTACACAAGTAAAACTGCCCTTTGTTTGCAGCATGTCATTGCATACCAATATACCTATGCGGTAAGTAGTGTGCACAAAAGCCCCACATACTTAACCCCCCCAGCTATTAGGTTTTGCAAATACCCTTTATTTAAAACATTTTCAGGCAGGCCTAAATTGAGAGGCAGGTAACATCTGCCTTTTCTATCACAGTGTGGGTGTGCTATACAGCTACAGCATATGCGGGAGGTAGTTGAGTGGCCGATAATGCATTCCTCTGCTTCCTCCTCCCAGATAAAGAGCAACCAGTTGCCTGCAACTGCTTCAAATATGCCCGGTTCTTCCTCCTCCTCGTCTTCCAATCCTGCATAGGCCCCAAAAACTGGCAATGAGGAGTTAGCGGAATAATTTGGCCATGCGATCACTAATTTGCTGCAGGGCGATGATATTAGTCATGTGCAAGTATTCCTTCTTTAAGATGTTGAGGATGAGCTCCATAATTATAATAGCAGGGGCTATAAGACAGAAATGATCAAGAGGTAGTGATGTTCTAGCAAATGAAGTTTACTGCAGATTGGGCTGATGAGGTGGCAGATTGGAGAGGTGGAAAGTTCTGAGGGAGAGGCAAAACAGCAGTGAGGAAAGGTTTTGTCCAGAGGCAGAGGACTGGAAAGAAAGCAGCTGTCCTAATTCACCTGGTAGCACTGCCCCACAGGTACAGGCCCCTGCTACCCTCAGGGCCAGTCCACAGAGCTCTGCAGTGTGAACCTTTTTTAATGCATCGTCTGCCAAGAGACCCAGGGTGGTCTGCAGCCTCTGCCTACAGGAAATCAGCCATAGTAAAACGTCTAACCATTTGGGTATCATATGTATGAGGAAACACATGATTCTGCTTAGTGAAAGTAGCACCTCGATGAGACAATTTGGCAACAAAAGGCATTCTTACTACTCACTTTCAGAATCTCTCCCCCTCCACAACATTCTCTCAACATTCATTCATCTTCGACCTCTAGCGACAGGGAGGAAAGTCTCACAAGAGATTTCAGGGGCTTGGCATATGACACTTTAAGCCAGAAAAATTGTCTTGGGCCACACTGAGGAGGGTCAAGCAAAGGCAGAATTCTCCAACACCCACCCTGCTGTCTCAAGCAGCATCCTTCTCAAGGCAGAAACCTCTTTTTTCTGATAGTGACAGCAGGGCCGTCTTTAATTTTGATTGGGCCATGGGCAAACATTTTCTTGCCCCCCCCCCCCCCCATTCTGAGACATACAAAAAATAGTAGGTAGACTCAAAATCAGTTTACTGCAGCAGATCACACAGCGATTGCAATTGTTTGCCAGAGGTTACAGCCTATCCTTACTGCTCACTGGCTGGTTTATAAAGGTTACAACACATAATTTCTGCTTGCCGATCGGTTGCTAGAGGTTAATGTACATTATTAGCGCTTACTAATTGGTTGCTAGGGGTTACAGTACATCATTACCACTTACTGATTGGTTGCTAGAGATTAAAGCAGATCACTACTGTTTGCTGATTGGTTGCTAGAGGTTATTGCACATCATTACCTCTCACTGAGCAGTGGAGCAATCCCAAATAATTGAGCAAGTAAAGGGGCACATTAATACACATACTACAGGAGAGTGTCAGAGAGTGCAGACATACTACAGGAGACAATCAGAGACTGCGGACATACTGCAGGAGACAATCAGAGACTGCGGACATACTGCAGGAGACAATCAGAGACTGCGGACATACTGCAGGAGATTACCAGAGACTGCGAACATACTGCAGGAGATTACCAGAGACTGCGGACATACTGCAGGAGATTACTAGAGACTGCGAACATACTGCAGGAGATTACCAGAGACTGCGGACATACTGCAGGAGATTACTAGAGACTGCGGACATACT
Organism: Aquarana catesbeiana; assembly: GCF_042186555.1. NCBI lineage: Eukaryota > Metazoa > Chordata > Amphibia > Anura > Ranidae > Aquarana > Aquarana catesbeiana. The sequence continues at coordinate 290,641,010 of NC_133330.1, read as the reverse complement.
GCAGGAGATTACCAGAGACTGCGGACATACTGCAGGAGATTACCAGAGACTGCAGACATACTGCAGGAGATTACCAGAGACTGTGGACATACTGCAGGAGATTACCAGAGACTGCGGACATACTGCAGGAGATTACCAGAGACTGCGGACATACTGAAGGAGATTACCAGAGACTGCGGACATACTGCAGGAGATTACCAGAGACTGCGGACATACTGCAGATTACCGGAGACTGCGGACATACTGCAGGAGATTACCGGAGACTGCGCACATACTGCAGGAGATTACCGGAGACTGCGGACATACTGCAGGAGATTACCGGAGACTGCGGACATACTGCAGGAGATTACTAGAAACTGCGGACATACTGCAGGAGATTACTAGAGACTGCGGACATACTGCAGGAGACAATCAGAGACTGCGAACATTATACAGGTGATGGTCAGGGAACTTTCAGCAACGCACAGCTTTACAGTTGAATAACACAGCTCAGGGTTTAAACAGTCAGGCATTTTATGGGTGTAAGGACATACCTGGCCAGCCAGACTTACTACATACATTCAGGTCTGTGGGTGGGGCTTTCACTCTGTGCTCTCACTACAACAGCCGGGAGCTCCGATGACGCTTTGTTGGGGGGCCCGCCAGGGACGGATCCAGAGTCTAGTCTCGGGAGGGGCACTGCCAAAAAAAAAAGGTTCTCACGGGCAATTTGTCATGGCAATGGCTGGTGTTGGCGCTTCAATCATCCCGGCACCATGGTTGTTATAGTGTCAGGATGAATGAAGCGCATTATTTCTATTATTACATTGTAATATAAAATGAAATAGTTAATCGTTAATTAGTTCAACTCACCATAATGCAGAATCAGTGGGAGCCCTGAGCGTGTCACTTGCCACCGTCACCTGCCACCAGATGCGGATTGTCACTTGCCACATTCCCTGCCACCAGATGCAGCTGGTTACTTGCCACCGTCACCTGCCCTCAGATGCAGCTGGTCACTAGCCGCGTCACCTGCCACCAGATGCGGATTTTTACTTGCCACCAGATGCAGATTGTCACTTGCCCTGTCACCTGGCACCAGATGCGAATTGTCACTTGCCACCATTGCCTGCCACCAGATGCAGCTTGTCTCTTGCCACATCGCCTGCCACCAGATGCAGCCCAGATGCAGCTTGTCACTTGCCATGTTAATTGCCATGTTACTTGCCACCGGATGCGGACTGTCACTTGCCACATTGCCTGCCACCAGATGCAGCTTGTTACTTGCCACGTTTATTGCCACCAGATGCAGATTGTCACTTGTCACGTTAATTGCCACCAGATGCAGCTTGTCACTTGTCACGTTAAATGCCACCAGATGCAGTGACAGTAGAGAAACAGTGTCACGTACCTGGTGATGGAGCCCAGAATGCAGGGAGCGACCTCTCGTACGCCTCTGGCTCGAGAACCCCTGGTAGAGGAGAGAGGGACTCAAGAGTGCAGAGGAGCACAAGTGCCTTGCAGGTGGCAGGTGTTGGGGCTAATCTGGACCTCTGAAGCAGCTGAAGAGAGACTGGCAGGAACACTGGAACAGCAGACTGCAAGGGGGAGCTCTGTAGCTTGGCAGGAACTCTGGAACAGCAGACAGCGAGGAGGTGTTCTGTAGTTCGGCAGGAACACTGGCACAGCAGACTGCAAGGAGGTGCACTGTAACTTAGCAGGAACACTGGAACAGCTGGCTCCAAGGAGGAGCTCTGTAGCTTGACAGGAACTCTGGAACAGCAGACAGCGAGGAGGTGTTCTGTAGTTCCGTAGGAACAGCAATGTCAGACAGGCCGGGTCAACACTGGTGGGCAGAGCAGGTACCAGACAGAGGCAGGAGAGTAGTCGGGATCCAGGGAACAGGTGGGCAGCGATCAAACTGAAGGAAGAGGCAGGAGAGTAGTCAAGACAAGCCGGGGTCGGAGACTGGGAGCAAACAGGAGTAGTCAGGAACAGGCCGAGTAGACTGGAATTGGGTAAGCAGGTAACAAGTAGCAAGGGTCTCAGAAAACGCTGTAGACCGGACAGCAAGAAGGCATGGTGACAGACTCCTTTAAATAAGCTTCTTGGCTCCAAGTGCTGTCACACTGCGCGTCTGCGCGCGCCCGTGCGCGCCCGCTCGCACCATCGCGCACACGAGTGCGCCCGTTCGCACTATCACACACCCGTGTGCACCAGTTGACTCTTCTGACGGGGATTCTGCGCACAGGTCTTCCACAAGCAGCTGGATTACCAGAACGTCTTCCTTGACAAATAGGCTTCTCTTCCCAGTTTTTCAGCACATGTGAGGTCGGGCATTGAGATCTCACTGGTCCCTCATCCGCCCGCTCACTCTACTGCCTTCAAGTTCACTGAGAGGCCCGCTTACTGCCATGACTGCCCGCTCTGCTCACCCGCTCGCCCGCTCCGCTCACTTGCCGGCCGCCTACTGACCTGCTCACCTTCCCCACTCATTTGCTGGCCGTCTACTGGCCTGACTGTCTGCCCACCCACTCACCCGCCGGCCACCCAGCCCACTCACTATTTTCTCGGGGGAAGCAATTGCCCATTTGCCCCCCCCTGGATCCGCCCCTGGGGCCTACGCTACCCGTGAATTGGGGCCCCGATGACAGCTTTGCAGTGCGCACAGAGGACATGGGAGGATGTATTCCCGTGCTAGGCAGTTGAGGGGGGCGGGGACGGGAGCTCCACTGACGCTCTGACCCCGCCCACATGCAGCCTGTATACTCAGGACAGAGGGACTGTAGTGAGAGCCAGTGATCGGAGTGGGAGCGTCAGTGGAGCTCCTGGCCCCCGGACCTCTGTATTCACCAGTCAGTATAGAGGGGGCGGGGCTCCACTGACGCTCCCACTCCGATCACTGGCTCTCACTACAGACGCTCTGTTCCGAGTATACAGGCTGCACGTAAGCGGGGTCAGAGTGTCAGTGGACCTCCTGGCCCCGCCCCCTCTCAGCTGGCTAGCGCGGGAATACAGCCTCCCGTGTCCTCTGTGCGCTCTGCAAAGCTGTCATCGGGGCCCCAATTCACGGGTAGTGCGAGCCCCCCAACAAAGATTGGGCCCAGGGCAAGTGCCCCGTTTGCCCTGCGCTAAAGATGGCCCTGAGTGACAGGATCCCCTCTGATGACCTATGTGCCTCAAATCCTATGTTTCCTGAATGGAGGAGCAGCAGCTACCTTAACACAATTTTTCATAGTTTTTGTCTCTCAAATAATACAGTTATTTTTAATTAAAGATAAAACCTGCCTCATATACCATACTAGCTAGCCAAGCTGTTTAAACACTGTCCAGCCACTGAACAATATGTGAGTCTATTGTCTCTTAGATAATATACGCTAATTGTTATGCCTTCCTTGTCTCTTTCTACTTGCTGCCTATTCAGGTGCTTTACACTAGTCAATTTCTACCAAACACATACCTGTTTTACCTGCTAAAAAAACACTCATACCTGTCTACGTTTTCAATATTTTGAGAATATTTATGGATGAAGGGTTGGTAGGAGTTTTAGAGAAAGTGGGGTTCTAGTTAGAAGTGTTTATGAGCACGCTTGTATAGTACTGTGAGAAAAGTCTCACAAACTAAACTATTAAGCTGTATTGCCACTGGTCAATTTGTACAAAATAAAAAGCATTAGCTTTATTTATTTTTTAAGAGTAAACTTTCCTATTGCTTTTAGATTTGTTGTGGCTGCCACTTTCATCACTCAATTCAGGTGTATTATCTGATAAAAAAAATCAGGTGTCTCATCCAAAACTACCTAAAAATGCTTTTTGAAATTAAGTAATTTGGGGTGCTACTGCTGTGGCACCCCCTCTCTCTAGGCTCACATTACTCCCTTCTTCAACCTGGGAACCAACATCGGAGCCTTCAAATCACTGCACATCCCCCAGCAGCATATAACCGACACTGTGGTCAAATAATTCTGGGGACTCCTCCGTGCATGATGGTGGGGCTACAGAAGGAGTGACTGTGGACAAGGAGCCGGTGGAATAGGCCGCTTTGGCAGCTGCATTGGAAGGCAAACTACTCTGAGCCTGGGTGACAGAGGATGAGGAGGATGAGGATGGTTTCATTATCCACTCCACCAACTGTTCTGCATGTTGTGGCTCAATAACATGGCCAGCAGCAGCAAAAAAGGACAAGCGTGCCCCACGGCCACTTGCAGAGGATGTACCATGTCCACGACTACCACTGGTAGACACAGAGGCTGCTTGCCCTCTTTTAGTGGCCTGTGAGCATCTGCATCTCCTTGGTGGCCTTCTGGACAGGATGTATTTTTTGTTTTGCAACACCACACTACATTGTATTAGATACTGTGTATACCGCCTGAAGTGTATTAGAAAGTGTACAACGGCTGCACTGTATTGTATACTGTTTAAAATTGAGAGCAAGTGGTGGGACTTTATATGAAGCACACAGCAGCATAAAAGGAAGTCAAGTGACTGGCAAATACTGTTTATTCATGTTGAATAAAGATGGGTATATAACCTCCAAAAGCATTTGATCATTTACAACACAAGTTACATAGTAGTCCACAATCATTGAGACAGTTGTAGAACAGACAATGGATACGTATTATAAACATAGGTAAGGTAAAACCAAACTAAATATGTCAAAAAAATATGGGAAGAGGGGAGAAAAAATAAATAAAATAAATAAATAAATAATAAATAAACATAATTCATATACTGAATGATTATAAACATGAATAAAACCATAAAGAATATAAATTGGTCCATGGTAGAATGATAGTAAAGTGTAAGGCTTGACGTGTTTCGCGGCCTTATAGCCGCTCTGCAGAAGCATAAACCATGGAAAATATCTAAAAACAAAAAATAATTAGTTCTAAATGGTCAAAAAGATCATTGTGCGGCATCGAAAGTCGCCAAAAAATAGCAAGGTCTCATCTGCAGGCACCGCGGTCGCCAAAGGGGCGATAGCAACCAGCACAGACAGTTCGTGGGCCGTGTGTATGAATGGACAACCCATGTGAAGGGAAAAAAGCAGTGAGCCTGATGGGAAACCTAAGATGCAAGATAAATGCATGAGAAAGAAAAGTCACTATTGTAGAATGTGAATGTGTATTGTATACTGTGCACACCACCAGAAGTGTAGTAGAAACTGTACACACTGTATTAGATACTGTGTACACCACCTGCACTGTATTAGCAACTGTACACCACAGAATGCACTGCAGATATAGGCTACACTGAATTCAGAGTATATACAGTATCTCACAAAAGTGAGTACACCCCTCACATTTTTGTAAAATTGTATTATATCTTTTCATGTGACAACACTGAAGAAATGACACATTGCTACAATGTAAAGTACATTGAACAAATGTGAGTGTACAGCTTGTATAACAGTTTAAATTTGCTGTCCCCTCAAAACTCAACACACAGCCATTAATGTCTAAACTGCTTTGATCTAAACCATTCCATTGTAGCTCTGGCTGTATGTTTAGTGTTGTTGTCCTGCTGAAAGGTGAACCTCCACACCAGTCTCAAGTCTTTTGTAGACTCTAAGGCTGCGTACACACGGTCGGACTTTTCACCTGCAAAAGTCCGACGGACGCCGCCGGACAAAGTCCGGCGGAAAGTCCGACCGTGTGTGGTCTCCATCGGACTTCCGACGGACCGTTTCGGTCGGATTTTTGCGGAAATCCGACGTACTTTAGATTTGAAGCCTGCTTCAAATCTTTACGTCGTACCTCCGCCGGACTCAGTTCCTGACGGAAAGCCCGTTCGTCTGTATGCTAGTCCGAAGGACCAGATACGACGGAGGAGCAGGTTACTGCATCTCGCGCTCGCTGCAATAGGAAAAACAAATCTTCCTATTGCGGCGAGCGCGGGGCATACCAGGCCCTTAGGTCTGGTATGGATTATAAAGGGGAACCCCTACGCCGAAAAAACGGCGTGGGGTCCCCCTAAAATCCATACCAGACCCCGATCCGAGCACGCAGCCCGGCCGGTGAGGAAAGGGGGTGGGGACGAACGAGCGCCCCCCCCCCTCCTGAACCATACCAGGCCGCATGCCCTCAACATGGGGGGTGCTTTGGGGGAGGGGGCGCCTTGCGGTGCCCCCCCCACCACAAAGCACCTTGTCCCCATGTTGATGAGGACAAGGGCCTCTTCCCGACAACCCTGGCCGTTGGTTGTCGGGGTCTGCGGGCGGGGGCTTATCGGAATCTGGGAGCCCCCTTTAATAAGGGGGCCCCCAGATCTCGGCCCCCCACCCTATGTAAATGAGTATGGGGTACATGGTACCCCTACCCATTTACCTAGGAAAAAAGTGTAAGTAATAAAACACACTACACAGGTTTTTAAAATATTTTATTAAACAGCTCCGGGGGCGGGGATCTTCCTCCGGCTTCGGGGGTCCCTCCGCTTCATCTTCTCCCGGCGTCCGGTTGGTTCTTCTCCGCTCTCCGGCCTCTTCTCCCGGTGTCCCAGGTCTTCGGCCGGCCCCTCCGCTGTCTTCAGGTAGCTCTATTGCCAGCGGAGGTCCGGACTTCTGGGCTTCTTGTCTTCTTGTGTTCTCTTCTCTTCCCCCAGATGTTGACACGACGCTCTCTCCGGCTGGACTGGTCTCTGAGGGCTGCGTTGTGACTTATATAGGCGGAGACCCCGCCCCCATATGATGTCACAGTCCCTGGGCATGCTGGGACTGTGACGTTTTAGGGGGCGTGGTCGACCACGCCCCCTAAAACGTCACAGTCCCAGCATGCCCAGGGACTGTGACATCATATGGGGGCGGGGTCTCCGCCTATATAAGTCACAACGCAGCCCTCAGAGACCAGTCCAGCCGGAGAGAGCGTCGTGTCAACATCTGGGGGAAGAGAAGAGAAGAGAACACAAGAAGCCAAGAAGCCCAGAAGTCCGGACCTCCGCTGGCAATAGAGCTACCTGAAGACAGCGGAGGGGCCGGCCGAAGACCTGGGACACCGGGAGAAGAGGCCGGAGAGCGGAGAAGAACCAACCGGACGCCGGGAGAAGATGAAGCGGAGGGACCCCCGAAGCCGGAGGAAGATCCCCCCCCCCCCCGGAGCTGTTTAATAAAATATTTTAAAAACCTGTGTAGTGTGTTTTATTACTTACACTTTTTTCCTAGGTAAATGGGTAGGGGTACCATGTACCCCATACTCATTTACATAGGGTGGGGGGCCGGGATCTGGGGGCCCCCTTATTAAAGGGGGCTCCCAGATTCCGATAAGCCCCCGCCCGCAGACCCCGACAACCAACGGCCAGGGTTGTCGGGAAGAGGCCCTTGTCCTCATCAACATGGGGACAAGGTGCTTTGTGGTGGGGGGGGCACCGCAAGGTGCCCCCTCCCCCAAAGCACCCCCCCATGTTGAGGGCATGCGGCCTGGTACGGTTCAGGAGGGGGGGGGCGCTCGCTCGTCCCCACCCCCTTTCCTCACCGGCCGGGCTGCGTGCTCGGATCGGGGTCTGGTATGGATTTGGGGGGGACCCCTACGCCGGTTTTTCGGCGTAGGGGGTTCCCCTTAAAGTTCCATACCAGACCTAAGGGCCTGCGACGGGGCTTGCAAGGTTTCAATCTCGCCAAAAAAAGCGGCGAGATTGAATTCCTTTTCTAGTCCCGTCGTACCCAAGTCACGTTCAAAATGAACGGACTTGTCCGTGTGTGGGAAAGTCCGTTCATTCTGAAAGTCCGGCGGAAGTCCGTCGGGAAGACCGGATTCCGGAAAGTCCGGCCGTGTGTAGGCAAGTCCGGCCGTTCAGAAAGTCCGGCGGTAGTCCGCCGGAAGTCTGGCGGCAAGTACGTCGGACCTAGCTTTCTAGAAAGTCCGACCGTGTGTACGCGGCATAACAGGTTTTCTTCTAGGATTGCCCTGTATTTGACTCCATCCATGTTCCCATCAACTCTGATCAGTTTCCCTATCCCTGCTAAAGAAAAGCATCCCCACAACATGATGCTGCCACCACCACCATGTTTCACGGTGGCGATGGCGTGTTCAGGGTAATGTGCAGTGTTAGGCTACATTCACACCTGAGCGTTTCAAAGTCGCATTTTTACCGCATTTTTAACTGCAATTTTGCAGCTTTTTTACCGCGATTTTGCCGCAATTTTGTTCTGGTCACCAATGTAAAAGGCAGAAAAGCGCCTGTAATCTGCCCAGAAGAAGCTCATGTTCTTTTTTGAGCTTAGGACATTTTTCAGGCGTTTTGCTTCAGGTGACAAAATGCTCAGATGTGAACAGGTGTCATTGAAATGAATGGGATTTTGCTTGTTGGGCGTTTTTTCTGGCGTTTTATGGCATTTAATGAGCTGAAAATGCTCAGGTGTGAATGCAGCCTTAGTTTTCCGCCACACATAGCGATTTGCTTTTAGGCCAAAAAGTTCAATTTTGGGCACATTTGACCAGAGCACCTTCTTCCACATGTTTGCTGTGTCCCTCACATGGCTTCTCGCAAACTGCAAACAGGACCCTTTATGGCTTTTTTTCAACAATGGCTTTCTTCTTGCCGCTCTTCCATAAAAGCCAGATTTGTGGAGTGCACCACTAATAGTTGTCCTGTAGACAGATTCTCCCACCTGAGCTGTGGATCTCTGCAGCTCCTCCAGAGTTACCATGGGCCTCTTGGCTGCTTCTCTGATTAATGCTCTCCTTGCCCAGTCTGTCAGTTTAGGTGGACGGCCATGTCTTGGTAGGTTTGCGGTTGTGCCATACTCTTTCCATTTTTAGATGATGGATTGAACAGTGCTCCTTGAGATGTTCAAAGCTTGGGATGTTTTTTTATAACCTAACCCTGCTTTAAACTTCTCCACAACTTTATCCCTGCCCTGACCCGTCTGGTGTGTTCCTTGTCCTTCATGATACTGTTTGTTCACTAAGGTTCTCTAACAAACCTCTGATGGCTTTACAGAACAGCTGTATTTATGCTGAGATTAAATTACACACAGGTGGACTCTATTTACTAATTAGGTGACTATATACTATATAGACTAATAGACTATATAGACTAATAGGCAATTGGTTCCACTAGATTTTAGTTAGTGGTATCAGAGTAAAGGGGGCTGAATACAAATACACGCCACACTTTTCACATATTTTTTTGTAAAAAATTTTGAAAACCATTTATCATTTTCCTTCCACTTCACAATTATGTTCCACTTTGTGTTGGTCTATCACATAAAATCCCAATAAAATACATTTACGTTTTTAGTTTTAACATGACAAAATGTGGAAAATTTCAAGGGGTGTGAATACTTTTTCAAGGCACTGTATATATACATATATTTTTTTTTTAATCAGAAAGGTTTTTATTTTGCATAAAGAAACAAATACAGGTAGCATACAGGTACTCGTATATGACATGTACAAATTTCGGAATTCTCATAAAGCATGTTATGGGAACAATTATCAGCTACCTTAGATTATTGTAGGCTGTTCCGATGATATGCTATCAGGAGTATCACCTGTCGTACTCATATCTTTTAATTGTAATAGGTCTAACACGTAATATATTTCGCAGGGAGTATGACTCCACACAATGTACAGATTTAAGCAAATACCAGCTATAATAATATTACCCTTATATGCTGAACGCTCTAATGATTTCTAATCATATTAGAGTATAAAAATAGCGAACCTGTTGTTCATTCAACAGCAATATCAGAATCAACTCTTACTGTATTATAATTCCGACAACCTTAACTTGATTCGTTATGTTTAGTTCAATATAATATTCATCTTTAAAGTAAGGAAATAAAATAGAAGGGAAAAAAAGAAGAAATAGAGAAAAGGAGAAAGAGAAAAAGAAAGATAGGAACAAAGCAGAGTAAAGCCTTGCCATGCAGTACCTCATCATACATACTGTTTCATATTCCCCAGGGGCTGTCTCTTTTTAAAAAAATTTCACGTTCCCTTGCATGCGCATAATTACTATACAGTAGTCAAGTCTACATCAACCCAAGAGTAACCTATCCCTAATTAATTGATGCGGGGCCAAACCAGGAACGTCCAACCACGCCTGCCATATGGAGAGGAACCTTTGTGGAGCCTTCCTACGTTGGTAGGTTATTTTTTCTCTTATTAGGATTCTATTCACGCTGTCTATCCATTGCCCCCTGGTGGGAACTCGCGGGGTAATCCACCACTGGGCAATTAATTTCTTTGCTATATATAGTAAACGAAGAAGCGCTATACGTGTAGGTGGGGGTGCAAACTCTTCGTCTATTCCCCCCAGTACACAGACTACCGGAGTTCTCTCAAGAGGTACCATATATACTTCTGAAATCGTGTCCAGTACTTCCTTCCAATATCTGAATAGCTTGGGGCATTTCCAGATCATGTGGAGTAGATTTCCATGATCCCGTTCACATTTTGGGCACAGGGGTGAATCTCTAATTCCCCACTGATAGAGTTGAAGAGGGGTTCTGTACGCCCTATGTAGAAGGTAAAGATGTGAAAGTTTCTGTGATGCAGAAAGTGATACCAAGGGGGCACTCATAAGGCATATCTCCCAGGTGTCTCCATCTATTGCTCCTATATCTTCCTCCCACCGCTGTCTGCATGGTAGTCTAGAGGGGTCTTGTATTCGTGCTATAAGTGTATTATAACATCTAGATATCATGCCCTTTTTAACTTCATCCATAAATACATCCTGTATAATCGGATGTTCTGTCGGTTGGATTCTAGCATTTCTATTCTGGGTTTGTAAGGCATGTCGCAATTGGAGGTACTTATAAAAATTATTATGTGGGATTCCAAACTCTGTGTGGATCTGTTGGAATGATTTGAGAGTGTTGCCCTGGTATAACTGTGAGATATATTTGATACCTGCGTCCTCCCAGCCCTTGAAGTCTTTTAGTTTTTGTATTTCTTTCAGTTGTCTATTTCGCCAGAGAGGCGTGCTGGACAGAAAGCCCGTGATGCCCATTAGTTTTTTGACATAGGCCCAAAGTGAGTTTAATAATTTAACTGTAGGAGCTTCCGGGTCTAAGTGTAAGAATCCCGCCTCCAAATTTGTCAGTGCTGAATAGTTATTGTCTTCTAGCATTACAAGTTTACGGATCGGGTCTTTCGGGTCCAGCAGGCCCCATCCTCCTAGTTGTTGTAGTTGGGAGGCGAGATAATACATCCTAGGATGAGGGACTGCAAGTCCTCCCTCCTCTTTGCCGTATTGTAACGTTGATAGTTTTATCCTCGCTATTTTTTTTCTCCATATGAGCTCTCTGAATTGGGTCTCTAATCTATCGAACCATTTTTTAGGTATCCAAACCGGGGAATTGTTAAAAATATAAAGCAGTTGTGGTGCCCAGACCATTTTAATAAGGTTAATTCTACCAACAACAGACAGGGGCAGTTTACACCAGGCCCTGCTTTTTTCGCGGAATTTGGTTAATAAGGGTGTTAGGTTCTGTTCAACATAAGTGGCTGGGTTAGGGGTCACCTGGATCCCTAGGTAGCGGAATGAGCCTACTTGTTGTATCATCTCTGCACCTAGTGGTAATGGAGTGTTCAGGGGGTCAAGCGGCATCAGCACTGACTTGTCCCAGTTAATGGAGAAGCCCGATAGCTCCCCGAAGTCCTTGATGAGGGACATAACCGTTTCTAATGAGTCTTTTGTGTCTCCTAGGTAGAGCAGGGTATCATCTGCGTACATGGACACTACATCTTTATTCATACCTCTTTGGAATCCCGCTATTCTAGAGTCTCCTCTGATTTTTGCTCCCAGAGGTTCCAGGGCCAAGGCAAACAGCAGGGGCGACAGTGGGCACCCCTGTCTGGTGCCTCTAAACAAAGGAAAGGGTTCTGAGAGTTCCCCATTAATCCGTATTCTGGCCGTGGGCGCAGCATACAAAAGCTGTATCCATCGAATAAAGGTATCTCCCAATCCCATATTTTGTAATGTTTTCCACAGATAAGGCCACTCGACACTGTCGAAGGCCTTAGCTGCGTCCAGCGAAAAAATTGCTCTATTGCCTGTGTTGTCCACTGGGAGCTGTAAGTTCAGGAATAGTCTTCTTATATTTTGGGCCGTGGATCTCGTGGGGATAAACCCGGATTGGTCTCTATGCACTATTTTATGAATTACCTTGGCCAATCTGTTTGCTAACATCCGGGCCAGCAACTTGATATCGGATGTAAGCAGTGAGATGGGTCTATAAGATCCCGGGGAATTCGCATCTTTACCCGGTTTTAATATAACAATAATGATTGCCTCATTCATTGAACTTGGCAATGAACCCTCCTTTAATGCCTCATTGTATACTTTCAGCAGTGTGGGGAGCATGGAGTCTGCATAGCGTTTGTATATCTCTGCAGGGAGGCCATCTATACCTGGTGCTTTATTGTTTTTAGTTTGAGATAGGGCAATATCCAGTTCTTCTGCAGTTAAAGGGGCATTGAGCATGACCCTATCCTCTAGTGGGAGACTGGGGAGTTCACAGCTATCTAAGAAGTGTGTTATTGCACTATCAGTGGGCGTAACTTTAGACGTATAGAGATCAGCATAGAAATCACCAAAGACCTTCAGAATATCAGGAGTAGAGCATTTCAGAGCACCCTGTGCGTCACATATGGCGGAGATGAGAGAGGTCGATTGTTGAGACCGCGCCAGTACTGCAAGCATATGACCAGTCGTCTCCCCCTCCTCAAAATGTGATTGTTGGAGAAAAAAGCGTTTGTTCTCCGCCAGCTGCAACGCCAGTTGTCCAGACATTGTCTGTGCACTCAACCATGCCCTCTTATTGTCTCCTGTGGGGTTGTTAATATAATCGTTTTCAGTCTCGGTGACTCTATTTCTTATCAATAGTTCCCAAGCCTTGGTGTCAGTTTTAATCTGTGATATTGTTTTGATAAGTTGTCCTCTCAAAAAGGCCTTCGCTGTATCCCAAACCAGCCCCAGCCCAGCCGTGCCAATGTTATCTCTCAGAAACAGTGTAAGTGCTCTGGCTATAGGATCTGGCTCGGCAAACAACGAGAGCCAAAAAGGATTAAGTTTCCACATTGGCCGTTTGTACCTACTTGGTAATGAAATGGTTACACAAAGTGCCGAGTGATCAGATATATGCCTGTCTGCATAGTCAGATTCCACTATTAAATGTAGCATCTTGTCATTCCCAAGGCCCAAATCTATTCTGGATAACCCGTCATGTGAAGCTGAGTGGCAGGAGTATTTTTTATCATTTGGGTGTTTGGATCTCCAGACATCTATCAGCCCTGTTTCTTCAAGTAATCTGGCAAAGGGGGTACTACTTTTCATCTGAGATGTGCCAGCAGTAGGTACAGGAAATTTATCTTTGAGAGGATTTAAGAGATTATTGTAGTCGCCCATTGCCAGTAAGGGTACTTCTGGGTATTGGGCCATAAAACCTGTTAGGTGTCGGATAACCTCTGAGTTATACGGTGGGGGTATATAGATGCTAGCAAGAATACATTTGAGGCCTGTAATTGAGCATAAAAGAAAGACATATCTGCCAGCCGGGTCAATGCGTTTTCTAATGCAATTGAACTGAATATCTTTTCTGAACAGTATACTTGCTCCCCTTGAGTAAGTGGAGTGGGTTGCATGAAACTGGTTAGTATACAGTCGTGGACAGAGGCTTGGAGGAGGGTCTGCAGAGAAATGGGTCTCCTGTAGGCAGACCACCCCCGCATTCAGCGACTTGAGATGTCTAAGGACCGCCCCCCTTTTAACTGGATTTCCCAGTCCTCTGACATTCCAAGTCACAATGGACAATTTAGTCATCCCCATTTTGTTTCAGGATCATTGACCAGGCCGGCATAATTCTCGACAAGACTCCCGGGTTATACCGTAACATGTTATCTGGAAGGGGGGATAGGCCCCTTTTCTCCAAATTATGCTTGTTTTCTCCTTTCAGAGAACATGTAGGCATTTGTAGACATGAAATCATGTTGCAAGGCAGGGAGAAATACATTATTAGGTTAGTACATAAGTACAGAAGCCAGTAAATTATTGGGTTAATGCATGTTACTCTGCATGGCAAGAATCTAAAGGTCAACAGTTTACACAGCCACTTGGCTGCAGCGTTAACTTTTCCCACACAACAGGTGTGGGGGGGGTAAAAGCCTTGAAAACTCCTAGTTAACCAGTAGGTTAGTTTCCGTAGGGGTTTCACAGCTACGGTAGGCACGTATTGCTTCATTATTTGTAGGCAAAAATGTGGACAAAAAAAAAGAGGAGCAAAAGGATAAAAAATAGAACAAAAAAAAAGGGAAAAGAAAATCCTGTGGGGAGGAGGGTGATACAAACAAACAGTTCTCCTCGGCCGCCTGAACATCGGATGTGAGAGTAAGAACTGTCCTCCATAGACAACAATTATTTTGAATCTTAAGGCCTCTTCACGGCCCAGGGATTTATCCCAACAAAAATAGACCTGGTCTTGCCAGGTCATTGCATATCCAGGACTTATCTCTTAAGCAGGGACATCTCTTTGTGGTCTGGCAGCTTTAAGGGCCCTATCCTCACGATCTAGCCATTGAGCCGCCATGTCCGGGCGTTCAAAGAAGCGGGTTTCTCCGAGTGCGACTACCCTAAGGCGGGCAGGATATAGCATCGCATATGGCAAGTTAAGGTCCCTTAATCTTCGTTTGACATCCATAAACTTTGCTCGCTGCTTCTGGAGTTCAGCTGAAAAATCCGGAAACAGGGAGATTTTGGAGTTTTCAATGGATAACTTACTGCCCATGGTTCTGACTTTAGCAAGGATGGCATCTCTGTCCTTGTAGTTTAAAAGCTTAAACAGAAAAGCACGCGGGTGATTGCCAGGGGGTAGTGGGCGAGATGGCACTCTATGCGCTCTCTCCACCGCAAATAGCGGAGAGAATGCTTCTTTCCCAAATGTAGTGAGGAGCCATTGTTCGATGAAAGCGACAGGGTCTTTACCCTCCATCCTTTCTGGGAATCCTAAGGCGCGGACATTGTTGCGGCGCATGCGATTTTCCAAATCATCTAAACGCGCAGCATGCTGATCCGCAAGATGGCAGTTATACTTTAAATCTCTCTGCATGGGTACTAAGTCATCTTCAATAACACTGACCCTACTCTCCACTGCAGCTGTGCGCTCTCTCAGCTTTTGCATGTCCTGTCTCACAAAGGATATTTCAGCTTTAACACCCTTCACTTCATCAGTCAGGGTTGAGATGGATCTGTTGCATATAGTCACTGCAGAGAGGATATCTCTGAGAGTGGGTTCAGGGCCATCCAGGGGGATACTTGGTGTCTGAGTGCCCTGATAGGGATGTGATACTGTACTCACTGTGGCCCAGTCAGATGGGGATCCAGCGCCATCCTCCAGTGGGATAGTATTATCCATCTCCAGTTGGTTTGCTTCTTCCTCACTGAGGTCAGATGTGGGTGATGGTATTTCTTTTGATGATTTATTACCAAACAGGAGTTTCTGGGCTGCTTCCTTATATTTTTCCTTTTGAGATCGCTGTGGCAGAGCGCCATCTTGGGCCTGTGCTGCGGGCGGGCCGCCACCAGTCTTGTCCCGTTTTGGCATGCTTTTCTGCTGCAGATCGGTCGGGTGGATGGGTCTGCTGTGGCCCGGATAGCGTGCGGTTCCGATCGGAGATGTCAGCGGGCTGGATGAGTGATCTGGAGGATGATTACCAGGATTTTCGGCGGAGCTGAGGAGAAGTGTGTCCTGCTACATGCGCTGCCTGGCCACGCCCCCATATATACATATATACACAAGGAAAGCACAAGGGTAATACAAAGACACTGAATTTCAAAAGAGCCAACTTCCCTAAACTGCAATCTTTGCTAGAAGATATTAAATGGGATAAAATCCTAGGAACAAAGAACACGGAGGAAAAATGGGAGTGCTTTAAGAGCATATTAAATAAAGGTATTGCCCAGTGCATTCCAATAGGAAATACATTGAAAAGAGCTAATAAAAATCCTGGGTGGCTCAACTCCAAAATGTTTATAAAAGCAAAGGAAAAGGCCTTCAAAAAATACAAAGCTGAGGGGTTATTATCAGCATTCCAAGTTTTCAAAGAATGCCATAGGAAATTCAAGGATGCAATCTGGGCAGCTAAGATAGAACACGAAAGGCACATAGCGGAGGAGAGTAAAAACAAATCCCAAGAAATTCTTTAAGTATATAAATAGTAAGAAAACGAGGCCAGAACATATTCGCCCCATAAGGGATGATGAAGGGAACCTGGTTACAAAATACTGAGAAATGGTGAAGGTTTTGAATAAATTCTTCTCCTCAGTCTTCACAAGGGAAACGGGGGAATACAGTAAACAAGACTGCAATGTTAATTTTTGTAGCATGTCAAGAAGCACCCTCATGGCTAACAGAGGACAGAATTAGAAATAAACTTGAAAAACTTAACATAAATAAGTCACCAGGACCAGATGGCTTGCACCCGAGGGTCCTTAAGGAACTCAGTCAAGGAGCTCAGACCATTGTTTCTAATTTTTGTGGACAGTTTACTGACTGGAATGGTACCAGCTGATTGGAGAAAAGTCAACGTGGCACCAATATTTAAAAAAGGGCCAAGATATATCCATGGGAACTACAGACCAGTTAGCCTAACATCAAAAGTGTGCAAGCTATTGGAGGGGATGATAAGGGACTCTATACAAGATTTTAGCAATGAAAAGAGTATCATTAGCAGTAATCAAAATGGATTGATGAACAATTGTTCTTGCCAGACCAATCTATTAACCTTCTATGAAGAAGTGAGCTGCCATCTAGATAAAGGGAGGCCTGTGGATGTGGTGTATCTGGATTTTGCAAAGGCATTTGATACAGGTCTGTCAGCATGGACAATTGGGTAAGTACCTGGATTGAAAACTGGCTACAGGGGCGAATCCAAAGTGTGTTGATAAATGGGGAGTATTCGGAATGGTTTGGTGTTGAAAGTGGGGTCCCCCAGGGTTCTGTCCTGGGACCAATTCTTTTTAATTTATTCATAAACGATCTGGAGGATGAGATAAACAGCCCAATCTCAGTATTTGTAGACGATACAAAGTTAAGCAGGGCAATAACTTCTATGTACGATGTGGAAACCCTACAAGAAGACCTAAACATATTAATGGGGTGGGCAACTACATGGCAAATGAGGTTTAATGTTGAAAAATGTAAAGTAATGCATTTGGGTGCCAAAAATGTGAATGCAATTAACTCACTAGGGGGAGAACATATGAGGGAATCTAGGATGGAAAAGGATCTGGGGGTCCTAGTAGATGACAGGCTCAGCAATGGCATGCAATGCCAAGCTGCTGCAAGCAAAGCCAACAGAATATTGGCATGCATTAAAAAGGGGATTCACTCCAGAGATAATTCTTCCACTCTACAATACTCTGGTCTGGCCACACCTGGAGTATGTCGTCCAGTTCTGGGCACCAGTCCTCAGGAGAGATGTGCTGGAACTGGAGAGAGTCCAGAGAAGGGCAACAAAGCTATTTAAGGGGACTGGAGGATCTCAGCTATGGGGAAAGACTACAAGCATTGAACTTATTCTCTCTGGAGAGGAGATGCTTGAGAGGGGATATAATATCGATGTACAAATACCGTACTGGTGACCCTAGTATAGGGAACACATTTTTCAGTGAAAGGGAATTTAAAAAGACACGTGGCAATTCACTAAAATTAGAAGAGAAGCGGTTTAACCTTAAACTGCATAAAGGGTTCTTTACTGTCAGAGCGGTAAGCATGCGGAATTCCACAAGCAGTGGTATTAGCGGTGAGCATCGATAATTTAAAAAAAACTATTAGATGGGTACCTTAACGACCACAACATACAGGGTTGTACAATGTACTATTAACATAAACGCACACACAGCTTGAACTGGATGGACTTGTGTCTTTTGTCAACCTCACCTACTATGTAACTATATATATATATATATATATATATATATATATATATATATATATATATATATATACACTTTATATGATCTTTTTGTAATAAAATATTTGTTTTTATACATTTAGTGTAATTTGTATACTGATGGGTCATCCTTGAGCAACCCTTATTTTTTCCTTTCTGTGTCGTTATGTATTATATTGGGTTGATGACCTATCAGTAAATGGCTGGATCAGTCCCTTCTTTTATATAATCCTCCCAACTATATGCAAAAATTATATAGTCAGTAAACAAGACAAGGTTGGTGGTTGCAGGTTGGGATCAAACAGAAACATAGTTGAGGAAAAAGCCAAAGGTCAATAACAAATGGTAGTGGAGATAAGGACAGCTGCAGGTATGCAAGGGAGCAAGATATTGGCTGGAGAGAGCACAATATTCTGGCAAGCAGGAAGTGCAAATGTAATGGTTAAATAGGAAGTTCATGGGAGGAGCAAGAGTTTAAGGTTCACCAGAAATATAGTACGAGGTAAGATTATCCAAGTAATCAGACAGCATGCTGTCCAGCACAGGTCACAGGGTCATGGGTTCAGATCCTGGTCCTGACAGTTTTACTGGTTCAGATGTCCTCTTCGAAAGATTTCCCCTATTCTTTTTATTTACATAACACTGGGACAATAGCAACAAGGACAAAAAAGAAAGTGGATTTCCCCCTAGATTACACAGTTGATCCCCCCCTGCCCAAAAAAAAAATTAAAGAGGTTCTTGTCCTTCCCTATCCTATCAAAAACAACAAAAAACATTTTTGCCTATTAAAGAACTTTAATTTCTACAAGGGTAGGTAACCAGTCACATGTTTAATGATAGATATAAATGGATTAAAAAAAATTTTCTTTGTATTGTGTAACCAGAAAGGCACTGTGCTAGCTGTTAGTCCTGCTGGTTGATTTCTAGAAACGTTCCCTGAAGATGTGATGTACTCTAATCCGGCTCTATCAAAGCATTACCGCAAGCATCCTGTTTACGTGGATTTGTTTTCATGGTCCTGACATGTCACGTAGCACAGTGTCAGGCCATATGTACTGTTAAAGTGAGATAGCACATTGTTTGTATTTTGGATTGGTTTAACAACAATTTAGGGGTGTTTGATATGTTATTTTTTACATAGTTCCAGCAAGTACTAGATTGCCTATACTACTACTTTATAGCTACTAGATGGTGCTGACTATCATAGGAAATAAGTATGCTCAATCAGTGCCATCACACATCAAAAACAGGGTTCCCCTGGCTAAAAAGCTATGTTTCATCAAATAGTAACCATGGCAAATATGTTTATTGTTGTAAATTCCAAAATAGAATAAAAGATGAGATCTCATACTTTTAAAGCCCAACTCTGGGAAATTTGAAAATGATCCCTTGCAGTGCAGGCACAGCTCATTTAGTCTAGGGAAGAGGGCAACACTTTAACTTACCAAATCCTCTGCTTTCCCTGTCAATGACGCTCCCCCAAGCTCCAGAGGTGGACTGTCCCTTAACATCCTCACAACCCTGCATTGGTCTTGATGATATCAGGACCTTAGACCTTATTGTAGGGGTGAAGATGCTGCAAGGACTGCTCTAGCAGCACAATGAGCAGCGGATCAGGTACCATATATACTTGAGTATAAGCCGAGTTTTTCAGCACATTTTTTATGCTGGAAAAACCCCCCTTCGGCTTGCCTTAGAGTGAGGGCATTTGGCTGCATTTTGGCGCTGACTCTGAAATTTTCGGCCGCGCTGCGACAAAAGTCCCGCCCTCTCTTTCTCCCTTACATAGCGGGAGAACACTGTGTCTCGGAGCTGACTGAAATTTTCGGCCGCGCTGCGATAAAGTCCCGCCCTCCTCCTAGATCAGCTCGTGTGGTAGACAGAACACTGCGTTTATCACACAAGCTGGTCTAGGAGGAGGATGGGACTTTTGTCACATCACGGCCGAAAATTTCAGACTGAGCTCCGAGATACATCAGGAGATGTCCTCTGTGCAACCCAGGTACTGACTGCTCCTGAGACTGTATGAATGGGCACAGTCACTACTAGTGAGGCTGCAATGATGGGCACATTGAGGCTGCAGTGATGGACGTGAGACTACAATGATGGGCATGGTGAGGCTGCAGTGATGGGCACAGTGAGGCTACAATGATGGGCACGGTAAGGCTGCAATGATGGACATGGTGAGGCTGCGGTGATGGGCATAGTGAGGCTAGAATGATGGGCACGGTAAGGTTACAATGATAGGCATGGAGAGGCTGCAGTGATGGGCACAGTGAGGCTACAATGATGGACGTGAGACTACAATGATGGGCATGGTGAGGCTGCAGTGATGGGCACAGTGAGGCTACAATGATGGGCACGGTAAGGCTGCAATGATGGGCATGGTGAGGCTGCGGTGATGGGCATAGTGAGGCTAGAATGATGGGCACGGTAAGGTTACAATGATAGGCATGGAGAGGCTGCAGTGATGGGCACAGTGAGGCTACAATGATGGGCATGGTAAGGCTGCAATGATGGGCAGTGAGACTGCATTGATGGGCATAGTGACGCCGGCAGCCTCTATGTTGTGCGTGCCGCACCGCATCCTGAAAATTTACCAGTAGTTGCTGCATTTCCCACCCTAGGCTTATACTTGAGTCTATACGCTTTCCCAGTTTTTTGTGGTAAAATTAGGTGCCTCGGCTTATATTCGGGTCGGCTTATACTCGAGTATATACGGTAAGTAAACCTACAAGGCTGCTAGACCTAAATAAGCAATTCCCCAGAGATGGGCTTTAAGGCACCCCATAAGTCAAAATTATAGTATATATTTCATAATATTGACTTGTATGGTTCCTATAACGTCAGAAATGCCTTCTTTTATTTTATGTTGGAATCTTTATCTTTAGGGTGTGGCAGCTTCCCCGCTGTACAAATTACATAGAAGGACATCTTAATTGTTGTAAAAACTAGGCCAAAACTAGCCCATCAGGAATCGTCTGACCACATGGGCTCATTTTTGTGGGCTAATGGGCTAATTCAATAAACAGAGATTTGATACGGTTTCCAAAAGATTGTACTACTAAGCAGAAGGAATCACAACTGTGTTAGTATGGGTATTAAAGTGTCTTAAGGCACAATAAGGGATTGTGTACTCTTGCATTGATAGCCCATATATCAATATCAAACTCTGAAGACTTCCAGACCCTAGAACAGACAATAAATAACATTGCTGGATTGAATTGTCCCTAAAAAATGTTTATTTTATTTCCACGTGTCTAATTCGTCAATTATGAACTGCAGATGTTGCTGGCTCGGTGTAAATAAGAACATGCCAACCAACACAGGAAACAACAAAGGAAAACAGGAACAAAAATACGTTTATAATCTTGAGTACACAGTGTTGTTTGTAAGCCACTAAAGCAAAGTAAATGATTGTATTACAGAAATTATGATATAAAAACATTCCTCTGGCAAATACACAAAGTTCAAATGACTCAAATCTGGATTTAGCTTCACTTTCCTATAAGGCCTCATGTACACTGCTGCTGCTAAACGGACGTTTAGGAGCAGTTGGGCATTTTTTTCAACTGCTCCTGAACTCTCCTCTGTGTTATCTTATCAGTACATGTACACAGGGGCGTTTATAGTCATTTCTAGGCAGCTGAGTTTAGAGGCCTTTTTTGGAAAGCAAAAAAATTAGTTCAGACACTGAGTTTATAGGCATTTTAAGTGCCAAACGCTTCTCAACACGGCTAACCACGGTAACACGTTTAGCTGCGTTTCGTTTACAGGCATTTTTCATTTTTGGCAATCTTTTGAAAAAAAAATGCTTCTAAACGCAAACGCGGCAAAATGCAGATAAACACGGCATGTAAACGCAGCAAAATGGACGTCCTAAATGTGGGTTACTATCTGTCAAGTTAAATCGTTCGGGAGAGATTGTAAAAACATCCCATGTACATTAAGCCTAAGGGAGTGTTGCACTGACATGTTAATTTCCAGGTATCTTTTCTTTAAAATTATTTTTGTCTCGGACATATTCAACAGTGCTTTACAGGGTGCATCAAATCAATCACATCTGCCCATGTTTACTAAACATTCTCCACTCTAAGGCTAATGCCGCGTACACACGGTCGGACTTTTCGTCTACAAAAGTCCAACGGACGCCGACGGACTAAAGCTGGCTGGTAATCCGATCGTGTGTGGGCTTCTCCGGACTTTCAGCAGACTTTTTCAGCCTCAAATCCGACGGACTTTAGATTTGAAACATGCTTCAAATCTTTACGTCGTAACTACGACGGACCCCGAAATCCGCTCGTCTGTGTGCTAGTCCGACGGACAAAAACCCATGCTAGGGCAGCTATTGGCTACTGGCTATGAACTTCCTTATTTTAGTCCGGTGTACGTCATCACGTACGAATCCGTCGGACTTTTGTGTGGTCGTGTGTAGGCAAGTCCGTTCGTTAGAAAGTCTGCTGCAAGTCCGCCGAAAGTCCGCCGGAAGTCTGTCGGACAGGCTGTCGGACTTTTGTAGATGAAAAGTCCGACCGTGTGTACGCGGCATAAGAGTTCATACTTGGGCAGCATCTGAATTAGATCTGCGGTGGATCACTTTTCAGAAAGTGGTTAAGCTAAACCTGCCACCTCCTGAATGCCTGTTTTTTTTTTTTCTTTACGCCGAACAGTAATTTTTAATAGGACTAAGAAGCCACAACATCAAGCCAAATGGTTGGCTTGTGGTGGCAGCAAGCTCTCATTGACCTAAACAGGCAAGTTCGACAGGCCACTTGTCAACTCAGCAAGCTTTGTTAAATGTGTCATGGCGCAAAACACTGTGGTTGTGGCATGTGTACAGCCCTCTTTGGCTATATAGTAGCTTTTAGGTGTGTGGGGGGGTATTGAACTACACCTCAACAACCTGTGTTTACTGCCTTCTTGCGAATTGTGTGAAAGAGACCTAGGGCTTTATGCTAGTGGCACACGACTGCATGAACTAGAGTTAACTAAGCTTAAAATGGCCCCCACACACCATCTAACTCCTATACTAACTTCCCTGTAGAAGGAAGATGCTTATACTTACCTATTCTCAGCATGCCCTGATCTCCCCAGTGGACAGCTTCAGGGGAGAGGAGAGAGATGGAATGCATGGGCGGTGACATCACCCTTAGACTTACTATGGGACACCTGTTGTTAGCTGTCCCTCCTCTTCTCTGAAGCCGGCCACTGAGAGGCGATCATGTGACCAGACTGGAGGGACCTGAGAAGAGGTAAGTATAAGTATCTTCCTTCAACAGGGTAGTTAATATAGGTGTTAGAAGGGGGGTGGGAGCCATTTTAAGCAGAGTTAGTTAATTGTTAGTTAATAAATCATGACATCATTCTACACACTGGGGAAAACTGCTTGTGTGAAAATGAGGCCTATGGGCCATGTCACCCTAACGATCCTGTCACCGATGGCAACTGGCCAGTTGCTAAAAAGAACTCTCACTTGGTCCTATGGCATCCCTCCTTCTTGACCAAAATGCCCCAGAATCTTGCTGAAACAATATCACAGCAACACCCATGGTTGGGCCAGGGAGGGAAGGATGTCATAGGAGCAGGTTAGTGTCTTTTCTTCTCTCTTAGCAATCTCACCACTTCAGGGCTGTAGATCATTTTTTTTCCTAGGGGGGGTTCAGGTCTTTCAAACTTAAAGGCATCATTTACACTTTTATGTTGGGGGAGGTATTGTAAAAACATGTGACATCAGAGTGGGGCCATGAGGCTTTGCAATGCAGCGCAGCAAAAATTATGCCCATACAACTGAATAGAACACAATGCACGCAGTTGTGGTGCGGTAGTGTACTCATTAGTACAGCAAGCGCCTCCTAAGCTCCCTAGTTTGGCTGGGTTGAACTAAAAAAAAAAAGTTACCGTGTAAACCAGGCTTTAGATCTCATTCATTTTCTAAATGCCCATGGACTGGCAAATATACCAGGGTGCAGGTATTTGCAGTATACCTGCTGCACCATGGTCATGTAGGATGTATGAATGAGACCCAAGACTGGATTTGAGCTAACCTTACTGTGAAAGTTGAGCAGGTGCAAGGGGCAACATATTGTGGTGGGCAGTAAATTCAGTGATTTATTTAAACTTGAAAAAAATGTGTCCTAAGAAATTTTATGAAATGTTTTAAGAGATGAAAAAAAAAAAATATTGTGCACTGCCTACCACAGCATGGTGCCCTTTGCACCTGGTCAATATGGTTGGCTTTTATTCATTCTTAATGTAGTAAACCCAGCTTTTGAACTTGTACCTACAAGTAAGCCTATAATAACGCTTACCTGTAGGTACAGTGAATTTCTCCTAAATATGTGGTGTTTAGGAGATATTCACATGGAAAGCATCCGGTGATGTCACCGGTGGATGTGATCTGAAGGGACAGCATACCGCTTTGTTGTACTTCTCCTGGGGAGTTCGTTCTGTACTTTTGTGACCCATTTTTAGACGACAGCCAGCTATAACCTGCTGTCAGCTGACATCGCTCAGCGGGTCCAGGCTGTAGAAAGATCCTAACTTTAAAGTCAGGATTCACCCAGATGCCTGGACCAGTAGCTCACTCAGCCTCTCAGTGAGCCGCAGAGACCCTGAGCCAGCCGTTCCTGCCCCCTCCACAGCCTGGCATTCCAGTGAGCTTGGGTGAGGGCGGGGGCAAAGCCAGGGACTGACTGTCACCACTCTTTGCTCACTGAAGGCTGAGAACTGAGTGATCAGCAGTCTTTAATCGCTCTGTTGGTCTTAAAAGCAGCTGGGGACAGATGCAACATTGGATCGATGCTCCATCCACCTAGGTAAGTTAATTTAAAAAAAAAATCTCTTTTAAAGGAAAAAAAAAACCCCTCTCCCTCCTAAGAGCCCTCCCTTCCCAAGCAAAGATTCCCACTGTAAAATATCTACCTCCCTCAAATATACCCCCCAAAATTAAAATGTCTCTAAACCGACCCCCCAAAGCAAAAATATCTCCCTCACTCTACACCCTCTCCCCCAGCAAAGATTCCTGATTATGAAGAAAATCTCCCTTCATCCAATCAAACTCCCTCTCAGAAGCAAATCCCTGCCATTAACCACCCCCTGTAAACTTCTCTACAAGAAACTCCCCCCTTCTCCAAAAGCAAACTCACCCCCCTATCCTTAACCCCCCACCAAAAGAAACTCCCCCACGCTGGAATTCTCACTTCCTCCTTCCCAAAACAGAAAATGCATGCCTCCCCACTTACCAGACCTCACATTCAGTGCGGGGGGGGGGGGGGGGGGGGGAGGAGTAGGAAAACTTCTGCATCCCCAGTCTCCCTTCAGCTGTGTCATATGATAGCTCGAGGAGGAGTCTAAGAGTTCCCTCAACCGTACACTGTCAATCGCCGGTATCTGAGACCTTGCAGTAATTTCATGCTTTTCAGGGGGGGCCCTTATTAAACTGAGGGGATGGGGCACAATAGAAGGGGGGCTGGCTGCTGCACTCCGAAACTCTGATTGCTTCTACTGTGCTGAGGCTAAACAGCAGGGACACTGTCTGGGCATTTTACCAGGATGCTCTGGGTGCGTTTGAACACCCCTGACCCCCCCCCCCCTTATCTACGCCCCTGCACCACTTCCACCAGCAACAGGATTGTTAGTATGATATGTGTCTAAGGCCTCATTATCACAGTCATACCTGCAATCTGTGTTACACGGTACTAGCATCACTATGACAATAACAAGTGATGGAATTCACATGGTGTACAATCTAATGCTTCTGTGTACAATACTTTTTTACTTGTAAGCAAGTTTATGCCTTTTTGGTAATTTTATATTGTAAGAAGTACATGTTAAAGTCTAACTCCACATTTATTATCCCTTTAAATAGTTTGTTTGGGCCAAGAGGACCCAAACAAACTATTTATTACACCAACAGGTGTGCTTGCTGGGTATGCTATATGAAATGTATGTAGCCTAAGCTGTGTTCCGGCAGTGAAAGGTGACTTCCTATTCCACTCCTGGAACAAAATAGAGCTGGGCTGAGCGCTACTCAGCCATTCAGGAGAAGCTTTTTTTCTATGAATAAATACAAATGAATACAAAGTTTCCTCTGATAGGCTAAGGCAGGGATGCGGGTGGTTGATGTCACAATACAAAGCTTCCCAAAAATGGCTGAGCAGCACTCAGCCCATCTATTTTATTCCAGGAAGTTCCCATCCTGCTGCTGGAACACAAACACAGCGCTGTATACTGTATGTAACTGTATGTAAGCGCACCTGTTAGTGCAGTAAAAAGTTTGTTTAGGCCAGCTTGGCCCACACTAACTATTTAAAGGGACATTAAATGTGGAGTTACACTTTAAATAGGATCTATTAAAGGGACATTAAATGTGGAGTTACACTTTAAATAGGATCTATCTAGGTAGATAATGAAAGATCATCATTCATTCCCACTATGTATTGATAAAAAAAAAATATTGATTGTTACCAGTTCATCTGAAAATGGATATGGTGTATTCAGTGTAAAGCTTGAGTTTATTGTTTGAACTATAGGTATCACATTAAAGCTAAATTCAGTGCAGTGCCATTGTTTTTGAATGGCAGGTTAGCAACTCAAAACCACTGGAAGCTATAGCTACTGTATATAGCCAGCAGCATTGAACAGTGTATTTTGACTTCAGGGAAGTCTTCTTGCTGTCAGAATACAATAGCTCAGAGGAGAGGATTCCCCCATCCACATCGAATGTGTAGATGTGGGAATCAAGTAATTTTTCTCATTCAACTGCTGGTTTACTCTTTTTTTGTTTGTTTTTTTCAGAAAAAAGGTTAAGTCCCA
Source organism: Aquarana catesbeiana (assembly GCF_042186555.1). Lineage (NCBI taxonomy): Eukaryota > Metazoa > Chordata > Amphibia > Anura > Ranidae > Aquarana > Aquarana catesbeiana. Next base: position 290,614,327 of record NC_133330.1, on the reverse strand, counting down.
CTTCCAATACATTTGCCTAGGCGAATGACATGTACTGTGACTGCTATGCCTTAGTGTTTAATTCACAGAGGCGGAGGGGGGCGGGCCTACCGATGCATCATTGGGCGACCCCCTGGCTGAACTCAGAAGAGCCAGCGGGTTCCCTGATGACGTCACACACAAACATGGCAGCGCAAAGCCAAAGTGGCAGCTGCTAGGAAGAGGATCTCAGCTGAAACGGCAAATAGTAACCAGCGGGGAAAAAAAACTAGGGGGTGGGAAACTGAAGATCCACTTTAAGGACGAGGCACAAAGTGGATTAACCCATATCGATCAAATACATTTAAGGGCCCCATTCACACCTTGCGTATTTTAAATGCCATGTGTTAAAAAAAAAAATCCAGCTTGCTGCATCTTTGATGCCCTTTCGTGAAAATGCATATTATATAGAGTTCAATGGTAACACACTTAAAACTCACTGCATAGATGTGAACCGATCCTTCCTATAGTCCGGTCACTAAAGGATGCATTCTGATAGGTTGTTTTGGGTTATTGTACTTTGCTGGTTGCTTTTTGCCTTCTAGAATAAACTTGTTGTGGGACAATGTGCAAGAGGTGCTGTCCAAGGTCACATAATGAAGTACAGGGCATGCCCTGGGGTCACGTAGGGTTTGAGATATGTGCCAGGTTTCTTTGGTACAGGCACATATGAGATTTTCTGCTTTGTGTAAGGTATTCCCTGGAGTCATCCTGAGTGTATGAAGAAGGTGGAAGGGCTTTCTTCTTGGAAGATTAGTGCCTCTAATTATAGGAAAACCAGACAGCTTCTGTTATAATCCACGTGATTTGGGATCAGTGTCCAGATGGCTTTTTGCATGTGATTTGTGGTTTTTCCACATCCAAGTGTAGAAACAGATTTGCATTGTTTGCAAACAGGTGCAGGGAAAACGTTACAAATCATTCACTCCCAGGTCTGAATTCTCTGCCAGTTTCCCCAGCTATTTGCACTTGCAGTGGCATATCTCCTCTAATGACACACTATAATTAGAAGTGCTTTATTCCCAGGGAAAGTCATGAATTCTGAAGAACTGGCATTTCCTAAAATGCTTAAAAATTAAAATCCTCGATCTGTAGCAGATTCCAAGAAACCAGTTACAAAAATATTTTCTTGAAGCTGCAGAATCCCGACAGTTATCCACAGTTACTGCCCAGAAGTCTCTGGGCTGGCATTGTAACACTGACAAAGGCTTGATCTTCTATGTGTTCTGGTCACACCTTTGACCCTTCTGGTCAGAGAAGTTTCCCAAAAATGTACTAACTTCATCTTTCCAGAAATCCACCCTTTGCCATTTCCTGAATACTGGCAAATCCTGTATCCACCTGAAATGGAGAGATCCCTCTCCTCCCTTGATACCCCTGTGATTATGTAGAGTAGAAGATTTCAGAAAAAAGGAGGGGCTCGATATTCCCTGCCAAAACAGACACAACACATACTGAACAGCGTGGTTTTACTGGATTGACTTCACACTCTTATGCCCTGTACACACGATAGGATTTTCTGATGGAAAATGTGTGATAGGACCTTGTTGTCGGAAATTCTGACCGTGTGTAGGCTCCATCACACATTTTCCATAGGAATTTCCGACACACAAAGTTTGAAAGCAGGCTATAAAATTTTCCGATAACAAAATCCGTTGTCGAAAATTCCGATCGTGTGTACACAAATCCGACGCACAAAGTGCCACGCATGCTCAGAATAAATTAAGAAACGAAAGCTATTGGCTACTGACCCGTTTATAGTCCCGATGTACGTGTTTTACGTCACCACGTTCAGAACCATCGGATTTTCCGACAACTTTGTGTGACCGTGTGTATGCAAGACAAGTTTGAGCCTACATCAATCGGAAAAAATCCATGGATTTTGTTGTCGGAATGTCCGATCAATGTCCGACCGTGTGTACAGGGCATTAGAGGGCACAGAGGGCAAAGCTCTACTTCAAGGAGACCCTTGATCCACTTGTCTGCACCTTAGCACCCACCTGAGGAATACTTGGCCCCTTCTTCCCAATTTTCTCCCCACCCATTCTTCCTCTCCCTACCACCCCTCTTGTTGTTCCCCCTACCTTCCTTTTTCACCTTCAACACTACCCTTTCTCCCCACACCTCCCACCTTCTGCCACCCCTTATCCCAATTCGCTATAATAGCCTTCCCAAACAACCCTCCCACCCCAAACTTTTTACACCTCCTTCCAAAACCTCCTGACATTTGACATAAAATACCCAGAACTTTATTCCCCTTTACCCCTTTCCCATAGACACAGTTATAAATACAATATAAAAACTCCTATATTTTATACTTAACCTTAATACAACCATTAACTGTTTTGTGTGTCGTATTAAATGCTGTATTAATTTACTTGCTCTGCATCTCATACAAAACATTTTTATTGGTAAGTTAATCAAATATATAGAACCAGACTTGCAGTAGTTGTAAGAGATATTCACCCAGAGGGCTTAGGTGATGTTAGGGCAGATAAGGTGAGTTTGATGTCTAGGTCCACTCATCATATAGGTGAGACTAAGTTCACTCCTCTCCTTCATACCGCTCTGCCATTCTGAAGGTGCCTATGGCTGTGAGATGATTATAACTTTATTAAACTGATGTAGACCAGATTTTATAATGATATCATATCTCTAGGTAACTTCAAATGATCCCTGACAAATGATTTTGGGGAAGAAAGTGATGGGAAGGATACACCCCTTGTCTGATCACTATTGTCTACCCTACACTAAGTAGCACCAGGAGAGCTAGTCACATCTTCCTCTTGGCTGTACTTTAACAAGAACACTTGTGTGAACCAAGATTTCCTGTTTATGGCCATTAGATATATGAAGATAGTCAGATTGTGCTACCACATCCAGCTATTATCTTTGCTTTACATCTATGGCCAGCTTGTTGAGAACCTGTGAATATAGACATGTTGGAGCTAGAAACGTGCAGACGCCTATTCTCATCCAACAATGAACTTCCAGCCTGCTTGCCTTTTCCAACCCAAAGAATCACTAGATAGTGAGGCCTGGATCAGAATAAGCGTTTCACTTGAAACATGCAAATTGTTCAGACATATATTTTTTGAACAGCTCTTGCCAATTTATAAAGACTTTCTGCCTTTTTTCACACCACAGTTTTTGCCACCATTTTTGACTTTTGATTTTATTCTCATAATCTTTTTTTGGCATTGCAGTTTTTCATGTGAAACTGAATAAAAGGCATTTATTTTTCTCCTGTATTTTAATAACAAGTGCACAAAGGAAGTTGTTCCTTCTTTTTTTTTGAGAGGTTCAACAACCAACCCAATTATTACAAAAAAAAGTGAAAGCAATGTGTGGGTATGTAAAAGCCCCATAGGGCACTAATATATAATCTAAATTGAAATTATAGACAGCATTTTTTTTTTTTAGCTCTACAGATTTGAGAGGGGTTAGCATCTTTGTGTGATTTTATTGTTGTCTATCTCTCTGTTGAAGAAATGTTCTCTCACTTCCTGTATTGGTGACTTGTGCTACTAGGAAAGGTAACATGGCAACGTTTTTCCACGGGGATGGAAATAGTTATAAAAACTGACAGGAGTTAAAACTGTATTGAAAAAAAAAATTGACTGGAATTCCACTTTGAGTCTACTAATTTTATTTCTAAGCTTTGACTTTGTGATATTGGGAACATTACTTGGTCTGCATCTCACAGTTCAAAGCCTGGTGTCTATTGAAAGGTCACTGGACATTAGCATGTGAGATGGGGAGAAAGATCCCCATATTTCAATTTGCAAAGTTAATATTTGTATATACAGTACAGTTTAGGATCACTATGGAGTTATGATGAAGATCTTGAGGAATGTACCGGCATCATATGGCACCTGAATGTTTTTTCATGATTTATTACAGAGGTATTAAAGTCCCATGAAATATGAACAAAGCCTATCCCACTATAGTGTGTACTTGTCTCAATCCAGACAACCAAAGTTGGCCATACACAGATCAAAATTTGGCCGGTAATCAGGGACCAGCCAAAATTTGTTCCATCTATGGGTAGGCTGATTGTACCAAAGTCGATCTATCAATCAACTTGTGTACAGCCAGCCTGTCAAATTGTTTACATGCAATTAAGGCTGTTGGCTATAGCTGCTAGCAGTAATCGTTGTTTCCTGTTGACCAGAAAGGCTTCCCACCCCCTCCCCGGCAGAACAAAATAGCACTGCGGGAGGCATTCCCCCATCAACATCGACTGTGTTGATGGGGAAATCTAGTGATTTTCTTAACCCCCCCCCGTGGTGGAAGAAAAGAAAATAAATCATCTATGGGCTGCCTAAGTGTCATTCTTATCTGCTGTTTTGTGTTACTTATAAGTGAATATAAATAATGAATAATTTATAAGGTTAAATATCCTTAAATAAAATAAATAAATGAAATAAAAAAACTGGGTAGGTCAATGATGAATGAATCAAGTGCTCAATGTATAATCAAACATGTGAATGGAAAACATGATCAGGAATCAGAGCATATTATAATAAGTGAAGTCCGTTTCAGAGAAAAAAGTTCAGTAGAAGTGCATCAGTCCCATGAAGGCAGGATTACAAATCCACAGTTCACCAAAGATAGCCCATATGAGTGGAAGAAGGAGAAGAAGATGTAAGGATGTATCCCATGGAAACAATGAATCCGGAGGACACTAAGGATGGACCCTTACCCAAAGTGGTGGACCTCCCTGTTAGCGAGGTCTTGTGCGCGTGCAGATACAGCCCTCTGCGGGGACTGTTGAATGGTGGCGTCTGACTCGGCTGAAGAATGGAGCAGTCCCAAACGAGACTGGTCCAACCCGTCTGCCTGGAGGGGGACACCCACTCGACCCGAAGGTGGTAGGTGAAAAAAAGCAGAAGAGGGCTCCAATGGTGTAGTAAATTAAAAATATTTATTGGCTAATCAAGGCCGGGGCCCCTTTGAAGACGTCATTTATGACGAAACATGTAGGGCGTGGCTACGCACTGTACGCCATCACGCCGTTCGCCCCATGTTTGCACGGGTGTTTGCTTTTTTATATGCCGGCTTTTTATAACGTTTTTAACATTGTAATACGGAGTTTAATTCTCCGGCCTTGATTAGCCAATAAATGTTTTTCTTTTCTTTTTTTTTTTAATCTGCTGTTTTGTTGTTCTGCTATCTGCATGAGTCACTTCTGACAAGTTTTCCTGACACCAAGAGATAAAAAGGTGACAGGGGGAGGGAGCTCCAGCACACAACCTGTGACTGACAGCCTCAGCTCTGTTCCTGTGTGAAGGGGAGGGGGTGCCGCTTCCTTTCAATCAGCTTTCAAAGCTCTTCTCACTGAGATCTGCAGAGTGTAACTTCAGCTCACTGCCCCCTGCTTTCTGAATGCTCAGACAAGCTGTATAAATGATGTACTCTGAATGTCTGTTAGGTGAGAGAGGACTGCGAATAAGCATGTACAACTTACGTAGGCGGATTTGTTTCATCTCTGCGCTGAGGCCAGTCACAACTGAGTATATGTAAGACTTTACAACCACTTTAAACTCCAGTAATGTTTTTGTATGGTCCCGAAGTGGTTTATGCCATAATGTGCTAGTACCCACTGCATGCTAATAAATTATGGCAGACTTACCTGCCAAAGAAGCCCTTCAGCACTGCGCTGTCACCACTCCAACAGGTCCCCGGTGCTTCAATTATCACCTGATCTTCCTTTCAGGTTTGCTCTCTCCCTCCCTAACTTTTGCACAAACCAATCAATATACGCTTATTGTGATTTTTTATACCAAAAATATGTAGAAGAATATATATCGGCCTAAACTGAGAAAAAAATCATCTTATTTAAAAAAAAAAAAAAATGGGGATATTTATTCTAGCAAAAAGTACAAAATATTGTGTTTTTTTCAAAATTTTTGCTCTTTTTTTGTTTATAGCGCAAAAAATAAAAACCACAGAGATGATCAAATACCACCAAAAGAAAGCTCTATTTGTGGGAAAAAAAGGTATTCCCGAGTGTGGCTCGGTGTTACGTTTCAGTACCATTAACGGTAACCCTGAGCCACACTCGAGATTGCATCTCAGGATCCTGGTCCAGGTTACTTACCTTGTCCCCAGGATCCTGCAATGTCCCCCTCGCTGTGTCTGCTGGCTCTGTCCTCCGCCCGATGCCTCTGTGTGCCGGGCTCCGTTCCCTGCGAGCGTCGCAATGCATGGGGGTGGAGCCTGGCGGCAAATTAAAAGAGTACAAAATTCATAACACATACAGTACACTGTGATCTTACAGATTACATTACTGTATGCAATCATTTCACATCCCTTTTGTCCCTAGTGCTTTGTCCAGTGCCCTGCCTGCAGTTTTATATTATATATACTATTCTTTCTCCCTGGAAACTTGAGATTGTCTATGGCAACCAGAAAGTGTCCCTTTACGTCAAAAGCGGTTTTAGACCAGCTAGAAAACAGAGATAATAAATTAGAACACTTGCAGAATTGAGAGATAGTGAATCGTGGTGAAATTAATTTTATTATTATTATTTTTTATAATTATTTATAGTTATTTATTATATTAGAATTTATGATTTCGTGTTTCAAACTTTATCATACCCGGGATATCTACTAGACTCTTGTTTGGACATATTTAAGTGAATCATTACTAAGAATTACAGGCCTACAATATAAAACGCCAAATTTCTATGCAAAACAATATACCGCTTTGAGACGCAAAAATCTGACATAATCGCCAGGGTGGTTAATACCGTTTTGGAGAAAAACTACAGATCCTGATAGTAGAATAACTTATATCTAAATATAATAGGATTTTTTTTTAGCAGTTTATACAACGTATACTGTCAGGGCTGCTAGCATGCTGATTGCCGTGTCCCCTATACCAGACAGTCAGAATAATATTGTGTCTGCTCTAATCTACACTCACCGGCCACTTTATTAGGTACACCTTGCTAGTACCGGATTGGATCCCCTTTTGCCTACAGAACTGCCTTAATTCTTCATGGCATAGATTCAACAAGGTGGAAACATTCCTCAGAGATTTTGCTCTATATTGACATAATAGCATGAGCTGCACATCAATGATTCGAATATCCCGTTCCACCACATCCCAAGGGTGTTCTATTGGATTGAGATCTGGTGACTGTGGAGACCATTGGAGTACAGTGACTTCATTGTCATATTCAAGAAACCAGTGGTCAGATGATTTGAGCTTTGTGGTGCATTATCCTGCTGGAAGGAGCCATCAGAAGATGGGTACAATGTAGTCATAACTGGAACGACATGGTCAGCAACAATACTCAGGTAGGTTGTGGTGTTAAATGATGCTCAATTGGTACTGAGGGGCCCAAAGTGTGTAAGAAAAATATCCTCCAGACCATTACACCACCACCAGCCTAAACCATTGATACAAGACAGGATGGATTCATGCTTTCATGTTGTTTACACCAAATTCTGACCCTTCCATCTGAATGTAGCAGCTGAAATTGAGACTCATCAGACCGGGCAACGTTTTTCCAGTCTTTTATTGTCCAATTTTGGGGAGCCTGTTCTTAGCTGACAGGAGGGGCACCTGGTGTGGTCTTCTGCTGCTGTAGCCCATTTACTTTTGAGGTATGATGTGTTGTGTGTTTAGAAATGGTATTCTGCAAGGAGTGGTTATTTGAGTTACAGTTGCCTTTCTATCATCTGGAACCAGTCTGCCCATTCTCCTCTGACCTCTGACTTCAAAAAGGCATTTTTCTCCACAAAACTGCCACTTACTGGATATTTTCTCTTTTTAGGACCATTCTCTGTAAACCCAAGAGATGGTTGTGTGTGAAAATCCCAGTAGATCAGAAGTTTTTGAGATACTCAGACCAGCCCGTATGGCACCAGCAATCATGCCACGTTCAAAGTCATTTAAATCCCCTTTCTTCCCCATTCTCATGCTCGGTTTGAACTTTAGCAAGTCATCTTCACCACGTCTAAATGCCTAAATGCTCTGAGTTGCTGCCATGTGATTGGCTGATTAGTAATTTGTGTCACCAAACAATTGAACGGGTGTACCTAATAAAGTGGCCAGTGAGTGTATTTGGGAGTCATTCTTGAAGGACAAGAAGGAACGCTTCTGTTGGTTCAGGAGGCAAGAACTTTTTTTGCATCTGATTAAGACCCGCTTTGTAATAAAGGAAGACTGGTGGCCACGCATAGTCCTGAATGTTTTATTTTTTTTCACCCTTATAGAAACACTGATTGTTATTTAGTGATCTAATAGTCTGAAGAAAAGTATAATGAAGACTTGATTTTGATCATATCTCTCTTTGTATCTTCAGCTTGATGTCGGGGTTGGCTGCTCTTGATGCCAAAACGTCCAGCCGTCTGGGCATTATCACAATTGCCTACTACCTGTGGACCACCTTTGTGGCGGTGATCGTGGGGATAATCATGGTATCCATCATCCATCCAGGGGGTGCAGCGCAAAAGGAGAACACAGGACATAACGGGAAGCCGGTCATGAGCTCAGCGGACGCTCTGCTGGACCTGATCCGGTAACTGAGCAGCAAGTGGCTGAGTTATAATGTAACACTCAGCAGATTCCTCCAGGTTTGTCAGAGGTTGTGCAATGAGGAGTTTTTAGTGATGAGCAGTAGGAAATGAAAGACAAACATTTTTGATTTTGCTTTCTAATAACTTATCATATTCTGCACATTTCTCTATCCTATGTATCTATAACAGTGTTGTGAAATCAGCAACGTTTACGTAAATGCAGTTTTAACCCTTAAGCTGGTCATATAGGTAACCATACAGGTATTCAATATATAGCAGTTTTTGCAATGAAAGATGCATCATGGGACCATTTTCAAGATTTACAAGAGAGCCCTAAATTCTGAGAGCCCTACCATACAGCACAGCCAGGTGATGACACTTTGTCAGTGAAAGACTATTATTATACAGGATTTATATAGTGCCAACAGTTTACGCAGCACTTTACAATATAAAGGGGAACAGTACAATTACAATACAGTTCAATACAATAGGAGGGCCCTGCTCATGGAGCTTACAATCTAAGGGGAGGGGGAGGTGGTACAAAAAGTAATAGTTGCAGGTTATAATCTGATGGAAGAGAAGGTGTAAAAGAGATGAGCTTTTAAGTGGTGGTCTCCATAGGTTGAGGTATATCATATGTAGGCATCAGTCATCTTTATAAAGATATTAAAAGTTTATTCTTTAATACATACAATATTCATAGAAAAGAGAAAAGGAAGGGGCAACTATAGGCTCATATGCATGTAAAAGCACATATTTATATCATAAAGACATCAAACACAGTATCACACATGTTACATGGGATCTACCAACATGTTTCGCGGTATACGCCGCTTCTTCAGGGCTTTATTCTCCATGTGTGAGTCAAAACATCTAGGGTGTTGGATGTGTTCATGCTAGGGGGAGACCAAAAATACACTTCACCTTGCTGATATAGTGCATAGATAGGACCCAGTCATCATATATAGTACCTGCATAGAAAAATGACAGCACTGAGTGTATGCAAATGTTAAGGAATGGTGTTCAAGGCAAAGTCCAACATCCATATATATAGACCACCAACAACAAAGAAGCCACCCCATGTAGACAACGTTTACTCGAACGTCATCCAATCCTCCATGCATAAAAAGTCAGTACTAACGCCCAAAGCACCAGATATCTCTGCAGGAGGTGTGTCTTGGTCTCTCGAGAGCCCATTACTCCAGCAAGTACTCCTTGCTGGAGTAATGGGCTCTCGGGGGGCCCAGACACACACCTCCTGCAGAGATCTCTGGTGCTTTGGGCGTTAGTACTGGGCGATAGTACTTTTTTTGGGTGGCTTCTTTGTTGTTGGTGGTCTATATGGATGTTGAACTTTGCCTTGAACCCTGTTCCTCAACGTTTGCATACACTTGATGCTGTCATTTTTCCATGCAGGTACTATATATATATGATGATGGGGTCTTATCTATGCACTATATCAGCAAGGTGAAGCGTCTTTTTAGTCTCCCCCTAGCTCGAACACATCCAACACCGTAAATGTTTTGACTGGAGAATAAAGCCCTGAAGAAGCGGCATATACCACGAAACATGTTGACAGATCCCGTGTAACATGTGTGATACTGTGTTAGATGTCTTTATGATATGTATATGTGCTTTTACATGCATATGGGCCTATAGTTGCCCCTTCCTTTTCTCTTTTGTATGAATATTGTATGTATTAAATAATAAACTTTTTATATCTTTATAAAGATGACCGATGCATATATATATGATATATCTCAACATACCTATGGAGACCACCGCTTAAAAGCTCATCTCTTTTACACCTTCTCTTCCGCAACTAAATCACCTTTTTCCTGAATTCAGTTTTCAAAAAGATATTTCCACATGGTGTAATTAAGCTGTCTACCATCATTGCTGTGACTCTTCCTGAATACATTGGCAGTACTGTGGGAAAGTTCCCTGTTTCTTCTTTGTTCTAGAAAACGAGTTGCAATATTCTGACAATTTACAAACAGACATAATGAGATTTGCATCCTCTCATCATTTCTATGATGTTCAAGTTCTCTTTCATTGGCTCACAGATATCCAGTATGTGGGATAAATACGTGAGTGAATTTACGCTAGGGAGAAACTGACCTTATAACAATGCGTGCGATTATGTTGGAAGCGTTCCCAGTGTAATTTCACTACTAGATAGTGAGTTATAGGAATCAAAATACTGTAATCCCCCACAACCCGAATGGCAATCTGTCTGATGGTCATGTGACCTTGTCTTTCTAGAGCAAGCTGAAACTGACCTTAATGCTGCTAATTACACCTAAAAATTGCATTTTAAGGACACGTACTGATTGGCCTTGTGTCCTTCCCATTTTTAATCATCCCACCTCTAAAAGTGATAGCGAGCTACTACAGCCAGCTACTAGAATTTGTACTCTTCAAATCTTTGCTCTTCTAATTCTCTCTACTACACAGTACAGCCGTACTAATGCCGCGTACACACGGTCGGAATTTCCGACAACAAATGTTCGATGTGAGCTTGTTGTCAGAAAATCCGACTGTGTGTAGGCTCCATCAGACATTTGCCGTTGGAATTTCCGACAACAAATGTTTGAGAGCTGGTTCTCAAATTTTCCGACAACAAGACTTGTTGTAGGAAATTCCGATCGTGTGTAGACAATTCCGACGCACAAAATTCCATGTATGCTCGGTATCAAGCAGAAGAGCCGCACTGGCTATTGAACTTAATTTTTCTCAGCTCGTCGTACGTGTTGTACGTCACCGTGTTCTTGACGTTCGGAATTTCCGACAACTTTGTGTGACCGTGTGTATGCAAGACAAGTTTGAGCATACATCCGTCGGAAAAAAAATCCACGGTTTTGTTGTCGGAATGTCCGATCGTGTGTATGGGGCATAAGATCACAAACTTCACTCAGCTTACATACCAGCTGGATTTCATTGAAGGTTGGACTGTAGTAGGTGTCTGGCCTAGTGACTAAGGCCCCTTTCACACTGGGGCGATTTGCAGGTGCTATTGCGCTAGAAATAGCGCCTGCAAACCGACCTGAAACTGCTGCTGCTGTGTTTCCAGTGTGAAAGCTTGAGGGCTTTCACACTGGAGCGGTGCGCTGGCAGGATGGAAAAAAAACTCCTGCAAACAGCATCTTTGGAGCGGTGAAGGAGTGGTGTATACACCGCTCCTTCACCACTCCTGCCCATTGAAATCAATGGGGCAGCGCGGCTATACCGGGCGGTTTTAACCCTTTTTTGGCCGCTAGCGGGAGTTAAAACTGCCCAGCTAGTGGCCGAATACCGCCGCTAAAATGACGGTAAAGCGCCACTAAAAGTAGGGGTGTTTTACCACCGACGCCCCCACCACCCCAGTGTGAAAGGGGCCTAAGAAAGGAGGAGGTGGCTGAACTAAAGTTGGCCATACAGATTTCTTTCCTTCAAGAGTAAGGTCCAGGTCACACCATAGAAACGCAGTCTGGATCTTTTCCAGATGCTTATCTGCATGTGCGTTTTTGATGCGTTCCAGTGCGTTTTTCCCCACTCTTTTTTCTTAACCTTAAATAAGGACATGTGTGTTCCAGTGCATTTTTGGTGTGTTTAGGTGCGTTCCAGTGTGTTTTTTACATCATTCCAGTACAGTCCAGTGCAGGAAAAATGCAGCATGTTCTACTTTTTTTTCAGAAACTGCAAGCACCAGTGTGAACTATGCCATTGAAAACCATATAACCTACTTTCCATGTGTTTTAGATGCAGAAAAAAATGCACTGGACTGCATGTGGTGTGAACTGGCCCTAACTCCACTTTTGTTGAGAAGAAAGCATTTCCCTCTGGGTGAACTATGTACATCGCAAGGATCTTAGCAAACGTTGTTGGAGATTCCTACCTTTTTGTTATACTGAAGAAATCCATGTGTGTTTGTGTCCATGTGGTGAATCTAATGGGAGTGGTTTCATAATTATCAATCAGCTGCTGAACGTGCAGGGCTCTAATGAGGAAAGTGGCAGGTTCTGCATCCCTTTAGACATGATTTCCTATTGGAAGTATCGCACCAAAAATGATGCCTTATAGCTGACTGGTATCTTAGTGTAGACTTCTGGCAAAATCAGTGAGCCAATCACACAAGCAGGAAATTATGTTTCTAAGGGGCGTTCTGTACACATTCTGTGTATAGAACACCTCCAGGTAGCCATATTGCATTGCACTTTTCAGAAAATTACAGAGCTACAGATTGAAAAGGAAAGGTCATTTTTAATAACAATACAATATGACTTGTGTAGCAATATTATTATTATTATTAGCTTTATTATTTTTTATTTTATTTTTGCTATTTTTTTTCCCCCACAAAAGTGGAGTTACCCTTTCAGCCTGTTGGCAGGGCACCCTTATGCCCCGTACACAGGAGCGTATTTCTCGTTGGAAAAAGATATGGTGGCTTTTCCACTCAAGCATTTTCGGATAGGAACTTTTCCCGACTGAAAAATTGAGAGCATGCTCTCAATCTTTTGCTGGCTGGAATTCCGCCAGCAAAAGACAGATGGAGCATACATACGGTCGCATTTTCTGATGAAAAATTCTCATCGGTCTTTTGTGGGCCGAAATTCCGATCGTGTGTACGCGGCATTAGGGACTACTGGGAATCTGCAGGCCATTTACAATGTTCAGTTTACAATACTTTAGTGTGGGTTAGCAACATTCTCCAACCAGGGGCCACACACAATTACAAACCACACTCAGAAGGACCACATCCCCAGTCCTGCCAGCGACTCCTGTCCTGGCAATGACTACAAAGTCATTTTGAGATAAATAGGGCAGAACACAGACTTGTCTCTACCAGCTCTTCATGACACAGTACACTGCGCTATTAACCTTGTCCAGCCTGAAGGTTGGAATAAGGAAAGCCACCGTACTTCTATTTGCAAGGCCTTGCACACCGTGTTTCAGGTCGAGTTCTTAGGAGGGTTCTTTTCTGCAGTGGGCCCTATGATAGGGACCCTGCTGCTTAGTGAGGTGAATGACGTACCCAGATGCCCCTCACTCAAAGAACCTCTGTCAATAGCCACTACCTCTTCCACTCAGCAGCTGCTTTTCCTTCTTGTCACGCTCTACTCAATAACCTCAAGGGTTAACTCTATTGTACAATCTTTACAGTATAACCTGGAGAGTGCACTTGGAAGTGCAGTCGCTCTAAATCTGAGGGGTAGATCTGAAATGAGGGGAAGCTCTGCTGATTTTATCAACCAATCATGTGCAAGCTAAAATGCTGTTTTTTATTTTCCTTGCATGTCCCGTTCGGATCTACAGCGACTTTACTTTCAAGTGCACTTGCAGTGCAAAGTGGAGTTTCCTTTAGTAAATAACCCCCACTATGTATACACTTGTTTATACACACTCAGTTCCACTTTTCAAGTAATTGAGACAAGGCAACAATAAATGTGCTTACTAAATTAATTAGTATAATAATAAATAAATAAATAAATAAATAAATAAATAAATAAAATATATATAAATAAATAAATAATAATAGATCTAGAGGTAATGCAAAAAAGCTTAACATGGTATTCTTGGTTTCATACGGTCTCTTTTCATAGGATGCATCACATTTCATTATGGCTGTGCAGTGCAACTGGCTGTGCTATAACCCTGTGGTGCTGTCCACACCTTATATTAAGGAAAAGTCACTTCAATAGTAACGATCATCCATCCCAATGGCTGAGAGCGCTGACCAGAGTGTTCTGGTGGTGGTGGTGGTGGTGGTGGTGGGGGGGAGGCGTTCCTCTGTCAGAACACAATAGCTCAGCAAAGGAGGTCGCTGTACTAACATTGGATTGTTAATACAGCAACTCTGACCTAAGCTGTCAGTTTTATTTTAGCGCAACCTGTTGGGCTGTACAAAAAAAAAAAAACTGATAGTGTGTACTAGACCTTAGAGTTCATGATTGGCAGCAATCTGTAAAGGCAGTAAGTCCATGGTTAGCAGCTACAGATCCATTGAATCCCCACCAGGAGCCCCAATTAGGTTCCCCTTAGTCCCTCAAAGGGGGTGGTCACTCCAGTACCCAGTTACATCTTGGCAGTATTTCCCCAGGGCTCTCCCAGGGGCTCCTTTTATCTGGGTTAATTTATAGGGGGTGATAATGTGGCTGAAAATCGTGGGAAAAAAATTAAACCTTTGTAGCTTGGTTACTTCCAGCACACAGGTCAACCTAAGGACAGAGTGAAACATCAAGACATTGTGACATGTGGCACTTGGTTGGCTCAGCTAACATAAGGAAATGAGCACAGCCAGGAAAAACAAGTGCTTACACAGGAAGACATGTTAACCCCATTGTAGGCACCTGGCTACACCCCTGATGGGCTATTGTATTTTGACTCCCAGGATAAACTGTAGTCAGTTTACAGGGGGGAGGGCAGAAACAGGCAGGATCAGCCAGGTATTTTTTATGATACCGGGGCCGAAATTACACAACACAAGCACTGTGCTGCATAACATGCTGTAAGGAAACAGAATCTGTTCCTCTTTTTTTTTTTAGGGTAACAAACGCTTTAATACAGTATCTGCCATTAATACATAAATAATGCCAAATAAACCTGCAAAAAATTGTGCAAATTAAAAACCTTCAGTTTAAATCAGGTAAATATGTTCCAAATGCATCAAAACAAAAGGTGTTCAACATCCCACTGTTGAGTAGAAAAGGCTAACCCCTGCCAGCATGCTCCAGAGCAAGATACTTCCTTTTTGTGGGGAAGCAGTGGTCTCTCTACAAAGGTCCAACATGCCCCCTGCTGAGATACCTTGCCAGGTTTTTATTGCTACCTGTGTCCCCACTACAGAGAACCAATCACCCTCTCTATTTGTCCTGATGACTGCTGTTACCAAAATGTAGACATGTGCAATTCGCTTAGTTCTGACTTAGTTTTTCGTCAAAATTCGCCGTATTCGTTCATGAGGAAGCATCAGAATGAACGAAAGACTATTTGACAAATTTTTTCGGAAATTAAAATCAGAAAGAACGAAAATCAGAAAATAAGAACGAAAATCGGAAAATTCGAAAGAACAAAAACGTTCGGATAATTTAGTTTTTCGTATTTTCTATTGTAATTAAATTATAATTAATATTAAATTAAATTATAATTAAATCCCTTATTATAGTTTTTTATTATTTATTAACAATATCCCCGTTGACAGGACGGATCGCTGCCTGCCTCTGTCCTGTGTCTCACCTCGCTGATCAGCGGGTCCCGGGGAACATTCATCATGGCATCTACTGGGAGTAATCACAGCCTAATCGAAATGTTGCGGCCCCTAGGCGGAGTTGCGGAATCACACACATATATATATATACACAGAACGGCCCTGTAGCAGTAAATCTGCTATGGGGCGGTCAGGACAGCTCCAATGTGTATGTACACAACACGGGGCACATGTATATTTTCTTCCAGGCAGCAAAAAGCTAACCAACAGTATACAATAATCATTTAATAAAGATGTAATCTCTGATTTCCTTTTTTTCCATTTTTATTTTTACTTAGGAACATGTTTCCTGCAAACCTTGTGGAGGCAACTTTCAAGCAGGTCAGTGTAACTATTTATTTCTCATTTCTCTGTATATTTTTGCTACAAATTGTTGGCGATTGGTCAAAAGTGTTATTTTTACATTTTGAATAGAGTGAACGTCCTGTTGGGCTGCCTATCAGGTCTGTGCATGCCTCTGCAGACCTGATAGGCTTAGTGCTGTCACCCTGAAATGGGAAATGCTGTAACTTTCAGGATCTCCAGGAAATAAACTTTGGAATCGATTCATAAAAATTGAAAATGATGTACAGTGAGGTTTGGTTCACACTGATGCGATGCGGGAAGTGCACAGGAATCACTGCTTTTCCCGCATTGCATCGCATTGCATCCCATTCACACTGTGTTCATGCGATCTGCTGTGGGTGTCAATTTAGTGAGCAGGTCGCAAAACACAGTGCATTTGTTAAAATCGGATCACATGGGTGTGAACACCCATGCAATCCAATTGCAGTGCAGCAAAAGAATGGTACCTGCACATTTTTTGTGCGGATGTGGTGCGATTTGAGCCATACAAAATGATGGGTTCAAATCTCATCACACAGAATCGCATGGGACTTGCAAAGGAATGCGGTGCGATTTCTGTGCAAATCACATGTGATGTGACGCATCACATCAAGTGTGAACCCGGGCTGAGACATGAAAGCCCAGCATTATCTGAATGCTTGTAGACAATCTAAATGTATAATTTTTGATCAAAGTATATAGGACTTTAAAATGTAAGACATATATCAGGCATATAAAGGGAAAATAAACAAAACATTTTATACAGTATTGTGGATATAATCATTTAGAATTTTTACTTAGGTTTGATATAGGGTCTTTTTTTGTCTGATATTTTTAAAGTCCCATATACTTTGTACAAGTAATACACTTTCTGATATTAATAGGGATGTTGGCATCAGTATGTTTATTTGAGATGGTCATGACATAATAACACAATCTATATACTGTATACATGATTGGGCAGTGGGGTTCTGTCCAGTGGCGGCTGGTGGTCCAGTTTTTGGGGGTGGTGGCAAACAAAACATCTGCCACTCCCCCCCCCCTCGGTCAGTCAGTCCAGCGAATGTCCAATCAGTCAAACCCCCCACCTCTGTCGCTCGCTCATCTGCCCACCAGCCCAGCACTTACTAGGTCGCGGGCAGCTTTGGCTCCATCCTGCGTCTCCTTCTCCTCGGCGGCTTCCTCCTTGGCCGCTTCACGGCAGCTTCATCCTACATCTCCTCCTCCTCGGCAGCCAATATGGTCGCTTCTCCTCTAGGCCAATCGGGTCTTAAGGCCCGCTTCCTGATTGGCCCAGGAGAGAATCTGTATAGAGAATATTAATTCTCTATAGTCACACAACTGGGTGGGCTCAGGGTGCAATGGTCTGAGCCCCAAGCCCACCCTTTTCTGAAGCCAGCTAGAGCCTTAGGCTCTAATCATGTGCTTCAAAAAAACAAAAAACTCCATTGAAATTCAATGCGTCCGGCATCCTGCATGTAGATTAGGGGCCAGGCGCATGGATTAGGGGGGTGCCCCTTATTGACCGGCTGCCATGGGTCCTGTCTCTCCCAGGAGATGGGATGGTGCCCCTTCTCTGAGATAATAATCTGAGCTCTCCTGGTTTTCAAGTCTACAGAGAAAAGGGTTCCCCCTTTTGGGATTTTAGAGGCCCTAGTGGTGATATAACACCAACAAATGATGTACGTATTATGTATAAAAATAGAAATGTATTATGCTAAATACAGTTCAAAAATAAAAAACAAGCAATATATAATTGATAAGGAAAGCGTGGCTAATACAATTATATATCAACATGACACAATGGCTGTAGGGGGTCCTAAGACACCACATGGTAGAGAAGGAGCACACTTACTCCCGTAAGTAAGTCAGAACGACTTACTCATGGGATCATGGGAAGCCCATAAATAAGTCGTTATAACGAAACATCGGGTAGGGGCTGTACATCATCCAGTTTTTAATGATTGACGCTATACCGAAAGTGACGGACAGAGAATCACGATTGTTCACTGGTGAGATTCAGTTCACCTATGTTGTGTCGGCTGAGACCACATTACACCAGTACTTGCTGCTGCAAGTGGATGCCTCTAGGCTTCATTGATTTGAGCTTATGTAAGTGCAATGTTTGAAGCTGTTTTAATAGAGTAAACTTTTTACGATACTGCACTATTGGAGCACTTTGTTTCATTATATATGGAGAGTCCATGATATCGGGTGTCACGTGTGGATATCGGTGAATATTTAACCCTGTAAGGGTTGATGCTGTTTTGCCGAGCATGAGAGTGCAAGGCATCATCATTCGGTGAGTGTTTAACCGCTTCAGCCCCGGAAGATTTGACTGCTCAATGACCAGAGCATTTTTTTGCGATTCAGCACTGCGTCGTTTTAACTGACAATTTCGTGGTCATGCGACGCTGTACCCAAACAAAATTGACGTCCTTTTTTTCCTACAAATAGAGCTTTCTTACGGTGGTATGTGATCATCTTAGCGGTTTTTATTTTTTGCACCATAAAGAAAAAAAGAGCGATAACTTTGAAAAAAACACAATGTTTTGTACTTTTTGCTATAATAAATATTATTTTTTTTCTCAGTTTAGGCTGATATGTATTCTTCTACATATTTTTGGTAATAAATCGCAATAAGCGTATATTGATTGATTTGCGCAAAAATTATATCGTCTACAAAATAGGGGATAGATCTATGGCATTTTTATTTATTTATTTATTTTTTACTAGTAATGGCGGCGATCTGCGATTTTTATCATGACTGGGACTTTATGGCGGACACACCGGACACTTTTGACACATTTTTGGGACGATTGACAATTATACAGCGATCGGTGCTATAAAAATGCACTGATTACTGTATACATTTCACTGGCAGGGAAGGGGTTAACACTAGGGGGCGATCAAGGGGTTAACTGTGTTCCCTGACTGTGTGTTCTAACTGTAGGGGGAGGGGACTGACTATAGGAGATGACAGATCATGGTTCCTAGCTATTAGGAACTCAGCATCTGTCTCTCCTCACAGAACAGAACAGGGACGTGTGTGTTTACACACACACACATCCCTGTTCTGCCTCTCATGCACGCGATCGCTCGCGGCCGGCGGTCATTGCTACCGTCGGCCACGAGCTTCGGCACCGCTGCAGCGGGCACCTGCTATCCCGCTTAAAGGAGCCGACATACAGCTACGATGGCTCGCGGGAACGTGCCGACCTGCCGCAGTATAATGACGGCGGCTGATCGGCAAGGGGTTAACCAAAGCGGAGTGGTAACACTGAGTGCACGCGGCGCAGTGAAAGTTTTGAAGATTTCACATCAGGATATATTCAGCTTTCCTTGTCTGAGACAATCCAGTGTCATGTATTGACTATTTTTGCACAAACTTTATTATTAATTGTTTATTTATGTATTAGTTTTGATCACTATCATCTGTCACTGGGTTTATTTACTTATACTGTTTAGTGCTACTATTTACTTTAGTTTATACTGTAAATGCTTATTTTTATTTTTAAGTTTATATTTACTAAAATTGTATTTCCATGTTCTGTGTACTGTGGGAGACCAGATATAGCGAATGCAGGGTCCTGGGGTTATTAACACTTTCAAAAGTCATATCGTGGCCACAAAAGGGTTAATATTTACCATTTTGAATCTTAAATACATAAAGAAAACTTATTACAACACACACTATGTTGCCATTATTCTTTTTTTAGTACCGAACCAAGAATGTGCCTGTGGTAAAAAGTGGGAAGACAACCTCTTCGGATAGTATAACGCACAGAATCCTCATCTATGGAATCCAGGACGAGAATGGATCACATATACAGAACTTTGCTCTGGATATCACCCCCTCCCCTGATGTGGTCTACAAGTCAGAGCCGGGAACCAGCGAGGGAATGAATGTACTGGGCATTGTCATATTTTCAGCCACCATGGGTAGGAGGGCATATTCAAAAAATGTTCTCATGACAGTAGATATCAAATATAGTAATATGTATTCATTATATACAGTATATAGAATTATAGATCATTTGTAGATAAAAAGCCCAACAAAAAGAAAGTTAAATCTGCATCTAAAGTTATAAAATAACATTTAACATAGTATCTAAACCCAAGAACAAAAACACAAAATATGCAGTGCTTAAGATATGGTGGCTGCACTAGTTTTATTTTTTAGGATTACATTTTATTTTTTTGTCGTGAATCTTCCATTAACTAATTTCCTATCCTAGTGAGACAACACTCGCTCACTGTACTGTATCTATGAAGGAGGACTATCGGGGGGGACGCATTCTGTAGTTCACAGAGAAGATCTAGGCAGGGCTAATTAAACTGCTTACAATTTCAATGCATGACAGAGTACATAGAAATTATAAACTTGCTGGATTTCTGGTAGGATTAACAGGTTTTGTTTTGCACTTATCCAATAGGAATAATGAAAAAAAGCTTTCAATGTTATATTTAAGAGACCAAAAAGGAAGCAAATAATAGAAGTTATTGAATGAACAAACAAGTTGGCTGCATTCCAATTACATCAGCCTTCACAAAGCTTTATTATTCATGGACTAGATCACAATAGAGTCTGCCAGTAAACCTTTTATTTTTTATTTTATTTTTCAACTTCCTTTAACAGTCCAGCAAAAGTGGTAGTTAGAGGATTGAGACAAACCATTTACTACTGATAGGGGTGCTTACAATGGCCAGCTTTTATTCATTTATGAAAAACCTTTATCCCAAAAAGAAAAAAACTGTTGATCTACCTACATAAAAAGCATTAGCTGGAGTTCAGATTTCCGAAGATGTCTCTGCTCAAGTTTGCAACACCATAAAGCCTCGTACACACGATCGGATTTTCCGACGGGAAATGTGTGATGTCAGGCTGTTGACCGTGTGTATGCTCCATCGGACAATTGTTGTCGGATTTTCCGCGGACAAATGTTGGATGGCAGGTTTTTAAATTTTCCGCAGACAAATGTCTGTTGTCGGATTTTCCGAGCGCGTGTACACAAGTCCGTCGGACAAAAGTCCAAAGTACAAACACGCATGCTCGGAAGCAAGGATGAGCCAGAAGCGGTCTTGTAAACTAGCGTTCGTAATGGAAAATTAACATTTGTGATGCGGCAAATTATGAAATCTCGAAATTCGGCGCACAATTCTCTTCTTCTTTAATGGGATAATAATGAAGCTGCTTTGCTGGTGATACTGATGGAGTTATTGCAAACTAATTTTCAAAGGCTTTTTTTTTCTAGTGATATCAAGAATAATATTATTATGCTTTTTTTTTTTTTTTTTTTTTTTTTAGGCAAGTTACCACAACACCATTATCCTGTAGTTTTTAAGATCAAAGATACAACTATGTTGGTGTCCCTTGTTAATTTTACATTGTATCTTTTTAAATGTAACTGCCTACTCCCAAACTGTCATTTGAAGTAAAACACATAGCCAAGTATTATTCTACACAATTTTTTTATTGTGCATTAAAAAAAGAAAACAAATAAAATTAGACATGCTATCTGCCAATAGAACTTAACCAAAAAGTGCATTCTATGCATCCAAAAATATAGAAAATATAACAAATCAAACCATTTATTCAACCAAAATAATAATGTCAAAGCAATAACTCCAAGGCCAATAATAAATAACACGTTATCTCCTCCGATTCCGCAACATATCTGGTTGACGAACGGCTGTTCAGAAACGAACTGAAAAGCACAAAATGAAAAGCGCAAAATGAAAAGCGTGAAATGAAAAGCACGAATCAACACTTGCCAAACTTCTACTAACACGAAATTAGCAGAAGGAGCCCAAAAGGTGGCGCTAAAGACCTGAAAAACCACGTAGTACGTCACTACGTTCATGTTTGTTGGCCGACAATTCCTTGCCATTTGTATGCAAGACAAGTCTGGGCCAACGCCTTTCAGACAAAATTCCATGGTTTTGTTGGCCAACAATCCGATCGTGTATATGAGGCTTAAGACACAAAGTATGTTACAGACTGGATTACCAGGTAAAAATTAAGGAAAATAAGCATAAAAAAAAAAATACTGCAGCCATCATATTCAAAGCTTGGCAATATGTTACATTTTGTTTTTGGATTGAATACTTCTTCTGAGTTTCTAGTATAGAGTAGGTCAGGCAGGCTAGAGGTTGGATAATTGAATTTTTGATGGAAAATACCATCACTCTATAAAAGGGAATTCCAGGCAAATAGCTAAATACACAATTTATCTGCCAAAAGATACTTAACTTGACTTATCCAATTTTGTGATTTATATATACTGTATGTCACAATGCACAACAAGGAAGGTGACATATTTATTTCATAGTACACCAATGTCGCTTCCAGGCACCTCATTGGAGAATGGATCAAACATCCTCACCTGTGTCAACTGAACAGGTTGTTGAAAATATTAAAGCTGACCTAGGAAACATTATAAAGATTGTTCTGGCTTTGATGTATGGCAATAATCTGTGATTTTTTCTAAATAGAATTACAAATCCTTTGGCAGGTAAAATGGTAAATATATATGTATTTCAACCAGGTAAGAACTTTTTTTTTCCCCTGAGGTTTACTTTAATGTTGCTTTGGAAATATAGGTAAATAATGATTTTCACAAAGAGTAGAAAAATGACAATGAAGATTTTAAACAATACACAATTTCCACAATATGGAGTGCTTATATATCAACAACAGAAAAAGTTAAGTTATCAATCAAAGGAAGAACAGAAGGTGTGTAGCCTCAAGCCCCATGTGAACTAAAGATGACACCCTCTAGAGCGCCGTTCTTTGGCATTTCTGAGGCTTATGAATTATTTTCGAACCTTATCGGTCCAACAATTGTCTTACAAAGTGACCCCATCAACTCAATATGGCTTATCATTTGCAGAAAATCAATTTGGATTGATGGAGTTCAGGGATCGCCCTCCACATATGGAAGAGAAGGTTCCCTCCAGGGGCAGGGATGTTCTATTTTCTGTTATTGGATCTGCGTATGTAGAATATTTCAAACACAAATAAGAGAGGAGAGAAAAGAGCAAGAAAGAGATGGGGAAGGAAAGAGAGGAGGGAAGGGGGAAGACCACGCACTCTGGCTCGTGTCACCCGAAGGCATACTAGTCGGGTATAATCCGGGGATCATTACTCAAGTATCTGATCCACAGACCCCAGACTTTTTCAAACACTTTCATTTTATCATTTAGAATTGCTGAGAGAATTTCATTTACCATGAGCCAGGAAAGCTTGTGCTTAGAGTGGTTGTAAACCCTTACAATCCACTTTTTACTACCCCGGATATCTCCTAAACCTGCACAGTTTAGGAGAAATCTCCTGTATCAGCATGTGCCGACGTCATCGGCACATGCACACTGAAGCAACGGCTCGTTCGTGACATTGCTTCAGCTGACGTGCCGTTACCGGCAGCTTCCGCACGCATGTGCGGGAGTGACGTCATCATGGCTAATCACAGCGCCGGAGCCCGCGATACCCGGAAATAACTCCGGGAGCGATGTTGCCGGCGGAGCAGTGTGCCGGGACCTCAGCGGGAGCTTTGATCTAAGGTGAGTATTTCATAATACTATGCATACTAGCTCATTGTGCCTTTGTCTTGCAGTTTTTTTTCAATTTTTATATTTTTTTGTAGTGGGTTTACAACCACTTTAAGCTGGTCAAATGGAATGGTAGCCGACTTCCAGTTTCTAGCTATGGTGATTTTAGCAGATACAAATATGAAAGTGAGGAGTTCATCTCTGGTTTTTTTGAGGCTTCATCCACCTTGCAACCCAACAGAGCATGTTTAGGAGATTTGGTTATATTGGTTTGAGTGAGGGTAGTAAACAATGATTTCTCATTTAAACGTCACATGATCATTATAAGAAAGATTACAGAATGTAAAACTGAATATACATAATGCTGCACATGCATATGCCTTACTCGTCTGCCAAAGTCAGAACCCTAAATATAAATGGTTTTATGAGTTTAACATTGCAGTGTATTTATTGTATTAAAATTACCTTTTGTTGCTTATTTCAAAATGACCACATTTTGTGACACTTCATATCCTTTTTCAGATATAACATTATGTAAAGTAGAAATATTTGAAAAATTAAAAAACTTTAAGATATACTAAATTATAAGTCCCATGTGTTCCGAACTTTCCAACACAGTTTTCTGCTGAGAATCTATAATTGAGGAAAATTACTTTTGGAACAGAGATTCCAGGTGCGTCTGGATTAACATAATTACTGGGAATAGGCTGGAATGTTTAGTATATTTACAGTGGAAGAACCACAGCAGCCATAATAGTCTGTTGTACAGCATGGGGCCCGATGCAGGTTCCCCATCTGTCTTATAGTCACGCAGCTCTTGTACTGTGGAGCTTTTGATCCCAAATCTTAGCAGCTTTTACTGAACATGTAATGGAAAAATTAGGCTACCTTCAATAAAAACATATTACCAGCAGAGAGATATATGTAAATGTTGACTTTTCATATCAAAGTCAAGCTTAGTTCTTCTTTTTTCTTTTTCCCTGTTAGTCCTGTTAGAGACAACTAGCCACTTTGTGAAATAGCAAGGCAAGAGAGGTGAGAGGGGACAAGGCCAGGCTCAACTTTTAAATTAAAAGTCAACATTTGTATATAATTTCAGCTGCCTACATCACTGTACCTGCTCATCGTTTTGAAATGCATATTTCATTGCATCCACCCTTTCCAAAAAGAGCATTTAAAGAGGAACTGCAGTCTGCTCACATAATTCGTAATAAAAACATCTTTGCCATTCTGAAGCTTCCCTCCAACCACTTTGCATATTATTTTATATATACTGTGATTCTGTACTTACCAAATATGCTGCAGAAATCTCCCTCCACTAAGTTTGGCTGCAGCCATTTTAACTGTGGGCAGCTGAAGCTGCTGCCTGTTCATTTCCTGGATTTATACAGACACACAGAGGCACACCTCCAGCTCTGCAGCTTTCATTGGCCCTCTTATGACTCATCCCCCCTCCCTTCCTGGCAAACTCTCAGTGAGAGAGAGAGAGCTGTGCATGATGTCATAAGCCTATTCTTTTTACCTGACAAGAAACAGGAAGTGGGCTGTGTAAGATATTTACTGGCAGAAAAAAATGTTTTACTATCCAAAGTTAAAACAACAAGGACAGAAGATTTAATAGATGAAAAGTTGAAAAAATGACTGAAGGTCCGCTTTAACTGCTTGCCGACTGGCTCACGCCAATATACGTCGGCAGAAGGGCACGTACAAGCAGATTAACGTACCTGTGCCTTTTAAAATGTGGCACTGTGGGCGCGCGCCCCCCGCCTCGACCTCCGTGAGTGTGATCGTGGGTCCCGCGGACCCGATGTCTGCAGGGATACCAGCGATCATCTCACAAAACAGGAGGGTTGGGACTTTAGATGAGGTGAGCAAAGAAGACCAGGGGGACAGTCAAAATTGCATAGACACTTTATTGATACATAGTAGTGCAATGACACAATTGGAGTTCAAGTGTAGATTGTAATAACAAGTCATATAGCAGTCACATCCTAACTGATACATGGCAGACATGGTAAACAGCCCCCAAATGGATGCAGGGAAAATAATCCTAATCTGGAAAAAATATTCACTAGAGTAACATAGAATCATAAAGTAATAAAAACTTGTAGATATATAATTGTCTGGTGCATGTCGTAAGCCCGACGCGTTTCGTGTATTGAACACTCTTCAGGGGCGATATAGCACCAGGGTCTACAAAGGAAAAGAACAGTGTGATAAAACGGTAAGGAAAAGCAAAAGAAAGAAAAAAAGATGAATAAAAAGGGGGGAAACAGAACCCCTAGTCTCCAAAGGGTACTCACATGCCACGCGATAGTGAATCTAAGGGGGTCCACGACTGCCGGCAGCCAAATAGCCCGGGCCCGGGAGCTGAGGGAGGAGCTCAAAGAGAGGGGCCGGGAGAGACTCAGACACAACACAAGGGTCCCCAGAGAGTAGTGGTTCACACTGGTAATTGGTGGGGATAGGGTCCTGAAGTAAAAAAGTAAAATATATAAGGTGTAGCCCCAAAATATGGCTGGGGCCCCTGCTTACAACAAAAAGTACAGAAATATCCCTGTGAAACCCCCCTTACCTAAGGATGGTGAGAAGTGGCCAACCGGAACTGACCCGGTGATCTACATGCTGCCTGAAAGCAGGTTAAGCCTGAATGAGAGCCCTATATACGGACAGTCCCCGCCCCAATCAGAGAAGAACTCCCCCCAGCATCACGCGGTGCAGGCACACATGCGGACAGGGGACTCCTCCAGTGCAGCGGCGACCGCTGCCCACAGCTGCTGGGGAGGCCGCCATCCACGTGTCTGCACGAGATGGAAAACACAGCGTCAAACGCCGTGACACTCACGCAGAGGTCACGTGCGTGACGAGGAGGCGTGATGCCGACGCTCAGCGGGAAGCCTGCCCCAAGGAGGACGAGGGGGGGAGGGGGGAGGGGGAGGGAGCGATCATCTCACGGAGAGGAAGAACGGGAAATGCTGATGTAAACAAGCATTCCCCATTCTGCCTAGTGACATTGTCACTGATCACCGCTCCCTGTAAGCGGGAGCAGTGATCATTGTCGTGTCACACATAGCCCCTCCCCCACACAGTTAGAATCACTCCTTAGGACACACTTAACCCCATCACTGCCCCCTAGTGGTTAACCCCTTCACTGCCAGTCACATTTACACATTTTTAATTGCACTGATCGCTGTATAAATGTGAATGGTCCCAAAATCACGCCAAAAGTGTCCGATCTGTCCGACATAATGTCGCAGTCACAATAAAAATCGCTGATCACCGCCATTACTAGTATAAAAAAAAAAAATATTAATAAAAATGCCATAAAACTATCCCCTATTTTGTAGACGCTATAACTTTTGCGCAAACCAATCAATATACGCTTATTGCGATTTTTTTACCAAAAATATGTAGAAGAATACGTATCGGCCTAAACTGAGGAAAGCAAATTTTTTTTATATCTTTTTTGGGGATATTTATTATAGCAAAAAGTAAAAAATAATGCATTTTTTTCAAAATTGTCACTATTTTTTTGTTTATAGCACAAAAAATAAAAACCGCAGAGGTGATCAAATACTACCAAAAGAAAGCTCTATTTGTGGGGAAAAAAGGACGTCAATTTTTTTTGGGAGCCACGTCGCACGACCGTCCAATTGTCAGTTAAAGCAACGCAGTGCCGAATCGCAAAAAGAGCTCTGGTCTTTGGGCAGCCAAATGGTCCGGGGCTTAAGTGGTTAAGTAGCCATTGAAGCACTATTTTTGGAAAGGGAACAGGTTAGCATAGCCTAGCCCTCAAGTCAGGGAAGCCAACTCCCTAGTAGCAAACTAAAACTCAATCCTAAAGACACAGATGTGGGATTTCAAATTAATAAAGATAAAAGAAGACAACTTATGGTACCTGCTGTATAAAGGATTTTTTTTTTGTTTTAAATGTTAACAGTTCACTTTATCCGATATATACTGTATATACTGTCTATATTTTCCAGAAGCATCTGTGAACCTGTGCTTAGAATCGGTCGGGACAATGTATTAAAAAAAAAAAGTTCCCCTTTAATAATACATTTTCTGCAAACCTCCGGGAAATATGTGGGTAAATCCAGCATAAGAACTGAAAGCAGAAAGGGTGCAAGGACTGCTGATAGGGGTCACAAAATATGCATGTCAGGTTCAGCTCAATTTGGACCTTTGAGACAGGTTCAACTTCTAGATTTTTTTTCTGCAACCCCACACAGCACCCTATGAGCTCCTCATTGTCTATTCAAATGCTGAGTAGGCACACCTTTCATATTCTGCACGCCAAATGTTAGGCCAATGGGTTGCTGCAGAAAGTATTTGTTTAGGATGGGGATCCCAGCGAGCACCCAAGGACATTGGAGAAAAGGACTGACACCTTACTGGTGGCTGCATATTATATTCATAGTATATTCTATTCCCCTATTCTGAGTAAAAATTGCACCTTTTGGTTTTAGGGGACAATAGGAGATGTGGGCAACCAAGAGGAAGCATAGAGGTGGAATTATGGGAGCATGAAGAAAGGCCCGGAGCATTACCGAAAGGTAATTCAGTGGAGGGCTGGCATGACAGGGGTTATTAGGCTTGAGGGAGAGTGAGAGTTAGCCCCGGTTCACACAGGGGTGACTTGTCAGGCAACCTAGTCGCCTGACAAGTAGCGTCCCATTCTGTGTAATGGAACCGTTCTAATCTTAGAAAAAGGTTCCTGTACAACATTGGGGGCGACTTGCATTGACTTCTATACAGAAATCGTTTTGCAAGTCGCCGCTGAGTCGTGTCCTGGGTCGCCTGAGGCAGTCGCGCTGTAAGTTGTGCTGCCTCAGTGTGAACCGACCCTAAAAGGAGGGTACATAGAGCAGGGGCTGGCAGTTCTGCATGGAGGGGGTGAAGCCGGGACAGGAAATCCGACTGAGATAAAGGGGATGGCACACACATGTACCATGAGGAGAGAGGGGAAGGAATTTAACACCCACCCGCCCTACAATTTTGGTGGACATTGTGTGTGTATATGGTGGGGGTATGGAGCGACCAAGGGGTTGGTTGTGGCAATTGGGGGGGGGCGCAAGGTCCTTTAAAGGCATATGAGCACATCAAAAAGGCATGGTGTAGGGACCCGTCTGAGGTACGGCTCCCAGTTGGTAAATGGGTACCTGCTAGTTGTCTCTGAGTCGGTGGTTCTGCGACTGGAGGCCAGAGAAGTGACTAGCAGGTACAGCTCTGGGTTATGCCTATTGGGATAATGGTTTTGTTGTTATCTATTGGGACCTTGTGCTACATTTTTTGTGATAAGACTGGATATATTAAAAAAAGGTTATTATGTTAACCATTATGGTATTATGTTATATTTTATATTTTGGTTAATAAAATGGCTGCTATGGCCAATTCACTCCATTTCAATGTTGCGTGGTTATTAGAGTGAGGGGTGGGGTTATTGGTATAGTAGGTTGCAAGCCATAGAAAATGTATAGTAATAGGTAAGCATATATTAGTTACCATGCGAAACAAGTCCACTCTCCTTTCTTATTTTTTTTTTTTTTCAAATTAATCAACTAAAGATATCTGGTGAAATTATCAAGAGAACAGCTTGTCAAATTATCTTTTTCCTTTAGGTATAATGCTGGGCCGCATGGGCACAAGCGGAGTTCCTGTTGTCAGCTTCTGTCAGTGCTTAAATGAGTCTGTTATGAAGATTGTAGCTGTTTCTGTTTGGTGAGTCTGATGGTCTTTTTATCTGTATGAGGAGGGGTACATAATAAAATGGGTCTGGGTTTAATTCCCAAATAGAATACTGTCTGCACAAATCATCTTCCCATGTGTGTGTGTTTCTTTCTCCCACAGTCAAAACATGTTCCTCTAGGTTAAACAGCATTCTTTTAAATTGTCTATAGTGTATCAGGCTCATTGAGTTCTGAGGTCCTTGGAGGTAGAGACACTTTTCCAAACAGAACATCGTTTACTCTGATGGGATCATGTAGATGGTGGATGACTGTGTACCATGTAGTGTGTATGGAACCAGTGACAAATCTATAGGGATAGACAATATTTTAAGATGATTCCAGGGTCTCTCTGTGGGCCTAGCTTGCATAGCATGAGCGAAAATAAGGCCATTAGCGATTTAACCAGAGGGGCAATGATTCTATCAAAAGAGAAACATGGAATCAACAGCACACCAATCTGCCTCCTCTTATTTCAGGGCTGAAAGGTGAATTCGATGTGAGAACACATTCACAGGGAGGCTAGAAAATAGCATAGCAGATAGAAAATGATTAGTGTTGTAGGCTAGAAGGCACATGCATCTAGAGCAGGGGTATTGAAATAAAATTCATCCAATCAGTAAAATGTTCATCCAGCAGATGTCCGAATTACATTTTTGTGCGATGACTTAGATCCTTCACATCACTTCACAGCCCTCTCCTCCTATGTCACCATCATGTTCTTACATCAGTCCACAGTCCCCCGCATACCACAGTTTACCCTTCACATTAGCACCAGTTCACATGTATGTGGCTCTGCGTGGCATAGGTGGCATTTGAATGGGCTGCTGTGTCTGTGTTTTCTGCTGGGAAAAGTCACCTGGCACCTTTTTTTAAAAATGTGGCCGCATGGAAACTGCATGGTGATTTCGCAGGAAACTGCAGTATGTATGTCAGTGCGTTTAAGAGTTAATGGTACCCCCGCACATTTTCTGTTCAGCACCTTGCATGCGCATGATTTACACACACTCCCGCACTCACATATGTGAATGAGCATTAGCGCCCTCTGTTCCTTTCACATGCCTCCCCCACCACAGCACTGCCCCTCTTTACATATCCCCACACAAACACCACTGCCCCTTCACATTTCCACACAACTCTGCTCCCTTCACATCCCACCACAGCACTGCCCCCCTTCACATCGCCCCCCCCCCCCCACAGCGCTTCCCCCTTCACATCTCCCTCCCACAGCACTGCACCCCTTCACATCTCCCCCCACAGCACTGACCCCCTTCATCCTCCCCCTCCACAACACTGCCCCCTTCACATCCCCCCACAGCATGGCCACCTTTTACATCACCCCCCATACACATATCACTGCCTCCCTTTACATCCACCACCCCACAGCACTGCCTTAAATTACATCTCCCCCTCTTCACATCACCTGCCCACAGCACTACCCCCATCACATCTTCCTCCCACAGCACTGCCCCATCACATCTCCCCCTTCCCAAAGCACTGTCCCTTCACATCCCCCCCAAAGCACTGCCCCCTTCACATCTCCCCTTCACAGCACTGCCCGCTTCACATCTCCCCCCACAGCACTGCACCCCTTCACATCTCCCCCCCCACAGCACTGCCCCCCTTCACATCTCCCCCCACAGCACTGCACCCCTTCACATCTCCCCCCACAGCACTGCACCCCTTCACATCTCCCCCCCCACAGCACTGCCCCCCTTCACATCCTTCCCCTCCACAACACTGCCCCGTTCACACCCCCCCACAGCACTGCCACCCTTTACATCATCCCCCATACACATATCACTGCCTCCCTTTACATCCCCCACCCCACAGCACTGCCTTCCATTACATCTCCCCCTTTTCACATCTCCCCCACAGCACTGCCCCCTTCATCCTTCTACTCCACAACACTGCCCCTTCACATCTCCCCCCCCCAACACAGCACTGCCACCTTCACATCCTTCCCCTCCACAACACCGCCCCCCTTCACAACCCCCCCCACAGCACTGCCACCCTTTACATCATCCCCCATACACATATCACTGCCTCCCTTTACATCCACCACCCCACAGCACTGCCTTCCATTACATCTCCCCCTCTTCACATCTCCTGCCCACAGCACTGCATCCCATCACATCTTCCCCCCACAGCACTGTCCCCATCACATCTCCCCCTTCCCAAAGCACTATCCCTTTACATCTCGCCCCACAGCACTGCCCCCCTTCACATCCCCCCCACATCACATTTTCCCCAACAGCACTGCCCCCATTACATCGCTCCCCTAAAGCGCTGCTCCGTCACATCTTCCCCTCCACAGCACTTTTCCCCTTCACATTTCACATCTCCCCACCACAGCACTGCCCCCCTTCACAACCCCCCCCAGCACTGCCCCCCTCATCCTTCGCCTCCACAACACTGCCCCCTTCACATCCCCTCACAGCACTGCCCCCCTTCACATCTCACATCAGGTGGGGTACTGATGATGGATGAGAAGACGTGTCAGAATAGGAGTTCCAATTAATCGCCCAAGGTGTTTGAGGTCAGGGCTCTGTGCAGACCACTTGAGTTCCATCACACCAAACTCATCCAACTGTGTCTTTATGGAGCTGGCTTTGTCAACAGGGGCACAGCAATGCTGGAATGGAAATGGGCTTTCCCAAACTGTTGCCATAAAAATGCACAAATGTCTACAATGTCTTTGTATTCTGTAGCATTAGCTGTGCCTTTCATTGGAAACACCTTAATGCACTCATTTGAAAGGGTTTCCACATATGTTTGGCCATGAAGTGTATATTAAAGAATGAATCAGTAGTGTAAGTGCTAAAAACTGTGGGCCGACTAACACAGTGAGTCCTTTATATCCTACAGGTACTTTCCATTTGGGATTGTCTTCCTTATTGCAGGCAAGATCCTGGAGATGGATGACCCTACAGCTATTGGAAAGAAGCTTGGATTTTATGCCATCACTGTGGTGTGTGGCCTTGTGGTACACGGTCTCTTCATCCTCCCTCTTATGTACTTGTTTATCACCAAGAAGAACCCAATTGTCTTTATTCGAGGGGTGCTGCAGGCTCTGCTTATAGCATTAGCAACATCCTCCAGGTAATTCTTGTTGGGATTATTATTGATTCATATTCATAAGTTACATATGACATTTTTATACTGGTAACAAATTTAGTTGCACTGATTTTTCACATTGTGCATTGTTGTGCCTTTTCAGTTCTGCCACTCTGCCAATCACATTCAAGTGTCTGCTAGAGAACAATCACATAGACAGGCGGATTGCCAGATTTGTGCTGCCTGTGGGTGCCACCATTAATATGGATGGGACAGCTCTGTATGAAGCAGTGGCGGCTATCTTTATAGCACAAGTCAACAACTATGAGCTGGATTTTGGTCAGATCATTACCATCAGGTGAGTTAGAATCACTTACTGTGGAATCATAGCAACCCTGGTGCATTTTCTACTCCCATTGATCGCGAACCCTAAGGCATTGTATATTCCCACAGACACCGGGGCATTTTCTACACCCACTAATTACAGTCTGTCCCCTAAAATCTAAAGGACAGTGAACTGACCCTTTATTTGAAAAGTTTGTGGACCTCTCTGGAGGGTCAAAATCTGGGAGTAATTTATCCTTACAGAACCACTACACTATTCAGACCCTGGGCCACCTAATTGGTTAAAACAAAGGAAACCTGTCATGAGAAAAACATAGAGGAACAACTAACATTTCTAGATTGCAGGGTTTTGCTCAGGCAATGTACCCCTTGCTTGTTCTCTTTTCCAGTATTTTGATTTATTGTAACATGGAAATTCAGTGTGACTTCTAAACATTCAACATGGATAACCATTTCAGTTCATCTGACGCTCTGCAGTTGAGGATGGAAATAGTTGTGCAACCCAAACTGCCTGTGTAAAAGCAGCTTTACCACTATATAATTAGATTGCTATAGTGCTGTATTGTTCTTATGGTCTGAAAAAAGATGTACATCATAATTTACATTACACATTTGTTCTCTGCATCCCAGTATCACAGCTACAGCAGCCAGTATAGGGGCAGCAGGGATACCTCAAGCTGGACTGGTGACTATGGTCATTGTGCTCACCTCTGTTGGCCTACCCACTGATGACATCACTCTAATCATTGCAGTTGACTGGGCACTGTGAGTATAATGTGTTTAAATGCACTATTTATGTTCCCTAGCAAAATTGTCTTTACCAAGAGTATGCCTTGTTTTCACAGCTGAGACTATTCCACTGTTCTGCAGCTAATTAGAAGTATTCACTTTCCATTTTACGTGTTGTTTCTTTTTTTTTTCTATAAGTTATAAAATGTATAAACATACTAAGTCGTACAAACTCAAACTTTACTAAAAGTGTTATGTATTAGGTTGGGTCAGTTTAGAAAAATATATATCAATTTTATTGAATAAACCCAAGTCAGGGCTCAGTGCTTCTGGCCAGTAATGTGACATGCTGGGTTCTCTTCAGTTCTCTGGTCTTCTCTTGGTGGTTGGTGGTCCTGGGTGATACAGAAAGTGGCATTTATGTGATTACACCAGTGCCCCTTCTGCATCAACACACTGAGAGTACAGCACACTGTGATGATGCCCTCTTAAGGGGCAGGGCCATGGCGCCCTGCGTTCTCAGTCTGTCCTCAGTCTCTTAGGTTGAGTGAAATTGTCTAATGGCAGAGAAGAGGTACTGTAGGGGGCAGCTCTCATATTTTTGGTGAGATTTGCAGCCAGAAAGCATTTGTTCCTTTGTTTAACCATCCAGACATTAAAAAAATGCTCAGAGTTGAGCTTCAATGTTGAGCTTTAATATTTGAAAAGAGCTTGATAAGGTAATACACTAGCACAGGGGAATACTATGTTTATTCAAAGATAACATCCAGATATGAATGTTATGTATGTATTAAAAGTGAGGTGCTGTACTTTTGATACATTTATCTTGATAGATGTGAGAAACAGATATTACTGTTAGCTGCAACCAGGGGGTAATTTCACATTTATTTCAATTTTTAATTCATTGCACAGGTTGCATAGAGAATTTTATTCAAAATATTTTTATCAGCATTATTTATTTTTGCCGTAAGAGCATGGAAACAAATATTTTGGTAGATTTTTTACCAGGACAACATCTAAACATAACAAGAATGACAGCCATTTTATGAGCTTAATAATAAGTATTTGGGAACCACACTCGCCACCCTGTGTGAGGCACAATTTGGTGCCTTAACTCACTAGCATCCTTGAGGCCTATTGTCCTGTCCCCTACTGCCAACATCCATGTATCCTTTTTCTGAAGGTAGATTCTTGCATACTGCTAGGCACACCCCCTTTTCCCACGTGACAGTGATCAAGCCTTGCTATTGGTCACTCATACACTAAGAAATCCATTGTAGGAGGGCAAGGGAACAGTCGAATGTTCTCGTGTACCAAAATAAACCCAACAGCAATGGGGAATGAAGCAGTGGGCAATGGTGCTACTAGTAAGGTAAAGCAACTCTGTCAAAAAGGTGGCATATATGTTCCAATGCCAATACCCTGTAAAGAAAGGGGGCTTAGGATTTTTTCCTTACCTCTCTGGCAGGTGGTGAGTCAAATCTTTGCTCTCTTGTAGGCCACTATATAACCTTTCCAGGTAGGCTGGATAGAATTTCACCCGTTGTCTGCTTTGGTTCCTCTTGTCAACCCCTATGTCACTACAGGACACTACAGTGATGGTTGAAGTTGGAAGGAGGAACCACAGTAGCCGTAGCAGAAGACACTATCTGGCACATCTAAAAGTGTCAAAAAATAGTGGTGCCCCAAGCTCTTCAAGAGGGCAAAAATTCCCCTCACCGTCTGCCAGAGAGGTGAGAATAAAGCACCTTCTATCATAAGATATCTTTGGTGAAACATTTTTCATCCCTTGACAGAGTTGCTTTAAGGCACCAGAGAATGCCTAGTACACAGTGGGCAGGGAAGGGGTTGGTTTTTGTGGTTTGATACAGACTACAGACAGACACAGCACATCCTTGACCCTAAGGCCCGGTTCACACTAGTGGGATGCGAGAACTCTGCAAATCCAGTGCGGGTTCCCGTGTTACACCTGAATCGCACAATAGTTCACACTGAAATTTGTGATCCGCTGCAGGTATCAATGTAAAGTTAATGACACCCCTAGATCCGTTCGCAGATCGCAGTGCGAACTGTGAAATGGTGCAGGAATCGGATCGCATGGGTGTAAACACCCATGCGATCCGATTCCAGTGCAAACCAAAAAAAAGGTCCTGCACTATTTTGATGTGAATGCGATGTGATTTCAGCCATACAGAAAGAGTTGGGAAATCCAAAATGTTTGAGATATAGTCTGATGCAGCGTACACACGAGCGGACTTTTCTATCGGACTGGTCTGACGGACCGAGTCCGGCGGACAATCTAATCATGTGTGGGCTTCATCGGACCTTCAGCGGACTTTTCCAGTCGAAAATCTGACGGACTTTAGATTTGAAACATGCTTCAAATCTTTCCGACGGACTGAAGTCCGGTCGAAAAATCTGCTCCTCTGTATGCTAGTCCGACGGACCAAAATTCACGCTAGGGCAGCTATTGGCTACTGGCTATCAACTTCCTTATTTTAGTCCGGTCGTACGTCATCACGTACGAATCCATCGGACTTTGGTGTGATCGTGTGTAGGCAAGTCCGTTCGTTCAAAAGTCCATCGGAAGTCCTTCAAAAGTCAGTCGAAAGTCAGTTGGAAAGTCCGTCGGACCGGTCCGTTCGAAAAGTCCACCCGTGTGTACGCGTCGTAAGTTCCTCCTGTTTCCCTGGGACAGGAAATGAAAGCAAATCTTTGACAGACACAGGAAAAAAAATACAAATAAAAGGGTCTTAACCATTCCCTACTCTATGCATAATTGAAAAATCCAAATTTTCATTTACTTAAACCTTAAGGCTGGGTTCACACTGCCGCATGGAGCGACTCACAGCAGGGGGTCCGGTGCATCCCTGTTCACCGTTTCAGGTCCGGTCTGATTTTCAGTCCGAATTTTTGGCTGAATAAGGACCTGAAACGGACCAGAAGACGCACAGGACTACTGTGCAAGTCGCACTGTCGCCGCTCCATAGAGAGCCGGTCACAGTCTCCTGACATGCGAATTGAATGCGGAGAAAACCACATCCAATTCGCAGTAGTTTGAACCCAGCCTTAAGATTTTAAAGACTCCAAGCGCACTGGGCTTAAAAAAACACCAGTTCCCTTGGCAGAGAAAAAAGAAAAAATGTTCATACACAGCGTTTTTGTAAAGGAGTTTAGGAGAGCTTAGGGGGGTTTAGTGGTTTTCCAGAAAGCTCCAATCAAAAACGCAAACCAGAAGGGCCTTTTTTTTCCAGTTTCCAAATGCTGAACTTAAACTATGGCTCGCTCTAATCATCCTAATGTGCATGGACACATAAGAAAACAATGAGCTGCTTCTACAGGCAAAACACAAAACTCCTGTAGAAGCATCAATTTTGTAAACCAGTGTGCATGGATCCTTACAGTGAAATAGTGGTATAGTTAGTTTAGAATCTGACAGGTTAACTTCAGGAAGTAAAAAAAAAAAACATCTGCAGTGTGTCAGTGTGCTTGACAACAGTATTTTACAAGTGTTTCTATAGTGTGGACAATTACATATTGTGTATTCACATCAGTCTCTGACCTCAAGTAGCTTACAATCTAAGATCCCAATCTCACATGCATACTTACACATACTAGGGCCAGTTTACATAGGAATTAATTATCCTACCAGTATATATATTGGAGATAACCCACACAAGCATAGGGAGACCACTATGACCTGATCTATCTAGAAACAGAGATTTGCTTTAAAGCGGAGTTCCGCGGGAAAAAAAAAAACATTTTGAAGTCAGCAGCTACAAATACTGCAGCTGCTGGCTTTTAAAATAAGGACACTTACCTGTCCAGGGCGCCTGCGATGTCCTCACTCAAAGCCGACCCGTCCCTCGCCCCCGGGGGCAGGCGTGGGCATCTTCAGTAAAGGAATCAGGAAGCCTTGCGCCTTCACATCCTGGTTCCCTACTGCGCATGAGCGAGTCGCGCTGCGTGTTCTGAATGGTCCCTGCTGTCTTCTGGGACCTGTGTGTCTCCCAGAAGACAGCGGGGGGACAGAGGAGGCCGAACATGGCGTAGTTCGCCGCAGATTCTGCGTCGCTCTTTCGCCGGAAGTGGGAGCAAATACCTGTATTGGGTATCTGCTCCCCCCTGAAAGGTGCCAAATGTGACACTGCGTGGGATGGGGGGAGACCGGATCAGTGGAAGTTCCATTTCTGGGTGGAACTCCGCTTTAAGAAGTATTCTCCAAGCTGCATTTTTTTTTTTTTTTACAGATAGTCTACTGACTGGAATGGTACCAGCTGATTGGAGAAAAGCCAATGTAGCACCAATATTTAAAAAGGGCCCAAAATACATCCCTGGGAATTACAGACCCGTTAGCCTAACATCAATAGTATGTAAACTCTTGGAGGGGATGATAAGGGACTATATACAAGATTTTAGTAATAAGAACGGTATCATTAGCAGTAATCAGCATGGATTCATGAAGAATCGTTCTTGCCAAACCAATCTATTAACCTTCTATGAGGAGGTGAGTTGCCATCTAGATAAAGGAAGGCCCGTAGATGTGGTGTATCTGGATTTTGCAAAAGCATTTGACACAGTTCCCCATAAACGTTTACTGTACAAGATAAGGTCCATTGGCATGGACCATAGGGTGAGTACATGGATTGAAAACTGGCTACAAGGGCGAGTTCAGAGGGTGGTGATAAATGGGGAGTACTCGGAATGGTCAGGGGTGGGTAGTGGGGTTCCCCAGGGTTCTGTGCTGGGACCAATCCTATTTAATTTGTTCATAAACGATCTAGAGGATGGGATAAACAGTTCAATCTCTGTATTTGCAGACGATACTAAGCTAAGCAGGGCAATAACTTCTCCGCAGGACGTGGAAACCTTACAAAAAGACCTGAACAAATTAATGGGGTGGGCGACTACATGGCAAATGAGGTTCAATGTAGAAAAATGTAAAATAATGCATTTGGGTGGCAAAAATATGAATGCAATCTATACACTGGGGGGAGAACCTCTGGGGGAATCTAGGATGGAAAAGGACCTGGGGGTCCTAGTAGATGATCGGCTCAGCAATGGCATGCAATGCCAAGCTGCTGCTAACAAAGCAAACAGAATATTGGCATGCATTAAAAGGGGGATCAACTCCAGAGATAAAACAATAATTCTCCCGCTCTACAAGACTCTGGTCCGGCCGCTCCTAGAGTATGCTGTCCAGTTCTGGGCACCAGTCCTCAGGAAGGATGTACTGGAAATGGAGCGAGTACAAAGAAGGGCAACAAAGCTAATAAAGGGTCTGGAGGATCTTAGTTATGAGGAAAGGTTGCAAGCACTGAACTTATTCTCTCTGGAGAAGAGACGCTTGAGAGGGGATATGATTTCAATTTACAAATACCGGACTGGTGACCCCACAATAGGGTTAAAACTTTTTCACAGAAGAGAGTTTAACAAGACTCGTGGCCACTCATTAAAATTAGAAGAAAAGAGGTTTAACCTTAAACTACGTAGAGGGTTCTTTACTGTAAGAGCGGCAAGGATGTGGAATTCCCTTCCACAGGCGGTGGTCTCAGCGGGGAGCATTGATAGCTTCAAGAAACTATTAGATAAGCACCTGAATGACCGCAACATACAGGGATATACAATGTAATACTGACACATAATCACACACATAGGTTGGACTTGATGGACTTGTGTCTTTTTTTCAACCTCACCTACTATGTAACTATGTAACTATGTAAGAGCAGACATCTCTTTTTAATGCCCATTTTTTTATGTCCAATTACATGCACAAATGTGTGAAAAGGTCTTTATCTAATACAAGTCTATGCAACAGTCATGTGCTTTTGTCATGCATAGCTTCATATGTTCTTGTGTAAACAGAAAAATGCAGCATGCATTTAGCTTGCATTTGAGAACAGTTTGAGATGCTTATTAGTTCCTTCACAAATGCATTTGACTTGTAGCTGACCTCCTCCTTCTAAGCTGCTTCATGCTTTGGCATTCACATTGACTTGTATGGAGAGAAAAGCAGTTCTAAAATGAACAAAAGCCTACAGCAATTGGCTATAGTTATGGCA
Organism: Aquarana catesbeiana; assembly: GCF_042186555.1. Taxonomy (NCBI): domain Eukaryota; kingdom Metazoa; phylum Chordata; class Amphibia; order Anura; family Ranidae; genus Aquarana; species Aquarana catesbeiana. The sequence continues at coordinate 290,574,737 of NC_133330.1, read as the reverse complement.
GGGGTGTCCAAACTTTTTTCAAAGAGGGCCAGATTTGATAAAGTGAACATGCGTGAGGGCCGACCATTTTGCCTGACATTCTCTGAACCATTAAAATTAAATGCAAATTAACTAATACACTGCCTAACAGGAATTCTCTTGCCTTTGTGGCTGTGTGTGGTGAAGAGATGATCTTGGGCATGTTATTTGGATATACCATATTTATCGGCGTATAAGACGCACCTTCACTTTAAGAGGGAAGTTTCAGGAAAAAAACTTAAATTTGAAATAAAGAACTGTGAAGCAAAATAAGGGTCAGTGCCCATCAATACAGCCTGATCAGTGCCCATCTGCAGCCTCACCATTGACATGAAAGCAGCCTCACCATTGATATGACAGCAGCCTCTGAATTCAGCCTCACCATTGCCATCAGTGCAGCCTGATCGATGCCCATCTGCAGCCTTGGAGGGGACAGGGAGGGGGGCGGGACGAGCGCCAACAGATTACATACAGGAGAATCTCCTGTTTACTCTACCTGTTTACAAAGTCCCACCTCCTATGATAGACAGAACAGTCGTCCAATGCCAGCCCAGGAGATGGGACTTCATATACAGAGGCCGTCGAGTAAACAGGAGATTCTCCTGTAAGTAATCTGACGGCACTCGTCCTGCCCCCTCCCTGTCCCCTCCGAGGCTGCCAGAACGATAAATACGGTATATATCTTTTGTGGCCCCCTAACGAATCCCTGAGCGCCGCTCGGGGATTCGTTGGGGGCCACAAAAGATATATATATCCAAATTACCAGTGGAGTCGCATTAAACCGGAAAGTAGGCCGCAATTGGCCTGCAGGCGAGACTTTGGAAATGCCTGAGCTATGGCTATTTGGTCTACGGAAATCTTGGTAAAGTATTTACCTGTGTTAAAAGGATATAGCTTGGGTCTATTGTTTGCAATACATTTCATAATTTAAATGAAAGAATTCTCAATGTTACTTTGCACAATTCTTTCCCTTATTTCTCCCAAACCAGGACACATGACTTTTTCAGGCTTTGGCTTTCATCTATAAATTCTTGCCAATTTAAAAGAATAGTTTTAAAGAAGAGACTGATCTTAAAAATGAAGTGAGGGAGACACTGCCAAAAGATCAGACTAGTGATAAATGTGGGAGAACAGGATTTGGAGAATAACCACCAGTATTGTATTTTTATCTATCTAGAGACAGATTCCGGACCATGATTAATGTGCTTGGAGATGCATTAGCAGCGGGAATCATGGCGCATATCTGCAGAAAAGATTTTGCAAAGCAGAGTGATGAGGTAAAAGTAAACACTGTACCAATTTCTCTATGGTAAGGTATAGCTAAGATGTTGTGTAACAATTTAAAGAGACCTTGTCATTGGGAGAAAGATGGTAAACAGTTGAAGATATGAGGCACAGGAGACCTAGGAAGGTCTTGTAGACTGGTACAAGTTCCCATGTGACAATGTCTCTTTACATTTTAATACCAACCAATTTTTAGCTTTGTCTGATGTACAGTATAAAGAACTATGTTACCACTGTATATTAAGATAAACTCCAGGCAAATATGATAAAAACTTCATTTAATCCAGGTATTTACTGGAAAATCATGACATTTGTATTAAGGCTCGATTCACATCTATGCATGTTGCTTTTGAGTGTTTTTGGAGTTTTTTTTGTGATGCTTGCCACGTTTTTGAGCAGCGTTTTTGCACGTTTTTTTTTTTTTTTTTTACATTTTTTTTTAGACTGTATACAGTTAAAAAAAAAAAAAAACGCCAAAAACGCTGCAAAAACGCTGCACTTGCGTTTGTGATGCTGGTCCATTAAATTCTATTACATGCAAAATGCTGCATTTTGCATGAAAAAAAGTCCCTGACCCTTTCCAAAGATGCAGAGGTACAAAAAGGCATTGATGTGAACATGTTCCATAGGAACCCATGTTAAACAATTCCCATGCATTTCTGCAAAATGCAAAATGCATCAAAAAACGCACTAGTGTGAATGGAGCCTTACAGAGAAATGGCATACGTTTCCTTATCTTTGTTGATATTAGCCTTTTAGAATCCCCTGCACACCTGCAATCAGGCTGGAAGGAAGGGTCAGCACTCAGGCTCTATTGCTTTGACTGTGAATGTGTTTATAGGAAAGAATTAAAAATGACATCTGCATTTGCTGCTGTAGTGTTGTCTACCTTTATTGTCCAATCACAGGAGGAAAAAGGGGGGGACCAGACTGTATTATCCAGAAACAGTGTGGTCTTCAGAGAGGTCCAGTACCTGGCTGCAGTGTCTTGCATCGGTTTCTAAGCTGCAGGACTGGCTTAACAAAATTCCAAATCCTTTGGCAGATAAAACTGCTCACATATATGCATTGCAGCGCTATACTTAGCTGTTTGCCTGGAGTTCAGCTTTAATTACTGTCACGTTCCTCCATCAGTGATCCTTTGGCTTGTTGCAGGAAACTGCAACAGCCAGAGGAAACCCCCACAGACACAGGAAAAACTCATATACTAAATGCAGATAGTGTATCTGAACCCAGGACCTTGTGTTCCACGCTTCCTTATGTTTTTTAGCATACAATATACTTCACAATAAATGCTTCAGTCTAAATGTTGTCACCTTGTGCTTTTGCAGAAGTAACATGTGTTTTACAGGCACACTCACTAAGCTAAATTCACAAAGCCATATTTATATATTTTTGATCTGTATTTTAACATATGATCATTTTCGCAGAGGAGACATTCAGCTCATGGAAATAAATATAGCATTGGAGTAAAATAATTTTTTTTTCTACATTAAATGAAATTTTAACTGTTGCAAGCTTCACTATCTCAAGAAGTGTTATTTTATGATCGCATGTGTTCTACTTTTATGAATTGAGGTTAATCCAGGTAGACATTGCTGTGAGTTTTGAAAAACGGCAGCATAGGCTATTGAATAAAGGGGTCCCATTTTTATTATTTTTCCTTTCTGTCTATGGCGTTCCTCTGTTTTCTCTTTTGTACGTCTCTTCCCATTACCATCGCACGTTATTTATATCCTTGTATGTAAATCATTATCTTTGTGTTTAGATTTTTCACTGTCTCCCCTCCATCTGTGGCTTTGCTTTTATTTCCTCGCGTCTGGGACTATTTTTACTGATCTTTCAACCTGTTGTGAGTTAGAACAGAAATCTGGAAATTCTTTGACTTTGGGCGTCTCTGACAGGAAATCAAGATATATTTCTATTAACCACTTTATGCAGCAAATCTCTTTTGGCCGAGTAGTGTTTAAGAATGACTCTCTTAAGTGTTCCAAATAAAACATATAGTAAGACTACAGGATTCCAGGCAGTGAAAAGTCACAAGAGAAGGTTTTCCCCAGTCTGAGTCTTTTATGGCAGGAGGAGTTCATTGGTTGGGATGAATTTTCCCAGCCAGTTGCCAGCACAGGGAATATCTGCTAAATTCTTCCTCTCTCTTTTCCATAGGTACAAGAATGTATATTTGCCCACTGAGAATATATATGTTTATGCCAAGATCATTCATTTTAGTGATTGCTTGGTGGCTGGGCATTAATTGTCCTAATAATTAGCTAAGGGGCAGGTGTACAGTGTTCTAAGGCTGATCCAGGACCCACTAGCTCCCACTCAAAGCACCCCAAATGGGATTCGGATCTCCCAATCCAGCTACTTTTGGGCTCCTTGACCCCTATAAGCAACGTTCCAAGATGCATTCAGGAGTTTTGGTGAGCATAGTGTAGCACACCCCCTAAGGTACCACAAGTAGATTAGGATCCCCCACCCTCCACAGCCGGGCACACCGAATTTCCACAGGCACTCAGAGTCATAGAACAGTCCGTGACTTTGTTTTTTTTTGTTTTATTGAGGGATTTGAACTTGGATGTTGATGTGAAGTTATGAGATGCCCACTTCACTTATGAACAACTTTTCATATATACAGTCTATATACATTCTTCTGCTTCCTCCAGTACTTGCTTGCTTGCAGAATTCCACTGGCACAATAATAGTTTTTTCTTTAATCAGATACTTTTTTATTGAAAATTTTTTCTACAAATTACAACAAGACCACTACATACAAAACAAGCCCATTAAACATATAATATTACTATAACCACACATAAAAAATAGATTATGCAACTTACAGATTATAAAATCATTGTCACTAAAAACCTTCTATCATAGCATTAATAATTAACGCTGATAGTTAATCTGACACAGTACTCACTCAGATTTAGAGCAAGAGTCTTTTATAGGCAAGAACCCAAGGCCCCTTGGTTGTGTAGCAAAGTTCAGTCTCCAGCATTCATCACTGTGGCTACTGATCCCAGCACCACCTCTTCAGGCACTGCCAACCCATCTGGCTGCAGCTGCCTCTTTCACTATCCCCCCTGGCTAACTTCTCCACAGTCCTCCTAGACTGACACGTTCTCTCTCTCTCCACACTCCTCCCAGACTGAATACTCACCCGCCCACCTGGCTATCTTCTCAGGAGATCTCCCAGACATGCTGACCTGCTCCCGCTGCCCTCTCCTTGCTCCCGTGCCTCCGGGAAGGTATTCCTCCATGTGTTGTAGGGGATCCTTCCAGTACCCAAGCCCCAGACCCGAGGTCACCCTCCCCCGACTACGGGGCACCCTGAGAGGGCCTCCGACAGCCTCCAGCACTCAATCTCCATCTTCCGCCTGACTCCCCTTGCTGGCATGATTCATGTCTATTTATGAGGTGAGTCTGCCCCCTGCCAGCCCATTTGCTCGGGATTGACTGAATTCCTCATAAATATGCATGACAGCCCCTCCTGGATTCCACTCGCTACATCTGGAAGCTTCTCCAAGGTTCCAGAAACAGGGGAGGCACCAGAAGAGCTGTCAGGTGAGTCATCCAGCCTCCCTAAGTCACTCAACCCTGACCCAGATTCAGCCCAGGCCTGGCTCTCAGCCAAGCCAGTTTTCCTACACTAATACCTAAACTATACACATCTAGAACCCTAGCTAGAGGATCCTACAATAGCATAAAGTATCACAGTAGGAACTTGTTATTTTACTATGCTCTATACTCTTTCCAGCATAACTATCCTAGAACATAAAAGCCAACTAGGGAAGGGGTATTCTCTCTTGGTATTCAAGAATTATTCCTGGGTTAACCCATCATGTAAGGAAACCTGATAAAAAATACCTACTGTGTCCCTCGGTGGAATTAATTGAATAAATTGTAATACATTTAACTGCTGTTTCAAATTTACCAGCTCTATCTGACATATTGAAAACCAAAAATTCTATGTAGCTCCCTTTTAGCAATGAAATCAAACTAAACAAATCACTCATAGGTAGCTTGTTTTTTTCATACAAATATTTACTTAACATTACTTACTAAATTATAACAGAAAGTTATACATTTACACCATCTGAAACAACTAAGCTTGTCAGTGCCCATTCACTACAGAGCTCATTAATACTACTCGGCCCGTCTATTTCTTTGTTTCACCATGTAGCAAATACTCAAGAATGTAAACCAAATCGTATATTTTATCACCATTCTTTTCCAATATAGGAATGAAAGGAACAAAATGGTCAGAGTGGCTTTTATTTCATACACCTGGGTTGATTTCAGCCAGATGGTGCAATTCTCATCATGCCTGTGGGTAATGGCAGACAACTTATGCATATTGCTAAGTCTCCCAAATGTGATTGTAATTTTTTTTCCTGAGATAAGGCAGGCTGTGCCCTGTCCTTTCTGGGATGCTCCTACGCATGTAAGGGTGATCAGTCTTCCTGAAGGACTCTGTAGGCAAGCTGTGCACTGGCCTATTGGGTGGTCCTAGACATGTGAGGGTGATCAGTTCCCATAAAGGACACCAGAGGTAGCTTCTAGAAAGACTTCTTACATCATCATGTACGTGATCATACATGATCACCCAAAACAAATTGTTCATTAGCTAGAATCTCAAGAGCAGGATCAACCTACCATGTTCTGTAGACTTTTTTCGAAACATCAAGGTAATCCAATCCAGGTAAACTTCCAGTGTGAGTTAGAAGGGAATTTTTTTTTTAATCAGGTATCTCTGTTCAGAACTTAATATATGTATGGGAACATCTGTAGTTACTGAGTTGCCTACAGCTAAGAAGGAGAAATATTGGGGCTGATCTACTAGTTTATGACCCACTATGAAAAAAACCCTCCCCACAGCCTCCTCTCCACTCCTTTTCCCCATATGAACAAAACCACCCCATCCTCTCTTGATAGACCAGCAGAGAGTTCGTGCTGTCACCCCAATATCCCAGATGCTTCCCTGTAGTGTCATTGTTTACTCCCCACCCTATAGAGTTGGATGACCATGGAAATGTTTTTAGTGCCACTCTATGTCTGTGATTTAAAGCTGAACTTCACGCAAGCATCTAAATACACTGATAAAATACATACATTGGAGCTATTGTACCTTTGATTTCTATGTCTCCCTGTCCATTTCTAGGATTTTCACAGCTCTGTCATGCTACACAGCCCTGTCTGGCAACACAGGAATCTTGATTATTTGATTGGCTCCTTGTGCTGCTGCTTCATTATGCCGTCTAAGCTCTGTAGAACAGTGATCGCAAGATGCCAATATGTAGTTAAATACTTACACTGTTTGCATTTTATACAATAGTTTTAATAGTGTATAAATAAATACAGTGATACATTCATTTGTGTATTTTATATCTGCCTGTGGTTCTAAGCTTTTAGTTTATAGGCTTTTTGGATTTATAAAAAAATACATTTATTCAGTGTATGTATAAGCATAGGTAAAATATAAGAGTTACAGATGAATGCCTTCATTTCTTAGAACTTCTTTATGTGTTCTTCAGGTTCCTCTGATTTGTGAAACAAAGCCAATAAGTATCCACCAGATTATGGCTTACCAGCGGAATGGTTGTGTTAAGAGTCGGAGTGCCCCTCACCTCTCCCACACATCACCGGAGTTCCATCAAGTCCAGGTGGACCCTGAGCCAGATCTTCCTGAGTCACCTGAGCAGTGCACAGACAAAGATCACTGTACGATAGAGATCAGTGAGCTAGAGACTAATGTATAAAGCAGCTTGTGCTGTATAATAAAGCTGAGCTGATCCCACACCAGTGCCCTCATAATACTGCTGTGGATGTGCAAGTGGGAAGAGACTGATGCTTTGCCTCATAAAGGTGACACCAACAGCAAAAAAAAAACAACTACTTCTCAAGGGACAGTTCTCATCAACTCACAACTCGCCTAACAGCCATCTTTTGTTGAATGACCTCACTGTTACATCTGTACCTGCAAGATGTGTGCCGGGACTTGTAATATCCCTACCCTCTGTGGCTATTGGTAATCAATACTCATATAATACTGATTGCCTCCAAAAAGGCCTAAAAAAGCTTTTCAGAGAGCAGAGTTCCATCAACCATACAGTTATGAAGACATAAAGATGCTGTAAAATAATTTATATTAAAAAAACCTCATAAAGTTCTGCAGGCGTGAAATATTTGTGTGCAGGTTAGCTAACTAGCTGTTAATTCCTTGGTGCCTACAGTACTCCTAATGTATAGCTGTGACACCAGTGTGTATTGTTTGTTGTATAGCTTGTTTGTTGTAGAGCTCACTGAACTTCCCTTAGATCCCCGCTCCTATTGAAAATGCACATTATCTGATCAGACCCAAGAGATCATTTCAGGGCTTATGTGTTGGACACCAAAAAGACCAAGTAAACAAAGCTTTGGTTGAAATTAGGCAAATGACAACTACACGCAGACATAATTTTTGTATTTAATTTTTTTTTTGTATATTCTAAATGTTGACTTGGGGATTTTCTTTTCAGCCATATATGAATCTCATCTTTTTTAAATCACATTTTAATTATACAAATAAACAAAATATATTTAAAAAGTGATAAATGATGTGCAAAATATAATTCATCTATGTTGTACCATTTGATTGGCATTGGGTTGGAATTTAAAAAGAACTTGAATTTAAAGAAAATGTATAATACATGTCTCACAACTATCTAAACCCAGGAGCAACTATGGTATATATTAAAGCATATTGTCAGTCCTTAGATGTAGTGGCTAGTTTTTTTAAGGCTTTTTTCCTACATTTTCACCTGGTGATCCTGCCGGGAACACACTTCAGTCAACTGTACTGTTGTCTGTTAAGGAGTAACATTGTCACTCTAGGTTGCTGTCATGACTTTGGAGCAAAGATGTCTCCATAACAAAGGGGAAGCTATTCTGTTGTTCACAGAAAAGTATTGGGAAGGCTGGTAATATTGTTTGAGATTTCAGTCCTGTACATGGAAAGTTACAAGAACACAGGATTTCTGGCAGAATCAACATTTCCAGAAAATAAGCTTAGTCTGAAAATAGAAAAATAATGCAACCACCACATCTAAGGAGCTGGTAAATTGCAAGATATCACATTTTAAGCTATACTTTAATTTCTTTTTTAATGATCAGTAATCATTTTACTGGTCTGTAATGGAAAGGGAAAAAGTCCTAGAAGTTGCACATCTCTGCAAAACACATTTCACTTCACCCATGAAGCTTAGTCATGACTAAGCTGACTGGGTGGAGTGAAACAAGTTGGGGGCGTAGCCTGCTCTGAACCCAGGCTGAGGCTTTCATACACCTTCTTATGGGGTTTTGCAGAGATGTGCGACTTCTAGAACTTTTCCCTTTTCCATTAGATGTCTAGAGCTGGGACGAGCTCTGTTCTTGTCTGCACACCAAGCAGTTGCTACATGAGAGGACCGTGTGGATCCTTGAGTGGCACCTGTCAATTTAGTTTGGGTCACATTTTCCTGGCCTGTTTTACTTTGTTTTTTTATTTGGCCTAACATGGATGGACTACAAACCAATAGCATCGTTAGGCAGTAATCTGTGTGGGCGCCAACAGACACTGGCCTCTTCCACTTAACAAAGAGGAGTAACAACGACTAAGATCTAAAAGATGGAAAACTTTAAAAAGAATAATTTTGGAAAGAAATTAAACTTAAGAACACATTTTCAAAATAAAAATTTAATTAATTTAAGGCATAAATGAGCTACAGTTTCAATCCCCGAGCCCCGTTTATTGCTGCTGACAACTGTAGCAAGTTAAAAAATGATACCTGAACAAATGTAGTTTTGTTTGCCAATGTCCAGGGACCAATTAATAGGTGAAGTTAGTGATGACAATCTGAGAACAATTATGACTTTGGTTTTATTTATTATTTTTATAGATAATAAAATGATTTGAAAATAAAAGTGATTTTTTTTGTTTCATTTGCAACACCACATACTTTATCTGAAGATGTACATTGTACACAGTCACAACTATATTTTTAGCAATCTTAGAATGGAACTATAAGCAAAACTTAAAATAAATGAAATTTGCCAGCCACAAGATTGCTAAAGAGAGTATTCTCCTGATCTTTGCATGCTGATCCCCACTGACCAAGTTGCTTTGGAATCATGTTCAACCCTAAAGACCAGCAATTGCTGGTTTGACAAGAAGTGAGCAATGCCGTAAGAGCAGGTGAGTGCTTTCTACTCTCTTAGTGATCCTGTGTCTTGGGGCAACTTGAGGACCACTAGTATGATAGGGGCTTTATGCTTCATAAATGTTGATCAGGTGACACTGCTAGGAAATTACAGCTGATTTTTTGGTGTTGTTCATTACAGCACACATTACTGGGCATTCTATCCTCAGTGATGATGGTACAAGCGCTAATGGATATGAGGTTTGATGACTTTTAGGTCACATGTGGCTATGGCATTTCTGTGTGTGTAAAGGCAAAGGGTACAAAGGGGTTGCTTTAATAAAGGCAATTAGCATGTGCAATTTGCAAAGTGCAGTTGCTCCAGAGCTTAGTAATGGAGGTAAAGCTTCACTAAAGCTTTACTGCAAAGAATACCCAATTACGTGCAAAGAAAAAAAAAATCATCATATTTGTTTGCACATGATTAGATGATGGAAGTCATCAGAGCTTCTGCTTATTTACTAAGCTCTGGAGCAACTTCCAGTGTGTAAAGGAAACACTTTTTTTTGGTGGAGAAAGCTTAGACCCCTAGAGCCCCATTTATGTTTTTTGCTGTTTGTGGCGCCACTGGGCACATTCACCTTTCTATTTATCCGGGCGATCATTGTCACTGAGAAAGTGATAGAAATTCCAACATTTTAGAATTTATACCACAGCAAGAGGTGAGGGTAAATGATCCAATGGTGACAAGTGTCTGGGTGACAACTGTCTAAGATGGAAATTCGTCTCACTTTGCTTCTCTTCCTGCAGCATCTTCACAACAAGAAGTGAGGGGACATCTCCTGACAACACAGACAGCTTCCCTACTCTATCCCTAAAAAAAAAAAAAAAAAAGGTAAGGTTATACATATACTTCAATGTTGTATAAATTATCTAATTTTATAAGAGAAAAAGTGCCTAATTGTCAAACCTAAGTGAAGGAAAAGAGAGAAATAAAATAACAAAATGACATGCAATAAAAATGGTATCTAATTGGTTGCTGTTGAAAGATTACATTTTTATTTTTATTCTGGGTTTTATAAATGACTACCAAAGAACCTTATGATGGAGTGTACAAAGCACAGAAAGCATCTGATTCCAGGGTGGAAACAAATGACTGGGTAAGGCTTCATTTTGTCAGGAGGGTCCCGTCATCTCCCCCTTTCTGATAATTCACATGCAGCACATTTCATTTTACAAATATTTTCCGCTATAAAGTTTTCTCAGGAAACAAATTCGATTTCCAAACAATGGGGTTGTTCCAGCACTGCAAGCGGCACGCTAATAATGTCATAGCCTTTCAGGGCAGGTCATTCAGGGACAGATAGGAAACAGCTGATGACTGAATGACAGGATGGTTTGCTGTGAAATTAACACCAACACACGTATACATTCAATGGACATTTTATTAGGTGCAACTAGTCACTAACACAAATGACACATAACACATCCAACCTTGAAGAGGAAAGGCTGTAGCAACAGAGCTCCATGCCAAGTTCTGTCCTATGCGAACTAAGAACATGTAAAGGAGGCTACACTGAGATCACTAAAGCTAAAGACTGAGCTATTGAAAAATTGTTGCTTGGATTTCCTATAACAGTAAATCTATGAAAAAAAATAAAAAATAAATAAACATATATATATATATATATATATATATATATATATATATATATATATATATATATATTATATATATATATATATACACAGCGGGGACGGAAAGTATTCACTCTTTGTTATATTGCAGCTATTTGCTAAAATCATTTAAGTTCATTTTTTTCCTCATTAATGTACACACAACACCCCCATATTGACAGAAAAACACAGAATTGTTGACATTTTTGCAGATTTATTAAAAAAGAAAAACTGAAATATCACATGGTCCTAAGTATTCAGACCCTTTGCTGTGACATTCATATATTAGGTGCTGTCCATTTCTTCTGATCATCCTTGAGATGGTTCTACACCTTCATTTGAGTCCAGCTGTGTTTGATTATACTGATTGGACTTGATTAGGAAAGCCACACACCTGTCTATATAAGACCTTACAGCTCACAGTGCATGTCATAGCAAATGAGAATCATGAGGTCAAAGGAACTGCCTGAAGATCTCAGAGACAGAATTGTGGCAAGGCACAAATCTGGCCAAGGTTACAAAAACATTTCTGCTGCACTTAAGGTTCCTAAGAGCACAGTGGCCTCCATAATCCTTAAATGGAAGACATTTGGGACGACCAGAACCTTTTCTAGAGCTGGCCGTCCGGCCAAACTGAGCTATCGGGGGAGAAGAGCCTTGGTGAGAGAGGTAAAGAAGAACCCAAAGATCACTGTGGCTGAGCTCCAGAGATGCAGTCGGGAGATGGGAGAAAGTTGTACAAAGTCAACCATCACTGCAGCCCTCCACCAGTCGGGACTTTATGGCAGAGTGGCCCGACGGAAGCCTCTTCTCAGTGCAAGACACATGAAAGCCTGCATGGAGTTTGCTAAAAAAAAAACACCTTGTGTGTCTTGCACAAGGTGGTGAGAAATAAGATTCTCTGGTCTGATGAAACCAAGATAGAACTTTTTGGCCTTAATTCTATGCGGTATGTGTGGAGAAAACCAGGCACTGCTCATCACCTGTCCAATGTAGTCCCAACAGTGAAGCATGGTGGTGGCAGCATCATGCTGTGGGGGTGTTTTTCAGCTGCAGGGACAGGACGACAGGTTGCAATCGAGGGAAAGATGAATGCGGACAAGTACAGGGATATCCTGGACGAAAACCTTCTCTAGAGTGCTCAGGACCTCAGACTGGGCCGAAGGTTTACCTTCTAACAAGACAATGACCCTAAGCACGCCGCTAGGAGTGGATTCACAACAACTCCGTGACTGTTCTTGAATGGCCCAGCCAGAGCCCTGACTTAAACCCAATTGAGCATCTCTGGAGAGATCTAAAAATGGCTGTCCACCAACGTTTACCATCCAACCTGACAGAACTGGAGAGGATCTGCAAGGAGGAATGGCAGAGGATCCCCAAATCCAGATGTGAAAAACTTGTTGCATCTTTCCCAAAAAGACTCATGGCTGTATAAGATCAAAAGGGTGCTTCTACTAAATACTGAGCAAAGGGTCTGAATACTTAGGACCATGTGATATTTCAGTTTTTCTTTTTTAATAAACCTGCAAAAATGTCAACAATTCTGTGTTTTTCAGTCAATATGGGGTGCTGTGTATACATTAATGAGAAAAAAATGAACTTGATTTTAGCAAATGGCTGCAATATAACAAAGAGTGAAAAATTTAAGGGGGGTCTGAATACTTCCCATTCACACTGTATATCAACAACAGAAAAAGTTAAGTTATCAATCAAAGGAAGAACAGAAGGTGTGTAGCCCCAAGCCCCATGTGAACTAAAGATTACGCCCTCTAGAGCGCCGTTGTTTGGCATTTCTGAGGCATATGAATTATTTTCGATCCTTATCGGTCCAACAATTATATCTTACAAAGAGACCCCATCAACTCAATATGGCTTATCATTTATCAAGTCGCTGATATTTGGGTCCCATGACTCTGGATGCCAGCGACCTTCCAGGCAATGCCACACCCTCTCTCCCACCAAGGCCGGAAAGGTTATATTTATTTTTGTAACACCAATGACCAAAAAATTTAAAACACCTAAAAAAAATTTAAAAAACACTACTAAGGGCTATATTAAGGAGTTTCCTAACTAAAGGGAGATGCAAAGAATAGAGGTTTGTAAGTCTCTGTCAAACCTCCTCCCACTGGCCAGTGAGTTGGTGTACCTTGGGACCCAAATTTCCAAGGTTGGAGCTCTCAACTTGAGTGAGTCCCACAAAATCCGGCGTAGGTGCCCAAAATGTATTTTAAACAGGTACTAATATTTCCTTAAATAGTGGGTAAAAGGTTGTAGCCAGCGGCCTCTTCTACTGAATGTTGGTCATGACCTCTCAGCAGACCAGGTGGCAGCACTGGACTGAACCACACAACTGCCTCAAGGAACTCTTCCCCTTTTCCTCCACTGCAGATCCCTGGTCTGCTGGGACTGGTAGTCTCAAAACAGCTCTACAGCACCAGGCTCAGTCTCTCTGAGGACTGCATCCCCCACAAGTCCTTGCTCCTCCCAGCCGGCTTTGTCCTCTCCCAGGGTGCACAGCATTCCATTAGATTCCTCTACTGACTCCTTCTCTCTCCTCTCTGCACACAGCTGCTCCTCTTTTTGTTGGCATTGGCAGTCAGGCCTAGCTGTGTGTGGGTGGCTGCAGGATCAGTGACAGCCTGGTCTATCTACACACACGCACACACCCTTTCTCAACCTTTTTACCCCAGAGAAACCCTTGAAATACTCTCATCTTTCTGTACCACAGACATACTGGTAATTAAGTAATTAAGGACAAAAATTAGGACAAAAATAATTCCACTGTTGCCCATCGAATGTGACTCACTCACCTTGAATTGGGCCACGCCACAACTGCGCTGCAATCATGTGATAAGCACCCTCTGAGGATTTGCCCCCTGTGGATTGCTCTGCAGAGGGCACCAATGTTTAAATGAGCCCAAAGAGCATTGGAGAGGTGGAAATAAACCAATGTGAAGTGGCAGGAAAGCAGACTACACAAGACTGACATGTCCATTCTTGCCCCCTGGGACTTTGTCATCTAAAAGGACATTCTGATATGCATGTAGGCAGGTGCAGTCTACTTTCTCCACTGCAGTGGTGCTATCCACAGTGGCACTGCAGATGGAGAGGAGGTCAGGAGGAATATGGTTCCTCTCTGGTTTCCTGGGTCAACGATCCAAGTGGATGTTGCCACCCCATGTGACTCTGGCAACCATCTTGGGTCAGGCAGGGCTATTTTAAGGCCCTGGCTTCCAGGTTTGCCGTGCTTTTGGTGAGTTGGTAGAGTAGGGGCAGGTCAGGAGGGAAAGCGTAGGGTTAAATCTCTTCTGCACACTTTCCTGACTGGGGACGAGATGGCCAGACCGCATTCTGCCCCCGCTCAACAGATGCTGTCAGTCCAGCTGGAATCTGGTCCTTCACGTTGTTGGAAACTGTGAGGGCACCCGGCTGGGTAGCTTGCCACCGGCTTTGTTGTGAACTTTTACTATATTACTTCAATACAAGTTTTATGTTGCACCTGACTGTGTGAATTATTGCTGCCGCACATTATGCACACACAAGCATGCTGGTATCAGCCCTATATGGATGTTAATGCACACTGAACAGACACCCTAGTATTAGCCCTTTTTTTCTAAGAATTATAGCACTTGGCTGAAAGAACACATCTTACCCAGAGATTGGCTGACCAGGGGTATCGGCAGATGTTGCATACGGTTATATCCTCATCTGACAGTAATCTGTTGGACTGCATAACATTCAGATTATATTTTGCAGGAATCTTTACACATTCCATAAGTGGCAGGTGGTTTATCTTGAGCATGAAAGACAAGTATCCCAGGTATATACAGCTTCTTGATCTTTATTTGCAGTTCCATTATGTTTTAGAATTTATGATTATCACATATCCTTTTTTTTTCAACTTAAAGCTGAACTCCATGCAGATACAAATTATTGCAGCTCTGAATTCCTTAATGCATTATTACATGTTCTTTTTAAATGCAATTAGTTTAATACCTAAATTTGGCTTTATATCAGTGACTTGCATTCCCCAGGATAGCAGCATTCATATTGGGAGAGAGACTGCATGTAAATGTGCTGGTAAGTACGTGCTGATAGGCAGAGAGCAGAGTTTGCAGGAGGATAACTGTATGGGGTTGATTAGCTTAAGGCAAATAGACTATGCCCTTTGCAAAGTGCAGTTGCTCCAGAGCTTAGTAAATGAACAGAAGCTCTGCTGACTTCCATCATCCAATCATGTGCAAGCAAAAATTTTTTATTTTCCTTGCATGTGATTGGGTACTCTTTGCTAAGTGAAACTACCTAATTTACTAAGCTCTGGAGCAACTGCACTTTCTGCACTGCACAGTCTATTTGCCTTTAGTAAAATCAACCCCTATCTTTCTGCTGATGCTCTTTCTTGGTTCAGTCAGCAGGTTGAGGACAGGATGATATCACCACTGTAATCTTTAAAGTTCAACTCTGGGAAATTTGAAATGTCGCCCTTACAGTGGAGCTGCACCAGCACTTCAAGGGGTGATTGATTTTTTTTTTCTTGGGGCACCTCTACTTATCCGATCCTCCATTCCCCTGGCAGATGGTGCTCCCCCATGCTCTGGCGGTGGACCCTGTATTGATCTTAATGATGCCAGGACCTTTGACCACTGGAGCATGCGGGAAAGGCAACACAGAGGATCCTGTTTTCTGTGTCCCCTAGACTTAAGTAAGGCGTTAACCCTTGCTGTACAGACACAGCACTGCTGCAAGGAAGAATTATCAGTTGGTGACATCTACCTGGCTGTACTGCCTGATGGGACTGGATAGACAGAAACAAATCCTTTTACAATATTGTCCATATATGTACAGTATTTCATTTGTGTATTTAGGAGTTTGCCTGATATTCAGCTTTAATGTTCACTCCCTTTGTTAAAATTTAATTTATAAAATAGTAAAAAAGTAATTTTTGTAAAAAAAAAAAATCATAAGCAAGTGCTTTGGCTGAGGTATAAGATCCAATTTTAGTCCTTGACAATAAGGTTAAAAGATAAAACAGAGCATAGTGACCATACTTACCTATCCACACCACATTTTGTATGATAACCACATAATTCTCTGTGTTGTTTTACTGGCCAAGCATTGTTAGAGGCAAAATAACTATAAAAATAATTTATGTCATGCTTGGAAGTAAGGTCTCTATCATGTAATATAATATCTGAAATGAAAAGATCTTGTTATTACAGACTGGAAGATCACCTTGTCTATGGATTTACTTCTTAACATGTAATATAATATAAAAATATAACAAAAGCCAGCTTTTGCAAGGTCCATAAAGATCACATTTCTTATGCAGATTCATTCTGATCCCTTGTTTTGAATGTCCCAGGGCAACCACGGCGCACACAAATTAAGGCAGAGGGTACAAATCACACTAGATAGGTCATTAGAATGAAGACGGTGTTGTATGAAAGTCTTCATCTGTTCACTAGACATCTGAAAAAGAAAAACTTTTATCAGGTGTTACTGTCGCGAAAGAAAAAAAAAATACAAAATGAGTGTTAGCAAGCCATTTTAAATAAGCAGCAATCTCCTTGCTAGCTTCATTGTTGGAAAGCCATGTAGGGAAGAACTGTGCCCTGTCAATCCTCACAGCTAGCTCTGAGGGCATAACCCCCCTTAAGTTTTGGTGATGAATATGAGACTTGCAGATACATTCTCTTTTAACAAGGCTCTGTAGCACCCTGTGTTAGGAACTGTTCTAAGACTGTTGCCATAGGAGACAGCGCTCCTACACATGCAGATGTGGTGTCTTGCTGGATGCCTTTCCCTGCATGGCTGTCTACCTCTAGAAGTCTCGGAGTCTGCCAATTAACATTGCAACTACCTAAGAGTGTCCTGGCCCTAAACCCTCTCTCCCACCATTCTGTTCAAGAGAAAATAAATCTCTTTGCATTCAAGAATTGTCTGGCGCCCTTGAATCTACCCTGCATTACACCCACTATGCCTTGCAACCCACTCTATACAGAAGGATGTCAGCTTTCCCTGGCTCTGGAGGTTCTCATTAGACTAAAGGAGGCCCGGGACCTTGCTACAGCTCTACTGTAAAATCTACAGGGTTCACCCTGGTTTAGGAAAAAGGCTTTTTGGCTCATTTTAGCCAAATATAATCTGGTTAAACTGTTTGTTTTTTTTAACGTACATGAAATACCGGTTTTATCTTTATCTGTCTTCTTCCTCCTCTTCCTCTTCATCTTCATCATTTTCTGTTTCTTTTTCCTTTTTCTGCTTAGTCACCTTTGGTAAGGCTAAATGACTTTCAATGTCCAGAACTTGCAATTTATCCAGTCCATGGAATGCACTTTCTTTTACGGCTTCAGGAGTTAGCAGGTTGAACCTAAGAAAGACAGAAAAAAAATCACATTGTTGAGAATTCCTAAATGTTGCCAGTTTTATTTTGGCTCCTAAGGCCTCATGTACACTAGGCATTTAGC
This sequence comes from Aquarana catesbeiana, assembly GCF_042186555.1. Taxonomy (NCBI): domain Eukaryota; kingdom Metazoa; phylum Chordata; class Amphibia; order Anura; family Ranidae; genus Aquarana; species Aquarana catesbeiana. Next base: position 290,557,132 of record NC_133330.1, on the reverse strand, counting down.
ACAAGCGCACTGTCCAGCTCAGCTGCCAGCAGCCTGTAAAACCCTATCAGAGGCTGAAAGCTGCTTTGACTAGATAGGGCTGGATGGTTCACCAAGTGGTACTAACATATACACCCAGGGACGATTGCCTAGAATATAAGAAATCTGCTTTCTGGGCATTCATCCCTGGGTGCATACTGCACTAAATGTTAGTATCACTCAGTGCTTCTTCTAGCCTTTCCAGGCTGCAGCATTAGACCTCTCGTTAAACTTTTTCAGGCTGCTAGCAGTGCACCTGTGCCTTCCGTTTGCACAAAAAAGCTGGGATTTCCTGCACAAGGGCTAAATTTCCAGCATGCATGAGGCCTTAAATGTAGTGATATGTTTCAATAAAAAATATTTTCAGCCAGTGTTATGATCCAGGCACAGATATATAGGAAAAGACTACGGCACTGCTGTAGCCTCCCAGATATGCACTAGGGTAGATGTGAGGGAAAAGGGAATGGACGTTCAGGAATATGGAATATGGCAGCTCCCCTGTATAGGTCCTGAGTCAACCTAGTAAACATGAAAGCAGAAAAGAGCAGAAGGCCTCTCCATCTGAGTATAGAGTGTGCAATGGTTTAGCTTCTGGTGCTGAGAGCATAGGTGCGCTGTCCAGTCACGCTTCCAGCAGCCTGTCAAACTCTATGAGAGCCTGACAGCTGCTACAGCAGAATGGGGCTGGATGGTGCACCTAACAGTATAAATGTTTAGGGCAATATGTGCACAGGGATCAATGCCTGGATCGCAGACTTACCTGCATTTCAGACATTGATGTCTGAGTGCATACTGCCCTAAATGGAAGCACCGCTAGCTGCCCAATCCAGTCCCGTCTAGCTGCAGCAGCTGTCAGCCTCTCATAGAGTTTAACATGCTACCGCCAGCAGGGTTGGACGGGGCACCTGTGCTCTCTGCCTGAAGCTTAATGCCAGAGCCCTATGCACCAGAGCTAAATGCCCTGTGTGCGGGGGATCTTGGATAGAAGTCAGTGACCCTACTTTTTTCACAGCAGTAAAGTAATAGAGAGTGATCACTGACCTGCCCATAGCGTGCTGATGAAAAGCATTACAGCACCGATGCTTTCTTATACTTTTTATCACAACACTAGGGGGGTTATTTACGAAAGGCAAATCCACTTTGCACTGCAAGTGCAAACTACAAGTGCAAAGTGCACTTGAAATTGCACTGAAAGTGCACTTGGAAGTGCAGTCGCTGTAAATCTGAGGGGTAGATCTGAAATGAGGGGAAGCTCTGCTGATTTTATTATCCAATCATGTGCAAGCTAAAATGCTGTTTTTTTATTTTCCTTGCATGCCCCCCTCGGATTTACAGCGACTCCACTTCTAAATGCACTTTCAGTGCAATTTCAAGTGCACTTGTAGTTTGCACTTGTAGTGCAAAGTGGATTTGCCTTTAGTAAATAACCCCCTATGGAGTCAAGTAGCACCTGACTGGCTCACTGTGCCGTCCTTCCCTCTTCCAGTCAGAGTCCTTTTGTACGTGAAATTTCAGGAAGCTAGCATAAAAACATATTGGGGAGCTCATTCTAGCTGCACAACAGTTGTATTTTTCTATAACATGACTGGATTAAACAATTTTTTTTATAGTTTCTTTGCATTACATTTTTAAATATACAAAATATTACATGGCAGCATATATACAATATTAGTGTTGGTTTCTCTTACCTGAGGAAGATCCCCTTTATATTAGGGATGGATTCAAAGGCACTGTCAAACAATGTGGCAATCCTGTTGCTCTGTAGGTACAGGTACTCAAGGCTCTCAGGTAAGTCCGATGGGACATAAGACAGCTGATTCGTTGACAAATCAAGCAGCTGCAAGACACATGGTATGCATATGTCAGCCTTGGCTACATTATCAGCTTCAGGTAGGAAATAATTCTAGATTAACTGTTTTTACATTAGGATTATCAATAACATGCACAAATGAAAATTCTGAAATTTCAGTACTGGGTGAGCAACAGTGCTCTACTCCAAAGACTGAGGCTCCAAAGGCAAATTTTACCAGTTTTAGTTCTCAAAAGTTTTTCAGATAGGTCCCCAGGTTTTTTTATTTTTATATTATGGGGAATCCATTGCAGCAGTGTCATACCATCATTTGACCTTTAACCCTTTCATGACCGGGAGTTATTGAAACCTGGATGCCCAGGCCAAATTTAGCAGTTTTGGTATGCATTGGATAAACTCACAATACCCCATGTGACTGTTTTGATTACCAAATAACCATGGTACTTTATATTAACCTCTTACCACCCATGTAATGCACTTGTGTGGGGGTGGGCTTTATTGCCCACATAACACACATATACTTCCATGGACAGCCAAGATATCTGTCTTGAGAGTGTGCTCCAAGTACAGCGACTAAATTGTCATAGGCAGCTCTCGGTCTCTGGGTATGATTGGGAACAAGGGGGACAGTCTCCTGACTATGTGACCACTGTAACAGCCAATCACAATGGCCACATGATGGGGCAGTCCATCTAGGCCCCTGAACGTAAAGACCCACATAAAGGGATGCCGGGGCTGGATGGCAAGTGGTTATTAATGAGTGTTTTTAAAAATACAGCATCACCCGCAGGATGTGACCAATAATCACATATGTACAGTAGGAGAAACCTGATGACCGAGCTGCCTTACCTGGAGACTGCTGAGCTCTGCCCAGGCCCCTGTATAAATAGAGCTGATCTTTAGTTTATTGAAGCTTAGGTACAGTTCTTTCAGCTTTGACATCCCAGCCAGTGTGTCTTGTGGTATGGAGCTAATTTCATTTTCTTTCAATTTAAGGATCTCCAAGTTCTTTGGAAGCCCATATGGAACAGATTTTAACTTATTGCCTGACATGTCCAACGTTTTTAGGAGCCTCAGTTTACGGAATGCCTCCTTATGTACTGAGCTACTCATAATCTTGTTATAGCTCAGATTCAGGTCCTCAATAAAATATGTGGTGTTAAAGTCATCCTTGGAAATGCCAGTGATTTGGTTGTGAAGAAGCATCAGTGTCTTCACCCTACGAGGAAGTCCTCCGGGTACCTTTTCCAGCAAGTTGTTGTACATGTGAAGAGTGTGCAGCTTCTTTAAACCCTGAAAAGCTGATGGATGAATACCCCGAGCCCTCAGCCTGTTGTTATGGAGCAAAAGATACTCCAGGTTTTTTATCTGCGTTAAAACATCAACCGCTATAGACCGAATGTTATTCTTTTCCAAATGAAGTATGACAATGTTACGGGGTAGCCCGCTGGGAACGTGAGTCAGGCCATTGCTCGATAGATCTAGATACTCAAGTCTGGTCAGCTTCCTGAAGAAGAGAAAGAATTAAAGGGTAAAAAAAGAGCCCATATCACTGCAAGCAAAGATCAGCTTGTGCTAAGTACAAGGATATATTAATTGGAACTTTGGCCAAACAGCTATATTCATATTTTAAATACTTATATGTGAACTTTGAATGGAGCTGGCTTTCTATTCTTAACTACGTAGGCACACAACCTTTAGTGCCTATAGTAGCTTCTTTCTGTTGGGATCACACATTTCCTTGTTTTATTGGTCTTGACCTACAATACTAAGGGGCTCATTTATAACAGGGAGCAGTTCCTCCATACTTTGTGGCAATTTGTGGCCCATTCAAAAAAAATGCAGGCCATGGTATGCAGTCTGCAGTGTCCTACGGAGTTCTCCAATCTCTCTCTGATTGTCATCAGATCATTTATATGACTTTGACAGGTCCCACCTTTTTTTCTTATTCATTTTTATTGTGCTCCTATTGCTTTAGAGCCCAAGTAAATAAACAGTCAGGCTGCACCGCCTCTTTTAGTTTTCTTCTTTCACTTGTCTGTTTATTGGACAATCAAAAAGCACTGTGATGATGCGGACTGATTGTTCATTGACAGGACTGGAGCAGAAGAGGTGACATCTGTAAAGCAGGAGTGAGAAATAAACTTATCTGACTGTGCAGAGTGATGTAAAATGGAGGGATTTTAGTAAAATTAAAAATTTTTGCAATCAGAGAAATTTCCCAGAATTTGAATTTCTCAATTTCACTTACCATAAAAATAAAATTAGCTTTTTTAGAGTTGATTTACTTAATTTAGTGTACTTTGTATTTCTGTTTTTTCCCCATTGTTGTGTATTTTATCGATATTAGACTGTAGATCTACATTTTTCCCATGGTTTGTTTTGTTTTTGAACAATTAGGCTAATGAAGGGTAAATTTGGCAAGGGAACAAGTCCAGGATGGTTGAAAGTAGCTTATGTAACCCTCAGGAGCCACCTATTTTGCACCCTTAAAACCACAAAAAAAAAAAAAATCATACTTCTTTGATCCCATTGCATTTTGCCAAAATAGCAAATTTTGCTGTAATCTCCCAATTTTTTACAAAACTTCAGAGACATTAAAATGGTGGTTACCGCACAGTGTTTCTAAATAAAATCCACATTTGAAAAACAAAACAGCCAGTAAAAAAGCACATTCTGGAGGCAGCAGGATTGCCTCCTGAAGGCCAGGGTAAAAGAGGGCTAATACTAGCCCAAAGACTGCTGATTAGGATATTTGATCTCTTTAAGAGCTTTTGCTTGAAGAATCTTCATCACGCAAAACCCTTCTGGGCATGTCATATGTCAATCCTCTACTGTAATCTGTGGTTCTATCTTCTATCTCCTTCCTACATCACTCCTAGGTAAAGGCTTGTGTGTTAAATGACAGAGCACAATAAAGGATGTTTGCCACCTATGCCTCATTTGTACCCAAGGATGTCTTGTATTCATAACTCCAGAAATATACAATTTTTCTATTGAAGAGTGATTGTCATTGTCTCACCCAAATGTCTCATTGTTCATGCCATCATTTGTCAGGAGATTGTGCTGCAGGTAGAGCTCCCGCAAACCAAATAGATGACTAAATGCTCCTTCTGGAATCTTTTCCAGCTTATTGTTCTGCAAGATAGAAGAATATTATACTTTGGTTGTGTGTTGCATGCTAATCAAACAAACTATTTTTTTATATACGTAAAGTATAACTAAAGGCAAAACTTTTCCCTTTGTTTGGACAGAGTGAAGAGGAATTAGTGGAGATGATGTCCAGGTTAGGGAGATTTACCTTCTCTTTGTCCTGTTTACTGTTATCACAGAATGTGAAAGAGAAAGAAAATTCTACATTTTGGGTTGTCCCCAGAACAGTAATCGAGAGAAAATATTCCAATAAGGACACTAGTTCTGGTGACCCTGGTGACAACCAGAGATTCTCTCACTTTGAAGGGATATCCTCTTACTTATTATTTTGGCTATGGGGCAGGAAGTGAAGGGAAATCTCCCCAATGGGGCTCAGATAGCAAAAAAACTGACTAGGGTGTCCCTCTTCTCTCCTCAGTTGTCCTTCTTTTTGGTGTATTTTATATTTAGACCTCAATAAAAAATGCTAAACTACACTAAACCCTTCTACCAGTCTATTGTTGCATTTATTATTTTGAAAGCCCAATATAAAAAAAAATCAATGGTGGGAAAAGATCCTTGTTGGTTTAACCAATCATTTTTTGTGTATTAATTATTTATGGTCCCAATAAATTGGACAGTGGTAGGGGTGCGTCTTTTGCATCCAAATTTTGAGCTAAAAGGTCCCTCTTTCTCAGCTCATGAAGGTGGAAGGAATGGTCTAGTGTGTCTACTTCCTCTATTAGGCAGCCACACACACAATGTTTTATTGCTGACCATAACTTTCTCGATGATGTCCGCACCCCCAATTTGTTTTACACGCAACACAGGGACAGAAATTGAGGGGAAAAAGTTAGAGATAAAAATGTTACCTCTTCCATACTTAATCTAAAACAAATGGCTGGAATTTGGCTTTATGATTGGTCCCATCTTCATATACTGTATAGGTTTACTAAACATACTCAGTGTTGCAAGACAATTTGCCAATGATTTATAGTAATTTTTGGAACATTTCAGAATACAAACAGGATTGTACTAAATTTGTGTACCCTCAAATGCAGCTTGTATAATGCAGCAGGCAGGTTCCTGGGAACATACTTCAGGAAGTTGCTGGACATGATAAGAATCTCCACATTGTTTGATTGGTTGAACATGTTGTCCGGTAGACCAGCGTCTGTCAGTTTATTGTTGTGCAGATATACAGACCTGTTGGGAGACCATGCCATCATTTTGAAAGCCATTCTGCTATACAATACAATACAATACAATACAATACAAAGGTCTACGTTTTTTGTTCTTAAGAGATATTCCATTAGCCCATCCAAAATGTTGAATGGCAAAGAGGCATTCCATGACTGCAGTGCTGGAACAGAGGAGATGTAGGAGAAACGGGCCACCAGAAACGCCAAAATATGCTGATTTCTAATGAAGCAATTTGCTGGATTTAAACCTTTAGAGATCTGACAGGGTCCCTTCAAAAATTATATTTTAGAGATTGGGTCTAAATAAAGTCCATATTTAAGTGGATGTAAAACTTAGATATTTCATACTAAATACATACTGTAGCTATAAAGTGCACAATAAAAAATTGCCTTATCCTCTTTAAAATTAACTAGAATGCCTGTTTTTTGTGTATAAATGTATGATAAAGGAATATATCTTTAGTGAAAATGTTTAATAAGAGCCTGTGAACAACCTAAAAAATTGCAGGAAAAGCATAGAAAATCAAGTATTTTAAAAGCTTACTTGCAGCGTTTTTCTTTTCCATGAAGGAGTTTTTTCACTGTTGCGGTCTGGAGTCAGGTTCAGAGGCCAGTAACTATAGCAGTGGAGCAGCACCCACCGACAAGTGAGACAGGTATACAAGCAGGTCACCCTGGCTGATGACATGGGTTCACCTGAGGTGAGGGGTCTAAGTACTAATCAGTATTTACCGGAGATCCTGATGGTGGAGATGGATTTTTCTGTGTGTTATGTACCAGTTGGTGGTCCTCAGGAACGCCCCACCCGGAGGTGAGCAAGCTGGAGTCCAGTAGCAGATATAGAAGGTAGGGATCAAGCAGCAGCGTAGTCAGGAAACAAGCCAAAGGTAGGTAACGAATGGTTGTAGGTTTGGATTAAGCAGAAGCCTAGCCGAGGAACAAGCCAAAGGTCGGTACCAAATAATTGGAGGTTGGGATTAAGCAGAAGCTTAGTCGAGGAACAAGCCAAAGGTCGCTAACAAATGGTAGCGAAGATACGGACGGCAGCAAGAGAGACAAAAGTGAGTTATTGCCTGGAGGGAGCACAATAATCTGGCAACCAGGAAGTGCAGAGACATGGCTTAAATCAGGAAGTTCATGGGAGGAACAAAAAGCTCAAGGTTCAAGACAAACAAGATTCAAGGCAGAATCATTCAAGAAATTGTCCAGGTAACTGTCTAGCATTCCAGGTGGCTCAGCAAGCAGAGTTATTGCCAGACACACTGGAGGTCCTAGGTTCAAGTCCAGGCCCTAACAGTGCCTTTGAACTTGCTTTCAAATTTGACCACTTCAGGAAAAGTCAATTTCATAGCCCTTCCTGCACATCACTACCCCCTTTTCTTCTGGGGCTGTCTACTAACTGTCTGTCCTGGCCAACTCCTCCATCCCTCCCCTCATCTCTCTACATAACTGTTTATGTAGCAGCAGGGGAAGGAGCAATGAGGAATACTATAAAGTGTCAATTGACTGAGTCTGAGTCTGCTGGGGCTGTTGACCTCACATTCAAGATGGCCAAGATCAGCAGCAGTCTCACGGCTTTTGGATGCCTACACACTGGAGGATTTCTTGGTAAATAACTTGCCTAAAATCTGATATTGCCACATATAATCTTATGGGAAAATTGTTGTTAAAAGTAATAATCTGTCAACAGGGTTTCTTTACAAGACCAACTCTCCAACAGGGGAACCTAGGTGTCTCCTATTTAGCAAAAATATACTGACCTTATAAAAAGAGCTTATGCAAAACAGTCTTATTTAGGATTAGCATGGCAGCTAATCATATTTCTTACATGACCAATTCTTCTTAGACTGTATATAATGCAGTTTTTTTATTTTCTCATTTACATATGAGGAATGTTTCCTGTTATAAACACCACCCATATGCTTTTCAGCACATTTATAGGAAATTACTGTTATTAATAAAAAATAGCATATTTTCAATAATTCAAGTCTTTGGCACTGCTGACGTTAAACACGTAAGTTTATATCAGGTCACAATGTAAGCCTAAATCAATGTGTTCATTAGTTACATAGTAGGTGAGGTTGAAAAAAGACACAAGTCCATCAAGTCCAACCTATGTGTGTGATTATGTGTCAGTATTACATTACATATCCCTGTATGTTGCGGTCATTCAGGTGCTTATCTAATAGTCTCTTGAAGCTATCAATGCTCCCCGCTGAGACCACCGCCTGTGGAAGGGAATTCCACATCCTTGACGCTCTTACAGTAAAGAACCCTCTACATAGTTTAAGGTTAAACCTCTTTTCTTCTAATTTTAATGAGTGGCCGCGAGTCTTGTTAAACTCTCTTCTGCGAAAACGTTTTATCCCTATTGTGTGGTCACCAATACGGTACTTATATATTGAAATCATATCCCCTCTCAGGCGTCTCTTCTCCAGAGAGAATAAGTTCAGTGCTCGCAACCTTTCCTCATAACTAAGATCCTCCAGACCCTTTATTAGCTTTGTTGCCCTTCTTTGTACTCGCTCCATTTCCAGTACATCCTTCCTGAGGACTGGTGCCCAGAACTGGACAGCATACTCCAGGTGCGGCCGGACCAGAGTCTTGTAGAGTGGGAGAATTATCGTTTTATCTCTGGAGTTGATCCCCTTTATAATGCCAATATTCTGTTTGCTTTGTTAGCAGCAGCTTGGCATTGCATGCCATTGCTGAGCCTATCATCTACTAGGACCCCCAGGTCCTTTTCCATCCTAGATTCCCCCAGAGGTTCTCCCCCCAGTGTATAGATTGCATTCATATTTTTATATAAAATCACTATAGTTACATAAAGTAGAACTGCATAGTTTTGGGTCCCCATGACTGCTTTCCATAACAAACCTGTCCCCTGAAAAACAACAACCTGTAAAGGCCTGTGGTGAAACTAGACCAAAAGAATTGCCTCACATGAGGCTAAACTCAGTTCTAGGCCCCTAATACAAAAGTGGAGAGCCAGATGGCTCCTGGTCCAGAGAGCCGCGTGTGTAAAGTTAACAATAAGGAAAATCACTCTGTAGCATGGCACAGAAATTGCTGAAGGGATGGGAACATTAGTTGTCTCTGATGCCCACAAAAGCCAGAAAGTCTCCCAGGTAAAGGAGGCAATGCAAATTTTGTATATTTCTATGGAAAACTTGCATCTGAACCCAGCCTCTAAGAGCTTCAAGATGCAGAATAGGTAATGCCATGGGCTTTACAACGGTGAACTTTTTGCCACCAGAATTGGGGCAAAACACCTTGACCCAGACACAGGGATGCTGTTAGAAACCACGGGGCCCCATACAGCCAACCTGATAGGGCCCCCCCCTCATTCTGACAGGGCATCAACACTTTATAGGAATGCACTGATCATGTGGTCCCGCTGCCATGTTGGTGGCTGTAAAGTGTGTTTTGGGCTTAGCATACACTTTAAACTACATTTTAAGGAGTGAGTAAATGGGACAATGCTTGATAAGGTTTTTTTTCCTTCTTCTGTATCAACTGTTGGTGTAAAATTTTTCTTTTCTTTTTTTTTATTTATTGGTTGAACTCAATGGACTTTTGTCTTTTCAAGTTAACTAATGAATTCACCAACGGTATCAATACTTATGTATATGCACATATATAGCGATCTTGCATTCCTTGTTTCTCACCGTAGACTTGGTTTATGCCCAAAAGTCATTCCGTAGATTTTAGTTATATAATTGGCTGCAAAGTCTGCACTCATCAGTGAGTTTGGGAGGAAGCGGGGTGCCAGAGTTAGCTAAAAATGAAAAGAGGGAATAGTTACAAAAAGTTTAAAAAATATACAAGCATTCAAATTTTTGTTTATTCACATCAGTGGTGGCTGGTGTTTTTTTTTGTGGGGGGGGGGGCGCAAACAACCACCCCTCCGGTCGCCCCCCCGTACTTACCCCATCTAGGTCGCAGGTGGGCGGGCAGCGCTCCTACGGGCGGCGGCTTCCAACGCGTCTCTTCCTCCTCTGCATCACAGTGGAAGCTGTGGCTTCCAACGCATCTCCTCCCTCCTCCTTCTAGGTGTCCAATAGGATTGTCTGTCCTTTCAGCCAATTGGGTGACAGGTCTTACGACCCGCTTACTGATTGACCAGGAGGAGAATCAGTGTGACAATTGCGAATATTCATTCGTGATTGTCACACAACTGGGTGGGCTCAGGGTGCTGTGCTCTGCGCCCCGAGCCCACCCTTTTTTGAAGCCTATTAGAGCTTCAGGCTATAAAAAAAAAAACAAAACACTGGAATCCAAGCGTCTGGCGCCCTGCATGTAGATTAGGGGGCCGGACACATGGATATGGGGGGACAGCGCTCCTGCACCCCTTATGGACGGGCCGCTGCTGATTCACATTCAGATAAAACTTTGAGAAAGAAGTGTAACACTTTCACTGGACAAAATCATTGCCTGTATTCATGGTAAATTCTGAAATTTAGATTATTCTATATTTTCGGGTGTTTACACATTTTTAAATATAGGTACAGGAGATGGCTTGCACATAATGTACATGATGAGTTAAACAGGCTACAAGTGCAGTCAGATCCTTATACACTCAGTGCTTACAAGCTGTAAAGTAAGGGACAAATCCATTCCCCACTGCTGCTAATCGTGTGCTTCAGCCTAGAACTCATTTTGGCCAAACATAACACGGGTTGGAAGAGGGACTTGTTGGAAGGCACTGCAGTAACAAAAAAATGCAATGCACATCCAAACTTGATATTGGGCCTCAATTTCTGCATCTATGTGGAGCCAGGCGTCTGAATTGTTAATTCACTAGAAAACCTCCCACTCTTAGCTTTCTGTAACTCAGCTCATTCTTTACAACCTCAGCACAGAACTGAAGGCTCACAATACAATCAGTACAAAGGGTTACATGACCAACATTTTCTTAGAGAGAGCCTATCACTGGATAATTCATTTCAAATAAACTCTTCCCATATGATTATTTGTGTATTTAGTGTACTATGCATGTTATTTACCTGTAAAGGCTTGAGATTGCTGCTGGGCTCTGCCATCTTGGATGTGATGTAGGGAGGCCCGTGTTGGCCAAAATTCCCAGGGACCCAAGCAGTGGAGGCCAGTCCACAAGGGGTGCAGGGGTGCCACCCCTCCAGCCCACACCATCCGCCCCTCTAGCCTGCACAATCAAACATCACTGTGCAGGGCGCCAGACCAAAAGGCCTCTACCAGGCCTGTCACCCCCTCTCACAAGCACGTGACCAGAGCCCGAGGCCCCAATTGGCCCCTTTAATGATGTCCTCAGGGTGCAGAGCACTGCACCCTGAACCCTCCTACCCTGCAATACCCGTGAACACTTGGCTTCTGGCTTCCTGGACCGGCCAATCAAGACAGGAGGCAAAAGACCCAAATCGCTGGAGGGCTCCGCTGGAAGAGTGAGTGCGCCGCGCCCCCCGCCCCAAAATCCTTCAGCACTAGCCGCCACTGTTAAGGCGTCAGTATACCAAGACATTTTGGACAATTTCATGCTCTCAACTTTTTGGGAACAGTATGTGGATAGCCCCTTCCTGTTCCAATATGACTGCGCACCAGTGCACAAAGCAAGTTCCATAAAGACATGGATGAGTGAGTTTGGGGTAGAGGAACTGGCCTGCACAGAGTCCTAACCTCAACCTGATAGAACACCTTTGGGATTAATTAGAGCGGAGACTGCGAGCCAGGCCTTCTCGTCCAACATCAGTGCCTGACCTCACAAATGCGCTTCTGGAACAATGGTCAAACTTTCCCATAGACACACTCCTAAACCTTTTGGACATCCTTCAGTTAAAGCTGTTGTAGCTGCAAAGGGTGGGCCAACTCAATATTGAATCCTATGGACTAAGACTGGGATGCCATTAAAGTTCATGTGCGTGTAAAGGCAGGCATCCCAATACTTTTGACAATATAGTATAGGTAACAGTTGTGCATATAATAGTGAGATAATACCTTTCTTGTCAGACTGTCAGATAGTACTAGGGAATCCCGAGCCAGCCAAATGCAGGACTGAACATCTACCTTGGAGTCTAATAGCGTTATGGAGTTGTAAGTACTTATAATAGCAATTACATAATAGGGGAACTCTGCCTGCAATTGGTCAAAAGATTTGAACACCAAACCATCAAAAAATTGTGAGAGGTACCCAACCCCAGCATCTATCCAGGAGGAATAGTTCAAAAGTTTACCCAACTCATCAAAAAAAATCGATTGCACCAAATAGGTGTACAAGCAAGAAAGCCTACAAGGCCAACCATGTTTAGTTTCAGTCCAGAGCTTCATAAGCAGTTGGATTGTAGGGCAATTAGATGGAGCAGCGGGAAAGCCCATCTCCATCTTCCACTTTATGTTTTAGAGCATGGAATGGTTAGAAACCTTATAATTTTTTTTTCTGTCTGTGTTAAAATTCCTAGCACAGCCTGATTTCCAAGGAATTGAAAGTGAATCTGTCCAAAGTGAGGAGTGAGGGTTATTCCGCCTTTGTATAGTTGTCACTGGAACCCGACAACGGTTCTTACCCTTTCCCAACCTTTCCAAAAAATAAAAAAAGATTGGGCCATATGATTTCAGATTGCTCAGTTTGCTCTTCTGCAGTTTGAATGTGACCTGCTAGTGAACAAACAACTGGTTTGGGAAACAGGAAAAAGTGAAATTTAAATCGCTGACATGTTCTGTTCTAAGCCATGAGGAAAACTGCCAATATCTCATCAACAGGAACTCAACACATTCTAAAAATATGTAACGTGATGCCAATTTAAACTGAACCTGTAATAGAGTTATGCCAGGAAAACTAAGACTGGCAGTGTACAGGAACTCCCCAGTCGGATGTGTCCCAGTGTACTGGACCCCCCAGAAAATCCTACGTATACATCTGAAAGGGAGCCTTGTACTTGTGTGTCCCCATTGGGTAGATATCCTTTTCTCCAGGACAGAAATAGAGGGAAACCTTCCTAATGAATTTTCAGAGAGCTCCAACAGTGGATAGGGAGGTAGGCGATACTGTCCAAGTTGGAACAGAAACTTGCTGTACAGCTCCAGTTTTAATCTCCCTGCCACATACCTGCCAAGACCCCCCTCGAAAAGATAGGAGCATAGAAAGGCGATGGCAGAAAAAGACCAAGTAGTCCATCGAGTCTGCCCTTTTTGTTTGGGGGGTTTCTTTTTTAATGTGTTCATTTTTTTTTAATTGTTTTTTTTTTTTTCTGTTAACTTTGTTGTCTGACCAAAAGCCTGTCCATACGGGGCGCAGGGGCGCCGCCCTCCCTAATCTATGTGCCCTGCCCCTAATCTACATGCAGGGTGCCGGACGCATGGATTCCAATAGAATTTTTTTTTTTAGAAGCACATGATTAGAGCCTGAGGCTTTAATTGGCTTAAAAAAAAGGTGGGCTCGGGGGGGGCAGAGCACTGCGCTGGGAGCCCACCCAGTTGCGTGACAATAGCGAATTAATATTAGCTATTGCCTTCCTAACTCTCCTCCCGGCCAATCAGGAAGCGGGTCTTGAGACCTGTCACCTAATTGGCCGAGAGGAGAAGCGATCTTATTGGCCGCCGAGGAGGAGGGAGGAGACGCAGGGGAAGCCACCATGAAGCCCAGGAGGAGGAGACTCAGGGTGAAACCGCTGCCCACAGGAAGCGCTGCCCACGACCTAGATGGGGTAAGTGTGGGGCTGGTGACCGACCGACCAAAAGGGGGTGGGGGATGCCTTCCATGATGCCTTCCAATGATCTTCCATTCCATGGATAGCGTAGGACTCACTAATTCGGGGCACTTTGTCGCAGTAAGTGGGCATAGCACTTTATGACCATATAGTGTGACCAAAGTCTGAATATGCTCAGCTGGTTTTAAATAGCCAGGAGTTAAATGTCATTTTTGTATGTGTGCGCTGTAATCTTTTCTTTATTTTTTTTTCTGCCTGTGACTCGACCGACTGGAGGGGGGGGAATGGGGCTGCAGGGCGGATGGGGTTTGTGGCAGGTGGATTGTTTGCCGCCACTGTGTCTGACTATCTATGATCTATGTTTGTCCCAAGCATGTTTGAAGCCATTTACTGTTGACTGTTTTATTACCTCTGCTGGTAGTTTATTCCAAGCATCAACTACCCTTTCAGTAAAATGATACTTTCTAAGATTAGTTTTGAACTTCCCTCCAGTTAATTTGAGGTCATGTCCCCATGTTCTTGATTTTGGTTTCATATTATAAAAAATTGCCTTGCTGAACCTTATTCACCCCCTTGATGTATTTAAAGGTTTCAATCATGTCTCCCCTTTCCCTTCCTTCCTCCAGACTGTACATATTAAAGTGATTGTAAAGCTACTATTTTTTTTTTTTTTAAACAAACATGTCATACTTACCTCCACTGTGCAGTTCAGTTTGTTTTGCACAGAGTGACCCGATCCTCAACTTCTGGGGTCTCCCAGCGGCGCTGGTAGCTCCTCCCTGCATCGTATAACCCCCTAGGAGAAGCGCTCTTGGGGGGGGGGGGGTTTACCTTGCGGGCGCGCTCCTGAGTCCACCATAGACGCAGAATGCCGGACCTGGCCCCGCCAATGGCTGCGCTGCTATCAATCTATCCAATCAAGAGCCAAGACAACGGGCAGAGAGGAGGAGCAAGTCTCCGGCGAGGGAAATACGGGGCTCAGGTGAGTAAAACGGGGGGGCTGTGGAGGCCGGTCAGTGACAGAAGTTTTTTCACCTTAATGCATAGGATGTATTAAGGTGAAAAAACATGAGGGTTTACAACCCCTTTAAGTTCCTTAAGTTACATAATGACATAGTAGATGAGGTTGAACAAAGACACAAGTCCATCAAGTCCAACCTATGTGTGTGATTTTATGTCAGTATTACATTGTATATCCCTGTATGTTGCGATCGTTCATGTGCTTATCTAATAGTTTCTTAAAACCATCGATGCTCCCCGCTGAGACCACCGCCTGTGGAAGGGAATTCCACATCCTTGCTGCTCTTACAGTAAAGAACCCTCTACACAGTTTAAGGTTAAACCTCTTTTAAAAGGTAAAAAAAGAGATGTTTAAAAAAAAAGAACAGAAACAAATTAGACAAGTATAAAAAATTAGGCAAAATAAAAATAAAAATAGAATAAATATAATGGACACAAAAAGAACGAGTGAAAAAAACAAAACCAAAATATTCAACATAACATTTAACAAGCCATAGCCAGTCTAATTAATATTTTTCTGACACATGCCTAAGTAAGCACCTAGGCAGGAAAAACACTTTTGGCTTCTGGGGCCTGAGGGCTGCTCAATAAGTACATCAGACTGACCCTGTGCCACATATTGACACATAGAAGGTGAGAGGAAATTTTTCTAGTGGGCACACAGGCAGTAAATAAATCTGCCATGTATACTGTAACACACCAAATGTATACAAATGGGCATGTTTAATATAAAAAAAACAATGGACAGCCTAATCACATACATAGTAGGTGGAGGCCGATGTTAGTACATGCATACATGAGTTTTTAGTAAATATTGTTTCAGTAGGATTAGGCAATACAAGTGCTCAGACACTACACTTACAGTGCCTTGAAAAAGTATTCCCACCCCTTGAAATGTTTCACATTTTGTCATGTTACAACCAAAAACGTTGGGATTTTATGTGATAGACCAACACAAAGTGGCACATAAATGTGAAGTGGAAAGAAAATGATAAATGGTTTACCATTTTTTTTTACAAATAAATATGTGAAAATTGTGGTGTGCATTTGTATTCAGCCCCCTTTACTCTGATACCCCTAACTAAAATCTAGTGGAACCAACTGCCTTCAGAAGTCCCCTAATTAGTAAATAGAGTCCACCTGTGTGTAATGTAATCTTAGTATAAATACAGCTGTTCTGTGAAGCCCTCAGAGGTTTGTTAGAGAACCTTAATGAACAAACTGCATCATGAAAGCCAGAAAACACACCAAACAGGTCAGCAATACAGTTGTGGAGATGTTTAAAGTGGGATTAGGTTATAAAAAAAAATTCAAAGTTATGAACATCTCATGGAGCACTGTTCAATCCATCATCCGAAAATGGAAAGAGTATGGCACAACTGCAAACCTACCAAGACATGGCCGTCCACCTAAACTGACAGGCTGGGGAAATAAAGTATTCATCAGTGAAGCAGCCAAGAGGCCCATGGTAACTCTGAAGGAGCTGCAGAGATCCACAGCTCAGGTGGGAGAATCTGTCCACAGGACAACTATTACTCGTGCACTTCACAAATCTGTCCTTTATGGAAGAGTGGCAAATAGAAAGCCATTGTTGAAAGAAAGCCATAAGAAGTCCCATTTGCAGTTTGCGAGAAGCCTTGTCTGGGACACAGCAAACATGTGGAAGAAGTTACTCTGGCCAAATGAGACCAAAATTGAACTTTTTGGCCTAAAAGCAAAACGCTATGTGTGGCGGAAAACTAACACTGCACTTCACCTTGAACACACCATCCCCACCGTGAAACATGGTGGTGGTAGCATCATGTTGTGGGGATGCTTTTCTTCAGCAGTGACAGGGAAGCTGGTCAGAGTTGATGGGAAGATGGATGGAGCCAAATACAGGGCAATCTTAGAAGAAAACCTGTTAAAGTCTGCAAAAGACTTGAGACTGGGGCGGAGATTCACCTTCCAGCAGGATAACGACCCTAAACATACAGCCAGAGCTACAATGGAATGGTTTAGATCAAAGCGTATTCATGTGTTAGAATAGCTTAGTCAAAGTCCAGACCTAAATCCAATTGAGAATCTGTGGCAAGACTTGAAAATTGCTGTTCCCAGACGCTCTCCATCCAATCTGACAGAGCTTGAGCTATTTTACAGAAGAAGAAGAATGGGCAAACATGTCACTCTCTAGATTTGCAAAGCTGGTAGAGACATCCCCAAAAAGTTTTGCAGCTGTAATTGCAATGAAAAGTGGTTCTACAAAGTATTGACTCGGGGGGGCTGAATACAAACGCCACACTTTTCACATATTTATTTGTAAAAAAGATTTGAAAACCATTTATCATTTTCCTTCCACTTCACAATTATGTGACACTTTGTGTTGGTCTATCACATAAAATCCCAATAAAATACATTTTTGATTGTAACATGACAAAATATGGAAAATTTCAAAGGGGTATGAATACTTTTTCAAGGCACTTTAGGTATGAGTGACAGTCATCAGGAAGATACTATACACTACATAGTCCCCTTAGCAGAGACCTCAAGCCTAAAGAGACCATATATAATGGCCAAAAACACTATGTGCAAGAGTGATTTCAAGCTTAGACATCATGAATAAGTAAAAAACTAAATATATAATGCTATAGGGACCTACACTCAAGTGATTTTGGCTACCCCAATATTTGGGGGTGAAAAACATCCTTCCAGGCACTTCTGGAAAATATTCTTTTAAACAGTGGTTTGTCATTTTAATAAGCACCCTTATATTCTAAATATTATGAAACCCTTAAGTACGAATGAGATGTGCAGACCTCTACTAATGAATGTTTTAATGTCTTTGTTGGAGAGATTTCCTCCTATTCCCTTTCCCAGTGTATGAGCTCTTTCACACAGACAAATGAGCCGTGGTTTTATACCCCCCTCCCCGCCGCCCACCTAAATTCCAACATTACAGCTTGACTGGGCTGTATGCATGCCAAGGCTGTGAAGTTTTGCTTTGTGGCCATACTTCCCAACTTTTTCAGATGGGAATGAGGGACACCTATCAGCAAACATATGTAGGCATAGAACACCCCCCGTCACGCCCCCTTAAAGGAGAATTGTACAAAAAAACAAGATTGGCTAAATCCATAAGTGTTTTTTTTACCACTACTATTCCTTTATATTGGCTTTTGGATTTTACAAATGCAGCAATTTAGAAATCAGATGAAAGGTTTAGCACTGGAAAACACTTTTTGATAGATAAAAAGTGCATTTTATATACAACTATATAGATCAGACCAAAATGAGGGACAAATGAGGAGGATGAGGGACAGAGGGACATTGCTCCAAATCAGGGACAGTTGGGAGCTATGTGTGGCTATGGCATATTTATCTTGGGCTGCAGAGTTTGACAGGTGGCACCGCCTGTCAAACCCACTTATTAGGATCGATGGGGCTGAACCACAACCAAATGCTTGGCTCACAATTGCGGTGCAAAGTAAAACTGACGCTCGGCAACATGAAAAAGTGAAAAAAAAAAATCACAATAACATGCACCAGGAGGTGGCTGCAGCACCTTCTGAATGCCCATTAAAATCTGCAATACAGCACTCTTAAAAGCACTTCACCACAGATTACTTTTCAGAGGGTGGTAAGCTTACTGCATGCCTTAAAGCTGAATTCCAGGAATTCAGCTCCGTTGTAAAAAATGAAGGCACGCTATGAGTTAGGCGAGGTGCATAACACCTCCTGGGCTTAGCGATATTACTTATATCTGGCAGCTTTATAGTACTCCCAGAAGAGCTATTGATGTAGTTCTAGGAGACTGGTTATGACCTTTCTGACCTCTGCTACTTGAACAGGAGAGCTGCTGCAGCTTCTACACAACACAAAATACACATTCACAAAATACAAAGGCTTCTGTGAATAGGCAACGGGGGTGCAAAGCTGCTCAAGATGTTTCTCTCCTCCCAGATCATGGATTGCCTCTTTGGCAGAGCAATAAACCCGTCAAATGTAAATGATAGAAAGAAGCCCAGGAGATGTCAGGCATCACCTTGCACTTAACTCATAGTGTGCCTTCTCTTTTTACAAAGTGGCTGAATTCCTGGAATTCAACTTTAAAGAAGCCTGTCAGCTTTAAACTTGCTTTTACAAATCTCAAAAACATGCACAATAGCACAAATGGACTTTGAACCTCACCTACAGTTTTGCATTTGACGTCACCCAGCTCCACCCTACGCGTTATGTCACGGGTCACGTGACTTCAGAAAAGTCAACACAAATTTTTTCTGCAATGTTATTATTCATTTATGTTTGGGTATATATATAATTTAAGAAATAGTGGTATATCTGTACTTTATTCACTTTATACATACACAATACATTGGTTTGTTTTGCTTTTGTTGGTTTTTCTTTTTTTGTGAAGCAGCACAGCATCTGATTTTCCTATTGATTTATAATAGTTTTCACGGTGGGTGGGTAGTACAGGAGTATACATATAATTTTATTTTTAGCAATAAACCCGTGCAGGTTCTATACCTTCTCCACTCCATCTGTGATTTAAAAAAAGTTTTTACTGACTTTGGGCTTCAGTGTTTTCACCAAACACCACACTGTGTGCTCAAAATATTCAGGCTATACTGATACAAGTACAAAATGTGTAACAAGTAGGTTAGCCAGTCAGCTTTTCTATTATAAACACACAGCACAACTATTCCAAAACCAATAATGGTTTTGGGCTGTCATTTTACATGCATGCTCATTGTTTCCATTTTGCTTCCAAGAACATGTACAGTTCCAGGTCTGGGTTGTAACAGCAAATTTTAAGAGGGTTAAAGCTCGCTAATTCAGTTAACTTTGCCAAGATGCAGACCCAGCCAGTTCTCATGGAAATGAGCCCAGTTCTTTTTCTTGCTAAAAATGTCCTCCCGTGGCTTGCTCAGGTTCACACTTCTTCTGGTCTCAAAAACTTTAGTCAAAGGCAATGTATTTAAACTGCTGCCATGTAAATGTATTGCTAATCTGGAAAACGCGTACCTCTTTCATCCCATTGAACGTATTTTACAAATAAATTGTGATGGTTTTCTTTCATTTAGGACCAGCACACTGCATGGGGTCTCTTGGTTCAGGAAAATCAGGCGTTTTCACATGTGTGGGCGCCATATTTGTCAGATCGTCAGGTATTTTGCTCTTTGAAATTGTGTAGCACCTTCTTTTTTTATAATCTTTATGTAGAGTTTTCCAATACAAATATATCAATCATAAAGACCACAGACTCAAACATAAACCCCCCAAATAAGACAATCCAATTTCTACCACACAGGATAAACCTCACCATTTCGCCCCACTCAACCTACACCATAACCAGTTCACGATACGGCACTGCGTTACTTTAGCTGACAATTGTGCAGTCGTGCGACGCTGTACCCAAATAAAACTGATGTCTTTTTTCCCCACAAATAGAGCTTTCTTTTGGTGATATTTGATCACCTCTGTGGTTTTTATTTTTTGCTCTATAAACAAAAAAAAACCCGACAATTTTGAAAAAAATATATATATTTTTATTTTCTGCTATAAAACACACCCAATAGAAAAATTTAAAAAAATCAAATTTCTTCATCAATTTAGGCCAATTTGTATTCTTCTACATGTTTTTGGTAAAAAAAAACAAAAAAAACAATAAGCGTATATTGATTAGTTTGGGCAAAAGTTATAGCATCTATAAAATAGGGCATTGATTTATGGCATTTTTTTTTTTTTTTACTAGTAATGGCAGTGATCTGCAATTTTTAGCGGGACTGCGACATTGTGGCAGACAGATGGGACACCTAACTGACATTTTTGACACTTTTTTGGGAACTAGTGACTTTATTACAGTGATCCGTGCTAAAAATATGCACTGACATTGTACTAATGGCACTGGCAGGGAAGGTGTTAACATCAGGGGCGATCAAGGGGTTAAATGTGTTCCCTGGTGGTGTTTACCAACTGTATGGGGGATGGGCTACCTGTGACAATACACAGATCCATCTTTCTGCATAGCAGAAGGACAGGATCTCTGTGTCCTTTCCTAACAGAACGGAGATCTGCCTTGTTTACTTTGGCAGATCTCTGTTCTGTCTCTGCGGGGAACGATCTTGGGCGGCCGGCGGACATGGAGCTGTTTGGCTCCCCCACTGGCCAATCGTTGCGCGCACGCCCCAATAGATCGCCGTGTACAAGCCCAACGTACACCTACGGCGATTCGCGCAGCCGAGCTAACCTGCCGCAGTATAACGGCTGGTCGGCAAGGGGTTAAAGAGATTGTAAAGGTAAAAATAACAAACATCTCTATACTTAGCTGCTCTGTGCAATGGAATTGCACAGAGCGGCCCTGAATCTTCTCTTCTCGGATCCCCTGCAGGTGCTCTTGGCCCCTCCTCTCTGTCCAGTGCCCCCATAGAAAGCCACTTCTCATAGGGGCACTTGCTCGCTACCGAGCCCTTCTACTGCGTCCACTGACACAGACAGCAGGACTCGGCTCCGCCCCCCCTCTCCCTCATAACTGGCTTTGATTGACAGCACTGGGAGCCAGATGGCTTTTCAGAGGGCATTGGCAGGCAGTGAGGCAGGATTATGTTGCTTAACCCCTTCCCGCTGACCGTATGCAGATATGCGTACTTGGCTTTCCGGGGTTATACCGGGATGATGCTCGCAGCTGCTGGCATCATCCCGGTACCGTTGTTTACAGCGGGCGATCGGCTACCCGAGTATAACAACCAATGCGGCTAAAAGCCACTCGGCTGTTATACCGGAGAAGCGGGAGGGGACATCCCCCCCCCCTCCCGCCGCCTCCCGCCGCTCTTACCGGGCCTCCCGTGCGATCGGGAGGCCCAGTGTCCAATCGGCTGCCTTTGGCAGCTGGGGGCGGGCTGGAACGAAGCTGTGGGTGGCTTCATTCCAGCCTCCTCATTGTAAACGCGGAAGCGACGTCATGACGTCACTTCCCGTTTACTCGGCTGCCAGTGGCGCCGGTTTTAAAAAAATACACAGTATTCAGAATCGCTGTTTTCGGCAATCTGAATACTTTGAAGTGCAAAGGAGGGATCGGGGGTCTTTTAGACCCCCGATCCCTACATAAAGAGTACCTGTCACCACCTATTACTGTCACAAGGGATGTTTACATTCCTTGTGACAGCAATAAAAGTAGTAAAAAATACATTTTTTTTTAAACACAATTTATAAAGTATAAAAATAAATAAAATAAATAAAAAAAAAAATGTTTAAAGTGCCCCTGTCCCTGCGAGCTCGCGCAGCGAAGAAAACGCATACGGAATTTGCGCCCGCATATGTAAACGGTGTTCAAATCACACATGTGAGGTATCGCCACGATCGTCAGAGCGAGAGCAATAATTCTAGCTCTCCTCTGTAACTCAAACCTGGTAACCGTAAAAAAAATTTAAAGCGTCGCCTATGGAAATTCATAGGTACCGTAGTTTGTCGCCATTCCACGAGTGCGTGCAATTATAAAGGGTGACATGTTTGGTATCTATTTACTCGGCGTAACATCATCTTTCACATTATATAAAAAAATTGGGGTAACTTTACTGTTTGGATTTTTTAAAATTCATGAAAGTGTCCCTTTTCCAAAAATTTGCATTTAAAACACCGCTGCACAAATACCGTGTGATATAAACTATTGCAACAATCTCCATTTTATTCTCTAGATTCTCTGCTAAAAAAATATATATAATGTTTGGGAACTCTAAGTAATTTTCTAGCAAAAAATACGGATTTTAACTTGTAAACACCAAATTTCAAAAATAGGCTTAGTCATGAAAGGGATAAATATGCAACAGTAGAAGAATATTTATGTTGTATAAATACACAGTAGTAAAAGAACAATCAACCCAGGAGAAATACAATATAGGAGAAACACATATTTAGAAATGGGTTTAAAATATTCAATACGTTTCTTAAATACATCACAGCTTACAAAATAGTTGCCCAACTAATATACAAGGGGAGGAAATCCCAATCTGACAAACCTAAACTAAACCTTATCTCTCATCCAAAAAACATGACTATGAGTGGGCTGTACTCTAGGGTGTAACTGCAATTCATGTGGCCCCATAGCAAAATTTTAATAGGGTCCCTGAGCAACCCCTCTCTGTGACACCTTGCCATGTCAGTCGGGACAGTAGTGTAAATATACTGTATCCAAATTAAGGACAGGTATCAGAAAAGCTGATAACATAGTCAGTACACTAGGGAACAATGCTGTGGACAGAAGTTGTCAGCAAAGATCATTAGTGCAGGGAATTAACTTTTAACATCAAATTGGAGTTCCAGGCTTTTTTTTATTTTTTGTATTAAAAGTCAGCAGCTACAAAACACTTAGCTGTCCCACAGTCCAGCGATGCAGCCGCACGGAGCCCCCGCTCCTCTCCCCCTCCTCTCCTCAGCGCCTCCATTGTTACTGTGGGCACCCGGCTGTGACAGCTTGCGGCTTCACAGCCAGGCACACACTGCACATGCCCGAGTCGCGCTGCGCTCTCCCAGTGGACAGGCAATCTTCTGGGATCTGTCACATGTCCCAGAAGATTGCCGAGAAGGAGGGGCCACCTAGGGGGAGAGGAGGAGTCACCTAGGTGGTCTGTAGTCAGAACCAGGAAGTGGGACAGGAAGTCCCCTTCAAAACTAAGCACCCACTTCCCCCCCCAAAAAATGACATGCCAAATGTGGCATGTAAGGGGGCGAGGAGTGCTTAAAGCGGAAGTGCCACTTTTGGGTGGAACTCCGCTTTAAGGCCTGCACAGGGTGCAACAGCGTATTGAACCCTTTTCCACTACATACAAGTGACGTATGCACACACAGTGACGTACAAACTTGGGTGGAGAATGCGGCTTTTCAGGATTACAGACCTCAAATATCATCACTTTCTAACTTAGATGACATTCTGGGATTTTTCACCCCTGGGAATACTGTTTTAGGCCTACGGGGTTAATATCAAAGTTCTGGCCAGGGTGACCAAAAGCTCTAAAGGCAATAAATCTACTCACTGATAGTGGAGATGCAAAAGAGGCCTTTGACTAGCATCATCATGATCCAAAAGCATGATACTGTGTTTCCAAGAAATGCTCAGAAATTATCAGAAATGCTCCCTAGTGGGTCGTCCCTTTCCCAAACTTTGGGCCCAAGTGCAGCCTCTTAGACTGCTATGACTATAGTTACACCACTGGCTGTGTGTGGACTTAAGAGTCTTTACTACATATAAACCTTTGCACTTATTTCCTCCTCTATGATGTTTAGGAACCTGTTCTATTAATTAACCTTTAAGTTTGTAAGAATGCTGACTTTTTTTTTAGAACATGCATGGTGACTATACCACCGCACACTGTATTTAACTCCATTGTAAAATAAATGAAGGACAGGCTCCAGCTCAAATCCCTGCCCATCAGCCATGCCCCTCTGACCTGTTTCACCCACATTGGGCTTAGGGCCACTTCACACCAGAACGTGCATTTCCCACACCGCGTTCAAGACGCACTGCAGTTGCAATCTGCAATGTTAACCTAATGACACCCAAAATGCAAGTCACAAACACTGTACATTTGCCTGCACTGGATCGCATGGTACAGTAGTAAAGACTAGATGTGCAAAGTTATTACAGATATATCCCAATGGACTAAAGGTTGTAATTAAAGCAAAATTTGGTCCAATAAAATACTGACACAAGGGGGGTGATCCTTTTTCCAGCTCAGTAATTCTGTTTTTGAACTTTTTAAATTCTTCGACATGTTGGTGTTATATCTTTCACTTGGATGTTATAAGTTGCAATAGTGAATACAACTGGATTAACAAAAACTGTGTATGTCTTAATTTCAGGCTGCAAAGCAACAAAATTTGATTATTTTAAAGGGGGGTGATTCTTTTCTATACTCATTTTAAATAAGTGCTTCAATTCATTCAATGTTTATCCGCTTCCCAACCAGCGCACGCTGATATACGTCGGCAGAATGGCACTGGTGGGCAAAAGGGCGTACAGGTACGTCCCCTTTAAGAAGCCTCCGTGACCGCGGGTCCCGCTGACTCGATGTCACGGAGAGGTAGAACTGGGCGATGCTTTTGTAAACAAAGCATTTCCCCATTCTGCCTAGTGACAGAACAGAGATCACTGCTCTCTGTCATTGAGAGCAGTGATCGCTGTCATGTGTGTTGTAGCCCCTCCCCCCCGAGTTAGAATCACTCCCTAGGACCCACTTAACCCCTTCACCGCCCTCTAGTGGGTAACCCCTTCACTGCCAGTGTCATTTACACAGTAATCAATGCATTTTTATAGCACTGATCGCTGTATAAATGACAATAGTCCCAAAATAGTGTCAAAAGTGTCCGATCTGTCCGCCATAATGTCGCAGTCCTGATAAAAATAGCAGATCGCCGCCATTGCTAATAAAAAAAATAAAAATGCCATAAAACTATCCCCTTTTTTGTAGACGCTATACATTTTGCGCAAACCAATCAATATACGCTTATTGCTTTTTCTTTTTTACGAAAAATATGTAAAAGAATACATATCGGCCTAAACTGAGGAAAAAAATCGTTTTTTTATATATTTTTGGGGGATGTTTATTATAGCTAAAAGTAAAAAATATTGTCGCTCTTTTTTTGTTTATAGCACAAAAAATAAAAACCGCAGAGGTGATCAAATACCACCAAAAGAAAGCTCTATTTGCGGGAAAAAAAAGGACGTCAATTTTGTTTGGGTACAACGTCGCACGACCGCGCAATTGTCAGTTAAAGCGACGCAGTGCCGAATCGCAAAAAGTGCTCTGGTCAGGAAGGGGGTAAATCCTTCCGGGGCTGAAGTGGTTAAAGTGCTCATCGTATCCAATCATCAAAGCTTGTTATCAACTTTATATAAAAAATGCTCCGAAACACACTATGCCTCTTGTCCACCAGTCTGTCACCACTCCACACCAGCGAGAACTCACCAGAACTCTGACCCCTTTACCAAAAAGGGGGTCAAATAGCGCTTTTCCCAAAAGGGGTCCTGCTCCTTTAAACTCGTCCACTACTTTTGTTCAGCAATCACAATGCTCACAATTCAGCTCGGCCAAAGGAAGAGATAGAAAATGCCCTCATCGCATAAAATCTTTTTTTTATTTTGAAATATATAGCATAAAGACAAATGCAAATAAAAAAAAAAACAAAAAAAAAGGGAGTGGCGCTGTTATAGGAAAAAGGAGTATAATTATTCTCCTTAGAAATATAAAGTGACATGTGTATCAATGTAATGATTAGTCTTCTTTAAGTTATAAAGTGACAGGTGCTAGGGTTAAAATGAATCAAGTGTATCAATGCGATAATTATTAATTGTGAATATAAAGGGATAAGTGCCAAATAGTGCAAATTTGTAAACAGTATGCAAATAATGATAACACAATCACTATACCATATAAGTGAAAGAACTGAAAAAAACATAAAAACCAGACTAAAGTGACATGTGCTTATATGTCTCATATAAATTAGTCCTTCGGTTTGGAGATCCAAAGTGACAGGTGCAAAAAAATATACTAAGTATATGTCTTCGTATATGAAACACTGTGCAATAAAAATCAATATGCAATAAAAATACAATTCACCAACTCGCTGTGCATCAATTCAAAAAACATATATAATGTGAAAAAGCAAAAGCAAAAATGTTCATAAAGGTGACATGACGTTTCTTCCAATATATCTGAATATCTCCTTTGCAGTGATATATAAGTGAAGAAGTGCAGTGATTAATGGCGATATCCCCCTATGTGGTTACACTCACCGGAGCGCCCTACCCCTGCAGGGGTGTGAGCGGAGATGTTATTCCCCAGGTGTCGGTATCCTTCCGGTTCACAGTAGCCCGATCTAGGGTCATCCACCCGTGGGAAGGAGGAAGGGAGGAAAGGAACTTCACTGGCTCCTGTCACAAGGAGTCCAGCAGAGTTATGCCCCGTACACACGGTCGGACATTGATCGGACATTCCGACAACAAAATC
This sequence comes from Aquarana catesbeiana, assembly GCF_042186555.1. Lineage (NCBI taxonomy): Eukaryota > Metazoa > Chordata > Amphibia > Anura > Ranidae > Aquarana > Aquarana catesbeiana. Next base: position 290,530,290 of record NC_133330.1, on the reverse strand, counting down.
CTAGGATTTTTTCCGACGGATGTTGGCTCAAACTTGCATACACACGGTCACACAAAGTTGTCGGAAAATCCGATCGTTCTAAACGCGGTGACGTAAAACACGTATGCCGGGACTATAAACGGGGCAGTGGCCAATAGCTTTCATCTCTTTATTTATTCTAAGCATGCGTGGCACTTTGTCCGTCGGATTTGTGTACACACGATCGGAATTTCCGACGGATTTTGTTGTCGGAAAATTTTATATCCCGCTCTCAAACTTTGTGTGTCGGAAAATCCAATGGAAAATGTGTGATGGAGCCTACACACGGTCGGAATTTCCGACAACAAGGTCCTATCACACATTTTTCATCGGAAAATCCGACCGTGTGTACGGGGCATAACACCGCTAGCGGTGTAACTCTGCTGGACTCCTTGTGACAGGACTCCTTGTGACAGGAGCCAGTGAAGTTCCTTTCCTCCCTTCCTCCTTCCCACGGGTGGATGACCTTAGATCGGGCTACTGTGAACCGGAAGGATACCGACACTTGGGGAATAACATCTCAGGGGTAGGGCGCTCTGGTGAGTGTAACCATATAGGGGGATATCGCCATTAATCACTGCACTTCTTCACTTATATATCACTGCAAAGGAGATATTCAGATATATTGGAAGAAACGTCATGTCACCTTTATGAACATTTTTGCTTTTGCTTTTTCACATTATATATGTTTTTTGAATTGATGCACAGCGAGTTGATGAATTGTATTTTTATTTTTCGTTTTTATTGCATATTGATTTTTATTGCACAGTGTTTCATATACGAAGACATATACTTAGTATATTTTTTTGCACCTGTCACTTTGGATCTCCAAACCGAAGGACTAATTTATATGAGACATATAAGCACATGTCACTTTAGTCTGGTTTTTATGTTTTTTTCAGTTCTTTCACTTATATGGTATAGTGATTGTGTTATCATTATTTGCATACTGTTTACAAATTTGCACTATTTGGCACTTATCCCTTTATATTCACAATTAATAATTATCGCATTGATACACTTGATTAATTTTAACCCTAGCACCTGTCACTTTATAACTTAAAGAAGACTAATCATTACATTGATACACTTGTCACTTTATATTTCTAAGGAGAATAATTATACTCCTTTTTCCTATAACAGCGCCACTCCCTAATTTTTCGTTTTTTTTATTTGCCTTTTGGGTTCCACTTAGGTGTTCCCTGTCTACATAGGGGGGCAGCAGTTTTTGAACAGCCTGAAGCGCGGATCCATTGATAAACAATTATAAAGACAAATGCACTCACAATAAATTGTGCTGCATCCCAGCACCCAGATTGATTGCTTATTCAAGTCCCGCACTGGCTCCACTGTTTTTCTATGGGTGCATGGCACTTCCATGCAGGATCCCAGATAGCAAGCAATTGTGCTGCAAGTTTGAAAATGACTTGCTAAGCTATTTGCCAGGATTCACAAGTTTGTTGCACAATTGCAGCAAGTCCACATTGCTTGACTCCAGATCAACTTTCTTTGCAAATATTCTGCAAGTCTGCTGCAGGTTCTGGTTCAGTTATGTTGTGCAATAGTAAAAAAGTAAAAAAAAAAACATTATACCCGTGACATGCATAGGAAAAATAGATTTCATATTAACAATTTCTTTCATTTGAGACCTTTTAATACCTTATTGTTGGCTAAGTAGAGATAACTGAGGTTTTCCAGCTGTTCAAATAGGTCATCAGGAATTCCTTAGGTAAAAAAAAAAAAGAAATGTAATTATTAGGATGATAGCCATTTAAATGTGATTCATACTGCATGAACTCATGATATAGGGTCTTAAAGGAAACCAGTGCTAAAAGTAATATGCAGGCTGCCGTTGCTGAACTCTTGGAAGTGGAAATATTAGTTACCTGGCAGCCACGCTAATTTTATGGCTTCAATATTTCCTGAGTCATTGACTAAGGCTTGGTTCATACCTATGCAGTTTGCTTTTTATAAATTTCCGCAGTGCTTTTTGCGGTGAATTTTTGTGTTTTTTGCACACATCTTTGACACATTTTGCATGCGTTTTTATGCGTTTTGTATTTGTAATGCTTTTTTTAAATGTTTTTGCCAAGTTGTTGTTGGGTGGATTAAAAAGTGCAAATTGCTGTAAAATCGTGACAAAAACGCACTACATGCTTTTCTGCAGCTTCTCCATTGAAGTCTATTGAACCAAAAATGAACCATTTTGCTTTTAAAATAGTCCCTGACCCTTTCCAAAAAAGCACACGGGAAACCATGTTAAATGGACTGTAGTGCGTTTCTGCAACAAGCAATAAAAAATGCATTGTTGTGAATGGAGCCTAAGAAGGATCTATGATTTGTGACTTTGTCACTGTAAACTTGTTCTATGTGTATGGCAAAGAATGAATTGAAGCCAGAGGGTCAGCATGAAGCATAACAGGCAAATATATAGCAAATGTTTGCGCAGAATGTGAGTGGGACAGGAAGAGTGTGGCTATTACTGTAGTAGCACCAACTACTACAGTGATTTCCAGCTTCGACAGTGGCCCCCCAGGTATGACCTATGCATTCTTACATTGTACCAAGTATGCAATAAAAATCATTCCAGGTGTTCAGCTTTAAACCTGAAGTCCAGCTAAATATAAAAGTCGAAAATCAGTGCAACTAGGTATTCATTAATACATCATTGTGTGCATTTTTTCACATAATACCAAGCAGCACTGAAAGTAGTAGAGGGAGAGGCAGGACTGCCAATCAGGAGACTGTATGCAAATATCACGAAGGAACATGCTGACAGAAGGAGAGTGCAAAGTGAGCAGAGAGATGACCTGATCGCATCAGTCTTCTTCCATTTACGCTCTCATCAGTTGGCTTGGGTGGAGAGGACACCCATCTGTTACAGTCAATAACTGTAAGAGATAAAGTGGTGTCAATTGCTTGGCTGTGCAGTTTGACAGGGCTGTGTAAACCTCAGGAATGGCTGCACAGAAATGCAAACCCTCTTATATAGGATGAGTTGAGCTTTTTTTTTTGGATATAACCATCCCTGCCAAATATCTTTACCGTATCTTTTTCATAACTTTCCAGATCTGCTGTAGGTTAGTTACTTGATAACCTGACATGTATAGCAAGTGTTCCTAGACAGTGTTGGCAAATATGTGCGCTTGTAATTTCAGTTGTTTTTTTACTGTTCTTACCTCTAGAAGTCAGGCGATTGTTCTGCAAGTTGAGGGTCTCTAATTTGTAAAGTCTGCTCAGATCCTCAGGAGGAATCTCTTCTATTTGGTTATTCTATATAACTTACAAGAAAGAAAGTCAGCACAAAGCATAGGAGTGCAGGAAGAGTGCAAACATACAAACATAAAAATAATTTAAAATGTATTAGGTAAACTGTAAAAGAGGATTTTTATGGTGCCACAAATATGACAACAATTTAATAAAAAATATTAAATATTTTACTAATAGAAAGATATAAAAAAGAGTGAAGATATGTTCACTCATAAAAAGCCAAACGTGTAAAATTATCACAACATGATAACAAGCAATATACACATATAAAGCTAATGAAGCTATATAAATGCCTGTTGGCTCAACATGTTTCACTAAATGCTTCTTCAGGAGCTGTAAGGCATATATTGGCTATCACATGCATGATAAACAGATTGATCAGAATCCTGTTTGTTCAAAACAGGAGAGCAGAGGGGGGAGCATCAAGTCCAACAATGGGGGTCACAGGGTGGGCACCAGAAAAACAAAATCACTCCTTAAATCAATATCAACAATGCTCAAAAGAGATTGTAGCATTATCTTAACAGATATATATGATGAAAAAAAATATGGAAGAGGGGGGGAGGGGGGGCATGCAGCTCCAAACAATATAGCCCAGGATAGATTCTGACTCACAAAGAAGAAAAATGCCCTTCAAAAGGCCCAACAGGGATGTCTCCACATTCCTCTGCTCCACTATTTGGAGTGATTTCGTTTTTCTGGTGCCCACCCTGCGATCCCCATTGTTGGACTTGATGCTCCCCCTCTGCTCCCCTGTTTTGAACAAACAGGATTCTGATCAATCTGTTTATCATGCTGTACACATGATAGCCAACATATGCCTTACAGCTCCTGAAGAAGCATTTAGTGAAACATGTTGAGCCAACAGGCATTTATATAGTTTCATTAGCTTTATATGTAGTATATTGTTTGTTATCATGTTGTGATCATTTTATACATGTTTGTCTGTTTATGAGGGTCAACATATCTTCACTCTTTTTTATATCTTTTTATTACTAAAATATTTCATATTTTTTATTAAATTGTTTGTCATATTTGTGGCACCATAAAAATCCCCTTTTCCAGTTTTCCGAATACATTTAAAATTAGGGATGAGGGTGCCTTTGATCTCCTGAATTAGTGTGACTATTTTAAGACATGAGAATAATTAAAATTAAAATATAATGTTACATAGTTAGTCTGGTTTAAAAAAGACACAACTCCATCAAGTTCAACAAATAAAAAGTGTAAAAAAATATCATACAATCCTATATACACAATCCTATACCCAGATGTTGGCAAAACATCTGGAAGGCAAAAACCCCAGCAACGCATGCACCCAGATATCAAGAAATTGGGCTGCAAGTTTGAAAATGATTTGCTAAGCTATTGCTAGACTTGCCAGGCTTCACAAGTTTGTTGCACAATTACAGAAAGTCCACATTTCATGACTCCAGATCAGCTTTCTTTGCAAACATTCTGCAAGTCTGCTGCAAGTTTTGGTTCAGTTATGTTGTGCAATAGTCATCCCACCACAGGGGTCACTGTGGCTGAATTTTCATGCTGTAGACTTGCAGAGCTCTTGCTGTAGACTTGCCGCTGCAACTTTGCTCTTGCTAGAAACTTGCCATGTAAATTGTTTACAAATTGGAAAAGTGTCAACTAGAACTTGTGCTTCAAGTGCTCTGCAAGTGTACAACCTGCCAGTGACAATGTGCAGCAAGTTAACAGACTTACACTTCAACACTTCCACAAATTTGTGGAAAGTTATCCTCTTAGCTATCTGGGAACCAGAATGTGTTGAAGAGATCCTGTCTCTTTATTTCAACACAATCTTCTCATAAGGTTTATATAGACATTTAATGTATTTTGGAAAAATCTTTAACCTGTAAAAGCGTATCTTGTGTAGACTTACAAAATCCCTAAAGCTGCTGCTGGGAGCCAATATCTTGGATTGGATCTCAGCAGCCCCGGCAGACTTGAAGTTGTCTCTCAAGTTACACTGTATAGTATTTTACTTTGTTTCCTCCCCAGCAGCTCCATAAAAGTTTACATAGGGAGGGCGAAGGGAGGGGCAGAGGAGCTGGGCCAGCATGGAAAGTACTTAACAATTCCATAAGGGGAAAGGGCTTTGATGTGCTTGAAAAAAAAAACAAATTTATGTAAGGGATAAGCATTTCATATACTTGGTTTTCCTGTGTTTTTGATTGCAATTTTTAAGGTGGGGACAAGGTCTATTTAAAGAAGTGCCCAAGCTTCAAAATAAGAGAGAAGGGTTTAGAGCTTTAGTAAAGGTTTGAGCAATAGAAAGATAGGCACACACACACACACAGAAAAGCAGGGCTTTTTTTTCTCAAACAATAGGTGCTGGAACTTAACCACGGCCCCACACCCCCCCCCCCCCCCCCTACACACACCCTCCAAATCACATCAGTTAGTGGGTGTGTTCAGTCAAATTTCACGAAAACAGTAGGAGGGTCTTAAAGGGGCATTAAATACCAGGATTGCATTACATACAGAGCGCAGAGCTGTCACTTGTAAACACAGATACCAGACTTGACTTGATTGTGGTGAGCAGGCACCAAAGGGTCTGAGCCAGAGGTGGTGGAACTGAGTTCCACCAAGTTCCCCCTGGAAAAAACCCTGCAGAAAAGTGACCCAAAGCAACCTTTTTTCGATCAGGGTGCCCAGGCACCTTGGGGTGCTTTGAGGGTTCTTCAGGGGTGCCTTGGCAAAATGTCTAAAAATTGTCCATGTATACAAGCCAGCAGGTGGATCAAGCCTGCATTTTAGTCACACAAAAGCCACAAGTTTTTATTGTGCACCATTACAACCTTCCAGCCTCCGGCATGTCATCAGTGTTGATAAGAAGGGTTTTGATCGCCTGCACAGCATACTTTTTTGACCCTCCCCTGCCCCTCTCCATCAGCACTGGGGTCACATTAGCATGAGTGATGGAAAGAAACTGCGGGAGAGGAGAAACACTGGAATACTAGTCAGTACCAGCGTGCAAAAGTGTATTTGCTTTGGAAGAATATATCACCTCTAATGTTAGGTGTCTTACGTAACTTTCATTATGTAAAACTATTAGAATCATTTTTTACATTTAGTCTTGAGACTGTCGAGGTACAGAGTGCCTCGACTGAAAAAAGGTTGAGAAGCACTGATCTAAAGAAAGAAGACAATAATATAAAGACTACACTATACTGAAGATAGTGAACTAGCTAATATAACATATCTCAGTACAATCTGAATCCCATTTACACTTCCTAGTATTTTCCAGTGAATTAAAAAAAAAAAAACGTGGACAAAAACATTTCTAATGGATATAAACAGCATGTAATAATTATAATATAATATGCTGGAAGAATGAAAACTTATATGTTATACAGACTGCATGACTCTTAACTGTTCAGACCTGCAGAGATAGGTGATTTGTAAATTCTGGAAGGTCTATAGGAAACTCCTTCAGATCCACCCCAGCACAGTCCACAACCCCTTCCTGTGTGCAGGTACAATCCTTGGGACACAGCAATGATTTGGAGGTTGGTTTTATGTCCTGCAGTACGCTCTCTGATGGGTTATCATAGTCTTCTTCTTCTTCTTCCTCTTGTCCATACCCTCCATTAGAGGAGACCAACAGCAGCGTAAAGAATAGAGTGGGAACACAGGGCCACATTTCCATACACTGTAAGATGAAGAACAGTAGATCATTTTCATATGGATCAAAATGGCTTAGAAAAAAGTACAATAATATACAGTATAAATGACAAAAAGTAATACACATTAGAATCATAAATTGGTGTGATCATTTTTATGTCTTTCTGTACCTCTTGGCCATTCTGGAAATCTGTATCCCACCCTGCACTTTGCTATCATTTGTTTACTTATGTGGTCTGTCATGCCTTCTCTACACCTCTGTCTCATGTGGTCTTATGTCTGTAATTGTTGAAAGGCTCTCTACCCACCAGCTAGAATTGGCATATCATCTGGGTTTGGTTTGAATGTACATGAGTAGTCTTTGCTGACTTGAGTCCTAGCTCCTACATGCCTCTGTATTTGGACCTTGCTCTTCTAACCTTGTATTATCCTATCTTGAATGGCCTTTGGCTTCTACTTCTACATGGGAATCTATACCTATTCCCAGTATACTGTTGCCCCCGATGACAATTCTGCCTAGTTACTTATCTTCATTTTGCTGGCCTAACCCTGACCACAACTCTGCTGCATGGTTGATACCCTGCCTGATCATTTCTGTGCTGTCAAGTCAATTGTGAGGGCCACATCCTGGAAGTTTGCTGCAGCTAAATTCAACCCCAACCAAAACTCACCTGCGGTGCTGATGAGCATTGATCAAGGGCTATCACCACCTGCTGCTACCAGAAAGCATTCATTTACCATCTGCATGGATCCTGAACCTACATTCCAGTTTCAAATTTTTATGTCCCGATCCTAGACCTCAACTGCAATCCTTGCTTGACTACACCAATCATTGATCTCCACCACAGATCTTGTGCTGTCGCTGGACCAAAATATGATGGCGTGAAGCTTTCTAAAGCTGCCTGATATGCCTCTGTCCAGCAAGGCTTATGTACACATTAGGATTAGGGGTACTGCTCGAAGATGCCCATAAAAAACTTTGGATAGTTTCATTCTGTTTTCTTCCTATGTTGCCTGCAAAAGAAGCTTAGCTCCACCAACCACCATGAGGCTCTACTGTAGGGTTGTCACCTCATCCCTTTAAACCAGAACCCATATGAATTACACAGGTTATGAGGCCAATTGCAGATAAGGCGCCAATTAGCCACCTTAATTAGCCACAGAACCTGTGTAATTAATATGTGTTCGGTTTTAAAGGGATGAGGTGGCAACCCTACTGAAATGTGCCACAAGAATAACACCGATTTTAGGGAAGAAGTCTTGTAATCTAGGATAGGTGGGTTTGTCAAAGGCGAAAGAGCAACCTCAACTAAAACCTTGCCTAGTTTTGGCTGTAATGGGGCAAGGTTCTACTATTGACTAGGAATTTACTGCTCCTTAACATGAAATGTCTGTGTCTTACACCCTCTGGTGAAGTCTGTTGGAAAATAATGTTAATCCGGGTTGTTGACAATGGTCAGCTAAAATGCCAAGCCGAGCATATCATGGTAATTGTTACAGTGCAGTTTCATAATAAAGCTGAACTCTAGGTGAATATTAAAGGCACAGCCCTATGCAGCTCTGTATTAATTAATACATCAGTACATTTATTTTTGTTATAATGCAAGGAGTGTAAGTATCTGAATTTGGCCTGGGATCAATCACCTGCAGTGCACTGTGGAGCAGAGTTTAGACAGGGGGGAGAGAAGCAGCACAAGGAGCCAATTAGTTGTACAAGTGTAGCGTGAGAAACATGCTGATAGGAGGACAAAGGAGAGTGATGGACAGATGAGCTCTTCAGTGCTAATTCTTCTTTCCCTGTTCAGTCACAAGATGAGAATAGAGAGGGAATCTGTAAGTGGAAGGGAAACTGCATTAGAACAAGAACCAGTCTCCTCCCCTGCCAGACAGAGCAGTACTGTAGCAGAATTATGTAAATCTCAGGAATGGATGGACACCAATACAAAGCTTTTGGCAGTTAAAACAGCTCCCATATACACTCACTGGTCACTTTATTAGGTACACCTTGCTAGTACCGGGTTGGACCCCCTTTTGCCTTCAGAACCACCTTAATTCTTCATGGCATAGATTCAACAAGGTGTTGGAAACATTCCTCAGAGATTTTGGTCCATATTGACATGATAGCATCACTCAGTTGCTGCAGATTTGTTGGCTGCACATTCATGATGCGAATCTCCCATTCCACCACATCCCAAAGGTGCTCTATTGGATTGAGATCTGGTGACTGTGGAGGCCATTGGAGTACAGTGACCTCATTGTCATGTTCAACAAACCAGTGGTGAGATGATTCGATCTTTGTGACATGGTGCATTATCCTGCTGGAAGGAGCCATCAGAAGATGGGTACACTGTAGTGATAAAGGGATGGACATGGTCAGCAACAATACTCAGGTAGGCCGTGGCGTTTAAACGATGCTCAATTTGTACTAAGGGGCCCAAAGTGTGCCAAGAAAATATTTTATGTGGTACCTCTGGCACTCATGCACTTTGCACTTGGAAGTAGGAAGGTACATTGTAATTTGTGGTAACTATCTGTGGTTGTTGACCGGATTTTGAACTGACCTTAGAGTATTGATATTTTAGATGCATAGTTGCACTGTGAATAGGAAGCTGTAGCTGTAGCTATACAGATTAGTGCAGCTTTGGTGGGTCCTTTCTTCAACTGTGATTGGTACATTAAGATAGATTAGCGCCACATATCTACCTCATTTTATTCACTTATGGTCAGCAACAATGCTCAAGTAGGCCATGGCGTTTAAACGATGCTCAATTTGTACTAAGGGGCCCAAAGTGTGCCAAGAAAATATCCCCCCACACCATTACACCACCAATCTGAACAATTGATACAAGGCAGAATGGATCCATGCTTTCATCATGTTTACACCAAATTCCGACCTACCATCTGAATTTCGCAGCTGAAATCGAGACCCATCAGACCAGGCAACGTTTTCCCAATCTTCTATTGTCCAATTTTGGTGGACCTTTGCATACTGTAGCCTCTGTTTCCTGTTTTTAGCTGACAGGAGTGGCACCCGGTGTGTTCTTCTGCTGCTGTAGCCCATTTGCTTCAAGGTTCGATGTGTTGTGCATTCAGATATGGTATTCTGCATACCTTGGTTGTAACGTGTGGTTATTTGAGTTAATGTTGCCTTTCTATCATCTCCAACCAGTCTGCCCATTCTCCTCTGACATCAACCAGTGGCATTAAGGGCACACGGGCGCCGCCCCCTCTCTCCAGCCACCCTTTCTATGACCAATGGATATCCAGAGCCGCTGCTACCACCCCCTATTCAGGCACCCGACCCCTTTTCGGGCTCCAGTCGCCTGAATTACAGTGGCGGGGGGTGTTTTTGAAGCACCTGATTAGAGCCATAGGCTCTAATAGGCGTTATAAAAGGTGACCTGCGAGCGCCATGCTTGGCGCTGGCAGTTCACCCAGGTGTGTTAGAACAGCGAATTAATATTTGCTTTCCTAACACTGAACCGCCTCTCCACCAATCAGGCGGTGTGATTGGATGCCTATCGGGAGGAGAGGACGAGAAGAGATGCATGGGGGACACCGCTTGCCGCCGTCACCTGCTGCCCCACCGAGACAGTGCCGGAAAGATGGCGAGCGGGCGGGGGGGCTCACAGTGGCGGCATTTGATGGCACAGTGGCAATATTTGATGGGCACAGTGGCAGCATTTGATGGCACAGTGGCTGCGTTGGATGGGCACAGTGGCTGCGATTGATGGGCACAGTGGCTGCGATTGATGGGCACAGTGGCTGTGTTTGATAGGCACAATGAGGCTGCAATTGATGAGGTTTTTTTTCAGAATTTTCCAGTTTGTTTGCGCCCCCCCAAAAAATTTTGAGCACCAGCCGCCACTGACATCAACAAGGCATTTTTGTCCTCGTAAGTGCCACTCACTGGATATTTTCTCTTTTTTTTCGGACCATTCTCTGTTAAACCCTAGAGATGGTTCTGTTTGAAAATCCCATTAGATCAGCAGTTTTTGAAATACTCAGACCAGCCCGTCTGACACCAACAACCATGCCACATTCAAAGTCACTTATGTCCCCTTTCTTCCCCACTCTGATGCTCGGTTTGAACTTCAGCAAGTCATCTTCACCATGTCTAGATGCCTAAATGCATTGAGTTGCTGCCATGTGATTGGCTGATTAGCAATTTGTGTTACCAAGCAATTGAACAGGTGTACCTAATAAAGTGGCCGATGAGTGTATGTATTTCACCCAGGCCCGGACTGGCCATAGGGCAGACCGGGCATTTGCCCAATGGGCTGGGGCCGCCTGCTCTGTGGCTTGTTGATGATCAGGCCGCACAGAGGGAGGAAAGCGGCGACCGCGGCCTGGACAGGGTTAACGCAGGCCGTGGCCACCGCTCGCCTACCGCTAAGCGGCCTGTGTCTTCTCCGGCGGAACTAGCGGCTGCATGGGCTGAGCTGTGTGTCTCTCTCACACACAGCTCAGCCTCAGAGCCAACACTGACAGTTCTGCTCTCCGCGTCTCCTCCTCCAGCCATGGGCGTCCGCATGGTGGAGCAAGGGGGGGGGAGCTGCGGGCTGCTGTCAGGATGTTTCATGGGAAAATGCATCATGGGAAATGTAGTCCCAGAGATTGATGGTCCAATTGTTCTCAGCAGGGAGCTGGCTACAGTCCCCAGCATGCACTCTGCTGGGGGGAAAAGAGAAAATCTGGAAACAAGCTGAGGAGCGCTACACTGCAGCAGCTACTACAGGAGACATGGAAAAAGAAAGGAGAGGACTGTGCTGGGGGAACTAATAGCCCCAGCACCACCAGAAAGAGCCACGCTGTACCCGCACCACCAGAGAGAGCCACAAGAGCCACGCTGTATCCACACCACCAGAGAGAGAGCCATGCTGTACCCGCACCACCAGAGAGCCACGAGAGCCATGTTGTACCCGCACCAACAGAGAGAGAGCCACGCAGTACCCGCACCACCAGAGAAAGAGAACCACACTGTACCCACATCACCAGAGAGAGAGAGCCACGCTGTATCCACACCACCAGAGAGAGAGCCACACTGTACCCGCACCACCAGAGAGAGCCACGCTGTACTCGCACCACCAGAGAGAACTACGCTGTACCCACACCACTAGAGAGAGCCACGCTGTACCGCACCACCAGAGAGAGCCACGAGAGACACACTGTACCCGCACCACACGAGAGCCATACTGTACCTACACCACCAAAGAGAGCCACGCTCTACCTGCACCACCAGAAAGAGAGCCACGCTGTCCAGCACCACCAGAGAGAGAGCAGGTCAGTGTCACTGGGCAGTGTGGGTACTGTGGGTACAATAGGAGACAGACAGTACTAGCATTGTATGGACACATTAGGACTGGGGCACTGTAATATAAAGGGGACTGCACTGTAAAGGGGCACTGTAATCATTGCAGTGCCCTTTACAGTGCAGTCCCCTTTATATCACAGTGTCCCTGCATATTACAGTGTGGAGGACACCAGGCACCCCCGCGAATGTCTACCGACATACCCCCCCCCAGTCCCTGTTTGTCCCAGTCCGGGCCTGATTTCACCTGTGTATTTAGCTGTTTGCCTTGACTGTGGCTAGCTTTTTAATATAGAGGTTCACTGTTTGAGTTTGGGCAGTAATAGTCATCCTTTCATTTTTTTACGGTACCTACAGTTCAGATCCAATTATTATTACATTTTTAATTATAATCAATTGCCACAAAATGTAAAGAAGAATGGTAGTTTCTATCAGTCACAGATGAAGTATATCCACGTATGTTGCTATGATTTGGTTTGAATGTTCCCAGCTGTTTTACTAATCACAATTTCTAACTTTCTTGGCAACAGTTCAGGAGGAAAAGTAGAAAAAAAAAAATTGGCTAGCAGTTCTTCACATTGTCCTGATGTTTTACAGACTCAGTGTGTGAGCTGTGCTGGTGGCTCCACCGCATGCTGCGACCTCTAAGACATGAAAAATACAACAACCATTCCGAGTTTTGCATATCTTTGTTACTGTACTATAATCACAGTGACAGAACAGAAAACAACAAGCGTGTTAATGAGGTCCTTAAAAGAATGAACAGCATGGTGGAAAGAATCCCAGTATGAACCAGTGTGGATTTACACAACGCTGCTTTGATGTATTTTAAATAAAATAATTAAAGTTTTTATCTAAAGTTTTTGAAGTCAGTGGGTAATATATGGCTATCTTAAAGAAAACACAAATGACATCCACATTAACAATATTTATTATACAAGCTTCCCAGAGACAATGCTAAAGCAAACCATAGATGATGCCATTTTCTTTTCTGCAACCACCAGTTCAATTCGGTCAATTCCCCCATCTACACAAACAGTGTTGATGGGGGGAATCCTATAGAACCTAGCAGTGATTCATTTTGCATTCTCCCTGCTGACAGAACACAAAAGTATTGTTATTGATGAGTCTTGTTATTTGAAATATACACAGAGAGAAGGGAGAATGGTAAAATAGAAGGAAGCAATGCTTTCCCTTTACTTCCTGTGCTAGAGACCAGTGGCGGCCCGTCCATTAGGGGCGCATGGCACCCTAATCTACACGGATGCATGGATTCCAATAGGGGGGGCATTTTTTTTAAACATGTGATTCAAAAAGGGTGGGCTCGGGCCCCTCCCCAAAAAAAAACACCAGCCTCCACTGCTAGAGACGCAACAGGAATTGAGAGGAAATCTTTCCAAAGAAAAGGAAAGTCCTTTTATAATTGCCACCAAAACAGGTTTCTCCATTGGAAGCTGTCCCCTAATTTCCTGTTCCACTGACAACTACAATAATCCAATAGCCAATTATTTTCTCTTCTTGTAACACTGGTCACCGGGACAGATAGAGTGGGAGACATATATATAAATATACAACAATAAACCTGATGTGTTCACATCTTTCCCATTCTACCCAAAACCAAAATGTTTGGCTTTAGATAAACCTTAATATTTAATTTAATATCCACCCAAAAATGGAACTTGCGCTTTAAGTGCAGGTGACCCCCCTCACATGCCACATTTTGCATGTCATCTTTTTTGGGGGGGGGGGGGGTGGAGACCCTCTTTTTAGAGGCATCCAGCTCCCACTTCCCACTTCCCAGGGCTCCGCGGCACCAGAAGGAAGATCATCTGTCACAGGTCCCAGAAGATTGCCGGGCAATTCACAGTGCACAGCACGGCTTGCACATGTGCAGTGCGTGCCCGGCTGTGGAGCCAAAGCCGGGCGCCCACAGTAAGAATGCCGGCGCCTCGGAGAGGTGGAGGAAAGGAGGGAGGCTTCGTTCGCCCGCATCGCTGGACCGTGGGACAGGTGAGTGTCTGATTATCAAGAGTCAGCAGCTACACTTTTTGTAGCTGCTCACTTTTAATTATTTTTTTTTTCAGCAGGACTCCGCTTTAAGTGTGCTGTTTTGTCTTAGTATAGCCAATGTTGTCCTTTGAGAAAGCTTCCAGCTATAAAATTAACAGTTCCTAATTTAGTAAGTAATCCTATTTTGAAACAATTTTGGTGATTCCTCATTACCAGAGCTGGAGAACAAATTGGAAAACACTGCTTTAAATAACTTTTATTCTCAGCACATAAGAGCAAATGTCCCTGTGGAAACCACTAACTTTTGGAGAATCCCGTAAACCCATTGACAACTAAAATAATCCAATGGACAATTATCTTCACCAGACAAACAGAGCAGGAGACATATACAAAAAAACCCCAAAAAACTGACAGGTGTTCATCTCTTTCCCACACCCAATTTTATTATTTACTGAAAAGTAGTGCTTTGTAAATGTATCTTAAAGATGATCCCCAGGCACAAATTAATGCAGCTCTGTAATCATGAAATGTATTTTTAATGCAATCAGTGTAAGTCCTTGCGTTTGACCTGGTATCATCCTCTTGAAGGCCTGGTTCACAACTACCCTGTTTCCCCCGAAAATAAGACCTAGCGTGATTGTCGGTGATGGCTGCAATATAAGCCCTACCCCCCAAATAAGCCCTAGTTAAAGGTCCTTGTAGGTCTTATTTTCAGGGTAGGGCTTATATTGCAGCCATCACTGACAATCACACTGGGTCTTATTTTGGGGGAAACAGGGTATGCATTTTTTAGTGTGTTTTCAGTTTTTCAGAAACACACTGCAGTCCATTTAACATGGTTTCCAATGGATGTAGTTCACATCTGTGCATTTTATGGAAAGGGCTAGGGACTTTTTTCTGGTTTTTGGTTCCATAGACTTCAATGGATCAAAAACATGTTTTGAAAAACGCAAAATGCACCTGGAGTATGCAAACTGCAACCTGCATAGGTGTGATTCAGGCCTAAATCCAAGTACAGAAGGTAGAAGTAGCACAAGAAGCCAATCAGTTGTGCTCAATGGCTAACAAGCATGCCGTTGGAAGGAGGGAGCAGAGTGACAGAGAGGCGATCCCATCAGTCTTGTCAATATTCCTATCGCACACATTCCTGGAAAGTATGGCTCTTAAAATGGTGGCTGCTGCAGCGATTACCAGTTGGGTCCTGGAAACAACAAGGAAGTGTACATATTCGTCAGCACACCATGGATTAACAACTTCCGTCCAAAGGTTTCTTTTATTGAAAGAGATCACATCACAGAGATAAGTGCAACGTTTCGGAGCCGCACAGGGCCCCTTCGTCAGGCATGTGATAAAGTGCAACAGTGTCAAAGCAGAATATAAATACATTAATCACCAATCAGAACATGTAAAATTAGAGAAAATAGAAAAATTGGTAACAGCCCCACCCTATGACGTCAGAATCTCGTCAGAAAACGTTAAAAACCTAAAGGCATCAAAGTAACTTCAAGCAGGCAGGAGCAGTAAATCCCTATTATTGTAGAAATATATATAGAAATATAATTCGATTCTGCTTTGACACTGTTGCACTTTATCACATGCCTGACGTAGGGGCCCTGCACGGCTCAGAAACGTTGCACTTATCTCTGTGATGTGATCTCTTTCAATAAAAGAAACCTTTGGATGGAAATTGTTGATCCATGGTGTGCTGACAAATTTGTACACTTAGGTGATCCCATCAGTCAGCTGCTTCTCCTTTCAATGTCATGTCTTAGGCTGGATTCACACCTATGTAATTTTAGTGCTTTTTGCATTTTGCAGATTTGCACTACAGTCCATTCAACATTGTTTTCTATGGAACATGCTCTGTAGTGCAAATCTGCAAAATGCAAAAAGCACTAAAAACGCATAGGTGTGAATCAGGCCTTAAGCCTTGTACACACGGTCAAATTATTGGACGAATTTTCGTTGTTTTTTTGTTGGATGCTAGTCTCAAATCGAAAGTTCATTGGATGAAATTTAACTTCAGATTCTCTGACCGTGTGTACGGACCTAAAGGCTGGATTCACACCTATGCAGTTTTAGTGCTTTTTGCATTTTGCAGATTTGCACTACAGTCCATTTAACATTGTTTCCTATGGAACACGTTCTGTAGTGCAAATCTGCAAAATGCAAAAAGCACTAAAAACGCATAGGTGTGAATCCATCCTTGTACAAGCCTCGTACATACGTTACGATTGTTGGTCAACCTTTGTCAAAAGGGCATGTGCCAGGATCTTGTCTTGCATACTAACATTACACAAATTTTCGTGCCACAAACACGAATGTAGTGACGTACTACGAAGAATTTTTAGCTCTTGAGCGCCACCCTTTAGGCCCCTGCTAATTTCGTGTTTGGTGATCAATGATTCCGATCATGCGTGTTTGTACTTTCGACTTTAGTGTGACGGATTTGTGTACTGACCATCCGAAAATCTGACGTGGAGCTGTCGTTTGACAAAAATTTACTAGCCTGTCATCCAACATTTGAAGATTATCAGAAGAATCCGCGCTTAGGATGTATGTAACTGCTGCCTCCCTATACAAAAGTCCCACCTAGGTGAAACCCAATCAAAGTGTAAAAAAAACAAAAAGGGAATTGGCGCTGTGAAAAAAACATATGTGTATATATAACTATTTATAGTATGTGTACCACCGAATAAACATATATATATATGTGTGTACATATATATAAGGTGTACAAACTATGTATATCCGGCAAGGACAAATCCTTCCTATCACGCGGCGATAAAAAGTGACATGTGCTTAAAGATTGATTTGTGCAAAAAGGGCATCCACGAGCAGGAGGGAAGGAGACTCCAGTGTCTCCCCTATTTTGCTCTCCTAGACAGAAATTTTCTGAGGTTCCCAGGCCAAGAGCAAAAGAGGGGAGACACTGGAGTCTCCCTCTCTCTTGCCCGTGGATGAACTTTTTTGCCCCGAAGCTGGAAACCAAGGGGATATCACAACTTTGAGATCGGGATCACATCATTTATACTTCACGCTTGTACCCCTGCAGGGGTAAAGCGCTCTGGTGAGTGAAAGCACAAGAGGGGAGCACAGTCACTTTTGTCAGCACTTTCTCTGCTTATCCTTCGGAAAAAACTTTCACTAATTGGAGGAAGCACTATGTCACTTTATATGGACACTTATTTTCAATAATTTTTTGGCTTATTACTGGACATCACCCACAGCAGTTATATTGAGCTTATATGTTTATATTTTGATATTTATCACACAGCTTGTTATTGTTGATTGATGGGCATTATTAATATTAGTTGATGTTATTTATTGATTGCATCTCTATATATACACTTTCATACATTTATATTTTTATATATTTTTTTTATATTATTAATTTATTATATTATTTTTTTATCTCTTGCACAAATCAATCTTTAAGCACATGTCACTTTTTATCGACGCGTGATAGGAAGGATTTGTCCTTGCCGGATATAC
This sequence comes from Aquarana catesbeiana, assembly GCF_042186555.1. Classification (NCBI taxonomy): domain Eukaryota; kingdom Metazoa; phylum Chordata; class Amphibia; order Anura; family Ranidae; genus Aquarana; species Aquarana catesbeiana. Next base: position 290,512,547 of record NC_133330.1, on the reverse strand, counting down.
ATAGTTTGTATACCTTATATATATGTACACACACATATATATATATATATATATATATGTTTATTCGGTGGTACACATACTATAAATAGTTATATATACACATGTTTTTTTTCACATAGAACAGTGCCAATTCCCTTTTTGTTGTCATCCAACATTTGTTGGCGGAAAATTGGAAAACAATTGTCAAAAGGAGCGTACTAACGGTAAGAACTTCGGACTACAACCTGTCAACTCCCCTTCCAACAATCGTACCGTGTGTACGAGGCTTTAGGCTGGGGGAGGGACAAGACTTGTAAGTGTAACTGAACCGCAGCAGAAAAAAATCAGATCTCCTGCCCAACAGTTGTGTAAATCTCAGGACTGGATGGACAGAAATACAAATCCGTTGTTTGGTAGGACAGTTCATTTATGTGTATATGTGTAAATCATTTCCCTTTTTAGCTGTTTGCCTTGAGTTCAGCCTTAATGTAGCCAATATGGTCCTTTGAGAGAGCATCCAGCTCTAAAATGTATGGTTCCCAAATCAGAGCAATCCTATTTTAAAACAATCTTGATCCCTGAGTACAATCCCGTGATCCCTGAGTACCAGAACTGGAAAACACATTGGAAAATTCCGCTCTGTATAACTGCTTTGAAAAACTTAAAAAGAAGTGTCCCTGTAGAAACCACTATCTCCTGGAGACCTGTTGAACCTGTGTCCATGACATCGGGTCCCTGTGAAAACATAGATGGGTCATCTCCAACTACAATTGAGTAAATCTGTGAAATCTGGAGCAGATGTTCAGCTGTGTATACACATTTAGTTTCACTTTAAAACTCTTGGCTGATCATCTACGGTCAACACATCACAATCTGCTTCTAAAATGACACTACTGAAAGATTTAGGTTGGTTTTACTTTAACATCTTGGCATTATATAAAGACATTGCCTTTGCCTGTTTACATATGGTAATACTTCTTTCTCTTGGAACTGGCCTGATCTTAATCATTCCTTCATATGCCACAGGATGAAATATCGGATTGACTATGAAGCTCAACTGTAATCTTTGTTTAAAAGAGGAAATCAGTACTTCTGCCTGCCAGATTAGCTAACAGTTCATGCGCAATTCACATCATTAGATAAGAATTATAACATTGGGTTTTATGTATGTTAATAGAAAGTGGATGGATTCTACCAACAAGAATAACCCTTAAAATGTAAAATGCAAAAAAAGAAAACCACAGTTCTCTATCATCCTCTGATGTATATATATTATTAATACATGATGTATACATTTCCTGTTTAATTTATATTCACCCTATATTTGATTATCTATTCTAATCACATACAAACTGTAATATTGTTATTACATGTCAAGAATAAAAAAGGACAATGTTAAGCTTGGTTATTATGTGCAAATGTATATCACCTGAACATATGTTTAAAATTGGAATCAAGATTATCATTGAATTTATACTTTAATCACCTGTTCGTGTAAAGGAACTCACACATGCATATGCTCAGTTCCCCATTAACACTCTGCTAACTCTGGTGATCAACTTTCTTCTAACTCCCCATCCTCTACGAGCCCCCCTTTTATTCTCCACATTCCCATCTCCCCTTATCATTGTCTCCTATATACCACTCCCCCTACCCCCTCACCTTGCAGAGACAGAGATGCAGGAGCATTCAGAGAATCACTTTATGCCATTTCAAGGAGCCTTCTAATTGCAGCCTCCCAGTAAACAGGCTCCAGCCCAGATGTGGGATGGGGGAATGTCCTGCCTTCCCTGGCAGATGTGAAGGGTTTATGGAAATGTCATGAAGCCTGCGAGGGGGAGGAGGGGAGTCCAGCGTCAAAGCCAGATCCACTCATTACTGATTTTGGATGTGATTTTATACAAGGGGAGATCTGAAGGATGTAATGTTGAACGGGGCCTCATATTTCTGTGTTGATCCAAAGCTGTTTCCCAATACATCAGTGTAATATGCACAAAAACCTAGATTTCACCAATCTGTACTGTGTATGGAAACAATGGCAAAGGCATGGAAATTATAATGCTGCACCTGTTCAAGGGAATGTCTTGACAAGATAACTTTAAACTACATCATTTAAAGTGGATGTTTCCCCCTCAGCAGAAATAAAATCATGTTGCATGTGTTGCATGCTGATATCAAATCATCTTAGTTGCTATAGTGGAAAAAAGGGATTTGGCTGTTATTTACATTTACCTACGGTGCATTGTACTTTCTAGTCTCTAGAGGCACTGGTGATGTGGCCAGTGCCTCACAGATGCCTCAATTGCGTTCCCTCTACTCAGATGATGTCTACTAGTGTCACATGGGAAAGGGGGTGGGTTGGAACTTCAAGAAGTAAGGGGAGATTAAATCATCTGCTTTTCCTTGAATGGCGAAAGAAGATAGGAAAAGAGAACATGGGATCATAGGCAGTGAGCATGCAATGAACATTACAATTCATTCAAAAACACACATACTACATATCACATACCTGGTGCTGGAGGCCAATGGAGAGGGGGCTTCCCTTGCGGCTAAGTTCCAGACTCCCCTTATGGTGAAACAGGAGGAGTCAGGCCCAAAGTAGCATGGGTCACCTGCTGGAGTGCTTGCAGGGGAACTCAGGAGTACAGCTGATGTGCTGGAGTGGTGTCTGCAGACAAGTGGCGCCCGAGAGACATAACGGGTCTTTGGTAGCACAGAGACAGGAGAGAAGTCGGTTCGAAGCCAAGATTAGGTGCCAGGTGGATCTCAGAGCACATTATGTAGTGGCACCTTTAAAGTGACACAAAGCGGAAAGCCACGTGGCAGGTGCAACAAGCCACATGACTAGCAATGAGACCATCTTCACAAACATTGATTACAGTGCAAAAGACAAAATTTACACCACAAGGAGGTCACCACAGTATCCTCGTAAAGAAAGTGCCGTATGTTCCAGAACTAGAAGGCAGCCTTCTGTCAGTGAAAAGTCTTGTAAACAACGGTCTCACAGTTAAGTTTCAGGGTAATGAATGCACAATTCACAATAATAAGCGATTCTCACAAAAGGAAAACTGGATAATCACCTATTCAGGCTCATCACCACAGACCATCAAGCCAATATAGTCTCTAATGACCTACACAGCAACTGTATTCATTTATGGCACAGGCGGCTGGGGCACAGAAGTCCAGCAGCTATTAGACATGTGCACACTGAAATATTTTGTTTTGGAATTTCGTTTTCGTCCGAAAAATACATTTATTTAGTTACTCCCGAAATTCGTTTTTATTTATTCCGTTTTTCGTTAACAATTGCATTCGTCCGAAAATCCAAATTAAGGTTGAATCTGTCATTGAAGGCTTATGGTGTCTGTCGAATGTTCAAAGAAGATTCGACGGAGCAGCTAAACTGTACAACGCCGTATAGTTTACCTGCTCCGTCGAATCTTCTTAGAACTTTCAACAGACACCATAAGCCAAAGTACGTGTGTACTTAGTTCTAGCTATTTTACTGCTTATCCTCTTTGGTTACAATAACATTCATCATCATCATTATTTTTATTTTACTTCCCCCACCAATTCCAGCAGCGATCTTTTCTCTCTACGTCAAATCTTTTCTCTTTACGTCGAATCTTTTCTTTCTATGTCGAATCTTTTCTCTCTATGTAGAATAATCTTGGACTAATAGAGTTAAGGTTAGGCACATTCGACCACAGGTTTGATGGACACAGATTGTTATTGTCATCATCATGTCGAATCTCCTATCTATATCGAACTGTTGTAGCAACGAAAACGAAAATAAAGAATTTGTTTATGTCTGATCTTTCATTTTTCAGTTTCTGCGCTTTCGTTATCGTTTGTTAAAACGATAGCGAAAATACCTGAAATTCGGATGAAAATGCATTTGGACGAAAACGAATGCACATGTCTAGAAGCTATACAGGATATTATAAAGAGAGGCTTATCAGAAGATTTAACAATAGCACCTTGCAAAGTGCTCATGAAATGCAAGTGCTGTATCGAAGCAAAAGCCACACGTGCTCCCCTTTTACAGGCATCTCAGAGAAACACTACCCACCCCCTGCAGCTCATACAAAGTGGTGTATGCGGTCCAATGAAAACTCCCACATCAGGCGAGAACAGATATCTACTGACTTTCATTGATGATTATTCCAGGTACACAACTACTAATGTGATGAAACACAAGAATGATACATCAGAGAACCTTCAAGAGTTCCTTGCCATGTCTACCAACAAATTTCAACGAAACCAGCAATAATACGCACTGACAATGGAGGAGAATACATAAGCATAAAAGTGGCTTCATACCTGAAGAGTCAAGGAATATTACACCAGGCAACTGCACCATACACCCCTGAACAAATTGTACAGCAGAAAGAAAAAAATCGCACTCTTATAGAAATGGCCAGATTCATGTTGTCGGATGCCAACTTACCTCACAAGTACTGGGGAGAAGCAGTCATGACTGCAACCTACCTACAAAACAGACTACCCTCAAGAGCCATTAAAAGTACTCCATTTGAAATGTGACATTGATCAAAGCCTAGCATAGGGCACATCAGAGTGTTTGGATGTAAAGCATATGCCTATATCTCAAGTGAAAAGCGATCCAAGCTGGAGAACAGAGCCATAGAGGGCATTCTAGTAGGCTACAGTGAGCAAACCATGGGTTACAGAACTCTACGCCCAAAGACTGACATAGTGACAATAAGCCGTAGTGTTTATTTTGATGAGAGCTCATCGTCAGATACACCAATCTCTGAAAGCTGTGAAGTGAATATACCCAGCAAACCAGAAGAAAAGGTTGACCAAAGCGAACCTGTGCAGAAGTCAGAACAAGAGATGAAACTCACATTGTCTAAATCAAGTTCCCCGCCAGATCTTGCTGAACTGCCTGAAGTCAGAAGATCCACTCAGACTACAAAGGGAATACCACCCCACAAGCTGTCATACACTGTCAAAACACACAGCATACTTGAACCAATGTCCTGGGAAGCCATAGAAAAACTACCAAAGTGTGAAGCCAATAAATGGAGACAGGCACCAGAAGAAGAATTAAAGCCAATTTAAGAAAATAGAAACCTGGACACTCACAGAGTTGCCTCCTAACCGCAAAACTATAGGAAGTAAGTGGACTTTCAAAGTAAAGTCAGACGCAGAAGGGAATATCCAAAAATATAAAGCCAGACTAGTTGCCAAGGGTTACTCCCAGAAATTTGGTGAAGATTAAGATGAAACATTTGCTCCGTCATAAAACACTCCACCATCAGAGTACTTCTTAGCGTTGCAGCCGGGAAGGGCATGCAAGTGAAACACCTAGACGTTAAAACTGCTTTCCTATATGGAGACATTATGGAAGACCTCTATATGGAGCAACCACCAAGGTTTGAACAAGGAGACAACCTTGTGTGTAAACTTCAGAAGAGCATCTACGGTCTTAAGCAATCTGCAAGGATGTGGAATGAGAAAGTGAACAAAGTACTTACCAGAGAGGAATTCTCAAGAAGTAAAGCAGGCCCCTGTCTCTACTCCAGGAATCAAGAAGACAGATGGATATACATCCTTATCTATGTTGATGAAATTATAACCTGTTTTTAACAATAAGGGGATTACAATCAAAACGTTCACAAGCTGAAAGAACATGTTTAAATCAAAGAACTAGGGATCATTAGCTACTATCTGGGAATCCAAATACAGAGAGAAGAAGATGGAAGTTATCTTCTCAACCAATCTCAGAAAATCTCTGAAATCTTGGAACAATTCCATATGCAAGATGCAAAGGAAGTGAAAACTCCTATGGAACCAGGCTATCTAAAGAGCAATGAAGCAGAAAACTTGCTACCCAGCAATGATACGTATTGCTGAGCAATCGGTAAGATGCTATATGTTGCCACTGTGACAAGACCAGACATAGCCGCGGAAGTGGGCATACTATGCAGGAAAGTTGAAGCTCTCAGCGTGACTGGAAGGCAGTAAAAAGAGTGATACAATACCTCAAAGGAACAATGCAGATGACGTTACGGTTACCAGCAACATCAAAACCAACACTGGGTGGATTCAGCTTCCAGTATAGGGAAGGAACCTTAAGTTGGTCTAGTCGAATGCAAGTAACTGTCGCTCTATCTTCAACAGAAGCAGTGTACAGTGCAAAAGCATACGCATGTCAAGAATCTATATGGATTTGTCAACTTTTTGTGGAGATTGGGATAGACATGTCAAAACCAATTCATATTTTTGAAGACAACCAGGGATGTATAAAGCTTACACAATCAGAAAGGGTCAATCCTAGGACCAAACACATTGACGTCAAGTATCACCTACTAAGGGACAATCAAGAGCAAGGTGTTATTGACATTCAATATTGCCTGTCAGAGGAGATGACTGCCAATGCACTCACCAAGCCTTTATTGAAGGAACGTCATAATTATTTACAGAAGGAGCTGAATATAATTTGACAAAGCACATGCTGTTGAGAAACGTTCTTGGAAGAACAACAATATGTAATGTAAAGTACTGTGAACTATATATAGTGTATGCATTATACCTATCTATCCAGCAGGTGGCACTGTAGTGTGTATCTATGGTAATGTATTTAGAGAAAGTGTTATCTTTCTAAGTGTATGTAGTTATATGCTCCTTGTTCCTGTTTCTGTCTCCATGATGTAAAGACATGTTCTAACATTCTCCATGAAATTAAAGCCGTATTACTGCATCCAAGAAGCTTCCAGTGCTTATATCAATACTCTGACAATAAGGTCAGGAGGCAGGCAGGCGACAAGTTCAGGACAAGCCAAGTCGATAACAGGAAATCACAGGAACAATGCACTGGAGGAGCTGTAGATCAACCAACAACTGCAGATACTGACTGGCTTCCTTATAAAGGCAGTTTGGTGCCAAACTAAGCAGGGGTTGTGTATAACTGTGTGCATACGTAGTCCAGAGCACATCCATACACGCACCTGTTCGCCCCTGCACACACTTGTTCACCAGTGCGCTCTCCTGCGCATTTGTTATGCGGCAGTGCGATTTCTTGCGGCCATGCAAGGTACTGGCAGTGATGCAAGGTCTTCCAGCACCTCTGTTGCAGATGATGCCCTGATAGTCCATATTGATAGTCCATCAAAATAAAATGGATGTAACCATAAAAAAAAAAACCCAGTCACTATGACTCAAGTCGTATCAATTTACTGAATTAAAATAACTGTCCCCAAAAGCCAGAGGGGTTTACAAGAGCCAACTGGCACCAGAACCCCTGGACTGTGCCCATTTCAATGCATGTTTGTAAGTCTGTATTTAATATATCAAGACTAATGGAATCCATTACTTTTGTAAAGCCCAGATATGCCCCCCTCCAACTCTGAATGCCTGAAAACAAGCCTTTAACTAAAGGCACAATTTTCCACACAGCTCTGTTTACTCTTCTTCTGATCTCCCCAAAAGTCTTCAAAATAGGGGAATAAGGCCAATGAAGCCTGGGGATAATTTCCAAAAAAAACAAATGCCTGTATCAGTAAAACAATGGGGTTCATTTACTAAAACTGGAGAGTGCAAAATCTGGCGCAGCTCTTCAAAGAAACCAATCAGCTTCTAGGTTTTTTTGTCAAAGATTAATTAATCAAACTGAAATTGAAAGCTGATTGGCTACCGTGCACAGCTGCGCTGGATTTTGCATTCTCCAGTTTTTAGTAAATCAAACCCAATGACTGTAAGATTGAAAATGAGATCAAGTGTTCTTTGTTGCCTATGTCATATCCCCCCAAGGATTAAAATATCAGGCCACATTTTATGTAACCTACCTAACTCAAAAAGTAAATGCTCCCATACCATACCCATTCTTACCACTCCAAAATACTTTAAATAAACCTGGATGAAAGGCTAAATTTTTTTTAGTATACCCTTCTTCCTGCTCTCCTTTGAGCTCAAAATATGAAGAAATGTCCAACAATCCAAATAATGCAGGATTGACCTAAAATGGTGATTCAAATCAGGGCGGATAATATAATTTCTAGCTATTAGATTTCCAATTTACATACAGTAACTATAGGAGATCCTGCTGCATATGTGAAAAAGACAAAAATCCTTCTCTAAAATAAACTCATACTGCGAAAGTGACTGTTTAAATTATCTAAAAATGTAGACCATATAATCATATCCTCCCTCATATCACTGTTGATCCTAACATGTGGATGAGGCCATTTTAACCACTTGCCGACCGCCGCACGCCGATGTATGACGGCACAATGGCAGCGGTGGGCAAATGGGCGTACCTGTACGTCCCCTTTAAGAGCCGGGGATAGCAGGCACCGGAGGCGCGTGCGTGTGCCCGCCGCATACAGCGTGACCGTGCCAGAAGGACCGGTGGACTCGATGTCTACCGGTCTCCCGGCGATCCTTTTAGGGAGCCTCAGAACAGGTGCCTATGTGAACAAGGCATTTCCCCATTCTGGCTTGTGTCATGACATAGACCACCACTCCCCCTCATCGGGAGCAGTGATCGCTGTCATGTGACTTGAAGCCCATCCCCCCCACAGTTAGAATCACTCCCTAGGACACACTTAACCCCTTCATCGCCCCCTTGTGGTTAACCCCTTCCCTGCCAGTGTCATTTACACAGTAAGCAGTGCATTTTTATAGCACTGATCGCTGTATAAATGACAATGGTAATAAAATAGTGTCAAAAGTGTCCGATGTGTCCGCTATAATGTCGCAGTCCCGATAAAAATCGCAGATCGCTGCCATTACTATTAAAAAAAAAAAATATGCCATAAAACTATCCCCTATTTTGTAGACACTATAACTTTTGCGCAAACCAATCAATATACGCTTATTGCGATTTTTTTTACCAAAAATATGTAGAAGAATACATATCGGCCTAAACTGAGGAAAAAAAATCGTTTTTTTACATATTTTTGGGGGATATTTACTTTAGTAAACAGTAAAAAATAATGTGTTTTTTTCAAAATTGTCGCTCTTTTTTTGTTTATAGCGCAAAAAATTAAAACCACAGAGGTGATCAAATACCACCAAAAGAAAGCTCTATTTGTGGGAAAAAAAGGACATCAATTTTGTTTTGGTGCAATGTCGCACGACCACGCAATTGTCAGTTAAAGCGACGCAGTGCTCTGGTCAGAAAGGGGGGTAAAATCTTCCGGGGCTGAAGTGGTTAAACATAAAATTGAGAAGTGGTAAAACTGGTAAAACTCTAGTGGCAAAAGCTGAAAGGGCCCAAAGGAGACTGCATCTCTTTTAAAATTAGCTTTTTCTTTCTAATGAATGAAGGAATTCGAATTTTTAAGCTATTACTCTTTTTCAGGAAGCATGAACTCCACATTACTATTGTCAATTGTGATGCCCAAATATTCATCAGAAGTAGTAGGCCATAATGTTTTATCCTCCTGAGTAAGGGGCATGCAGAACTAGAAGATGAAGAGCCCATAAAAAGAAATTAATCTAAATAATGAATTAAAAAAGTGGAGATGTAGTATTGTATCGAGAGTGGGGTAACCCCTTTGTGGGACTCTGAAACGGGACCATGACCTTTCTCCAAGGTGTGATCCATGGTGAAGCTTGTTATGGCTTCAACAGTACCCAAATGGGCAGATGGCTCAGTTGTTAGTGGTTTTAGTGAACGTTTTCCCTTACCAAGTTTAGATGTTACTGGCTGCACAATTGCTAAGAATATAAATTCTGTAAATTGTGTACATATTATAGTTAGAGAAAACATTTCAAGAGTTATGCCACGTACGCACGATCGGAAATGCCGCCAGCAAAATTCAGATGAGAGCTTTTTGTCAGAAAATGCGACCGTGTCTATGCTCCATCGGTCTTTTGCTGGCGGAATTCCAGCCAGCAAAAGATTGAGAGCATGTTCTCTATTTTTTGGTCCGGAAAAGTTCCTATCCGAAAATGCGATCGTCTGTATGCAATTCGAATGCGCAAAAAATCACGCAAGCTCGGAAACAATTTGATGCATGCTCGGAAGCATTGAACTTCATTTTCTCGGCTCGTCGTAGTGTTGTATGTCACCGCGTTCTTGACGGTCGAAAGTTCAGAGAACTTTTGTGTGACCGTGTGTATGCAAGGTAAGCTTGAGCGGAATTCCGTCGGAAAAACCATCCAAGTTTTTTCTGACAGAAATTCCGATCGTGTGTACGTGGCATTAGACAAAGGCAGAATTGCAGGTTTGTTTGATACACCTCCTTTTATTCATTTTAGAATATCCCCCTTAGTTTTAGTTCCCAAAAAAGAAAATAATTCATATAGAATAATTCATCATCTGTCTTTTCCTAAAGGGGAGTCATTAAATGATGAAATAGATGATAAATTATCATCAGTATCATACACATCTTTTGACGAAGCTTTGGCAAATAGTAGGCTTTTAGGGAAAGATGTTTTACTAGTTAAATCAGACAAAGTTTGGATTTAGATTACGTTCAATTAATCCACACTGTTCCATCTCTTTAGGGTTTTTTTTTTTTTCAAATATATGTTTACTAAAAATGTGGAACAACATGTATATACCAAAGTAAATGATTTAGCAATCAATTACATATAACAATAACAATATATAACAAATCCAAACTAATAGGATGACTGTATAATATCAATAAGTATTAGACAAAAGCATGTGTGAATACAGTTCACACCTAACATGAAGGTTTACACTTCATTCCCTGTTCTCATTCATTGTAGGAGTATACTCTCACTCTCTCCTCCTATAGTAATTCAGACCAGTTGGTTCACTTAACCAGCAACTTATTTTACTGAAGAATTAGTTGTCATACAGTATGTGGTAGCTTCAATAAAGGTATACAGTACAATTTTCATTCACAGTTTCAATCCCTTTCCCGACAAGTGCTGTATTTGGGCTGTGCTGTGGTTCTCTTACCTTTAGAGCCCTTTCACACTGGGGCGGGGGGCGGCGTCGGCGGTAAAACGCCGATATTATTAGCGGCGTTTTACCGTCGGTATGCGGCCGCTAGAGGGGCGGTTTTATCCCCCGCTAGCGGCCGAGAAAGGGTTAAATACCACCGCAAAGCGCCTCTGCAGAGGCGCTTTGCCAGCGATATAGCCGCGCCGTCACATTGATTTCAATGGGCAGGAGCGGTAAAGGAGCGGTATATACACCGCTCCTTCACCGCTCCGAAGATGCTGCTGGCAGGACTTTTTTTACCGTCCTGCCAGCGCATCGCTCCAGTGTGAAAGCCCTTGGGGCTTTCACACTGGAATGCAAGCAGCGGCACTTTCGGGTCGGTTTGCAGGCGCTATTATTAGCGCAATAGCGCCTGCAAACCGCCCCAGTGTGAAAGGGCTCTTACATTGCACTAGTTTCCACTCAGTAGTAGTTTGGCTCAACTTGGTCCCGTTTCAGAGACCCACAAAGGGGTTACCCCACTCTTGATGCGATACTACATTACTACATCTCCACTTGTATGGTCTTCTCAACTTCCACAGCCAACAACCAACTACCAACTACTGGCCCAGCCCCATGTCCTTCTATATATACAACCGGTATGGGAAGTAATCACCAACTAAAAAGGCCGACACCATAGCAAATTAACCCATGTATAACCAGACATTATAGGAGAAGTTTTGGGTATTTTAAAAACAAACATACATACCCTCTCCATGCTGCAGCATCAGTCTGATGCTGCAGCTGCCCACCACCAGCTATATGACGGAGAGCTGAGCAATCACATGACCACTGATCACTCAGTTCTCGATATTCCCGAAGCAGAGAGCACTGACTGCCAGTCACCGCTCTCTGCTCTGCCCCTAATGGCTCACTAGAGTGACAGGCTGGAGAGGGGGCAGGCAAAGCTGGGTTTGAATCTCAGCTGCACACTGTCAGCTTTCGATCACACTGTTGGGTGGATCCTGACAATGTGGTTGGGATTCATCCCCAGCCTGGAGCGTTTCTGTGATGCCAGCAGGCAGCGGGCTTTAGCTTGCTGTCAGCTGATTCTGGTTTACAGGAGAGCAAAAGTAAGTACACTCCTGTGACCCAGTAGAGAAGTATGGCCAAAATAGCTTTGGCTATACTTCTTTTTTTATTCTGTAAATACACAGCATAGTAAAGTAGTAAATAGTAAAATCTACTCTGTCTCTTTAAATCTACTCTGTCTCTTTCTTTCTAATCTAGCCATCTGTCTTTATCTAATGTATAACAATTGTTCTTTTTTTTCTAGGATACTGCAGCAGTGGAGGAGGAACCCATCCTGAGAGTCTCAAGGCAGCTGCGTGAACACCATCAGCAGTCAAGATGGCCTTTTGTGGATGATGAGATTCTATGTTGCTGATGGAGATGCATTGATGGCGGGCCAGCAGCCTGGTTGCCCGAAATGCTTTTCCTGAGCCCAATGACCCTTGTGAAATGATATGTTGCAGTATCCACACATGTTGGCAGGTCTTTCCACTGATAATGAATGCACTTGGCATCTGCCCCATAGCAGATTTACTGCTACAGAGCGGCTCTCCTGGGCAGGATTACGTATATATATATATATATATATATATATATATATATATATATATATATGCATACCTCCCAACTTTTTGAGATGGGACTGAGGGATAGCTATCAGCAAATGTATGTAGGCATAGGACACGCCCCTTGTCACGCCCCCTTAAAGGAGATTTGTACAAAAAAACAAGATTGATTAAACCCACAAATGCACTACTATTCCTTTATATTGGCTTTTGGAATTTACAAATGCAGCAATTTAGAAATCAGATGAAAGGAATAGTGCTGGAAAACACTTTTTGATAAATAAAAAGTACATTTTATATACATCTATATAGATCAGACCAAAATGAGGGACAAATGAGGAGGAATGAGGGACAGAGGGACATTGTTCCAAATCAGGGACAGTCCCTCGAAATCAGGGACAGTTGGGAGCTATGTATATGTGTAGCACCCTCTAGCTAGGTAGGTGCTAAAGTGAGGATTTTTATGAGAGTAGGAAAATTTAGGCAGGCCTAGCTGGTTGCTAGGCCTGTTTGTTTTCATTCTGGGCTGGGAGTGGCTCAGGCTAGCAGTTGGTGACTCACAAGCAGCATCACTTCACTGTCACCTCCCTCTTCCTTCTAGAAAGTGCTAGAAGAAGAGGAGGGGAAGAGAGGTGGAGCTGCCTGGGTTATCTTAAGGAGCATTGACCAATCCCCAACTTGGATTGGCAGGGGGCAGGCCTCCTTAAATACCTGAGGTCAGCCCAGCTGTGAAGAGACTGTGAAAAGGGGAGTGGAAAGAGGTCATTGCAGCCAGTCTGGCTGGCAGTACCTGAAGAGAGCTATCTGGGAGTGGTAGCTGAATAGAAGATAGCTAGCACCTGAACTATTACTACACCACAGGGTCCCGAGGTCCCTGCCTGCAAAAGGCAGTTCACTGAGGTCTGGCTGAAGCTATGTCAGGCCTTCCCATGAGGTGCTAGCTAGTCTGGAGGAGTAACAGTCTGCAGCAAGGGAAGTGCTGGGGGAGGAACAGTCTGCAGCAAGTTTTTGTTCTGGAGAGAAGGTTGAGGTGTATATACTAGAGTGTATATAGTAGTTCCAAGCAGGTTTGCACTGAGTATTCCTGGGCATCCCATAATTCCCAAATCCCTATCCAAGTTTAATCCCCTCAAATAAAAAAACAAAACAAAGCTATGGACTGGTCTGTGTCTTTGAATGACTAAGAGATGGATGTCGGGCTGGGCAGGGTGACAGGTGAACCACAACATTCAGCAACCAGTACGGGGCCATGGCTACGTATATGTGATTCTGCACTTCCACCTGCAGGGGGAGGGGGGCGCACAAGTGCCGCTTCTGTTGTGATTAATCACAGCAGAAGCAGATCTATGGGTGCCTGGCAGTGGATTTCCTTCAGCACCCACCGATTGTCGATAAAACACACAGAAATGAGATCTGCCTATGTAAACAAGGCAGATCTCTGTTCTGACAGGGGAGAAGGGATTGATTTTGTGATCCTGCAAAGCCATACCCCCCAAATGTCCCTGATTTCGAGGGACTGTCCCTGGTTTGGAACAAAGTCCTCCTGTCCCTCTTTCCTCCTCATTTTCCCCTCATTTTGGTCTGATCTAAATAGTTTTATATAAAATGCACTATTTATTTTTCAAAAAGTGTTTCTCAGCGCTAAACCTTTCATCCAATTTTTAAATTGCTGCATTTATAAATTTAAATAAGTCAGTATAAAGGAATAGTAGTGGTAAAAAAAGCACTTGTGGGTTTAACTAATCATTTTTTCTGCATAATTTTTCTTTAACAGGCGTGACAGGGGTGTGCCCTATGCCTACATACTTTTGCTAATAGGTGTCCTTCATTCCCATTTTAAAAAGTTGGGAGGTTTGGCAAAGCAGAGACAAAAAACATCACTTCTAGTAAAAGCCCCTAACACAGTACACAAAAACAATGGCTAGGCACACCGTTAACCCTTTGATCGCCCTAGATGTTTAACCTCTTCCCAGCCAGTGTCATTAGTACAGTGACAATGCATATTTTTAGCACCGATCACTATATTAGTGTCATTGGTCTCCACAAAAAGTCAAAAGTGTCAGTTAGTGTCTGATTGCTCTCCGCAATATCGCAGTCCCGCTATAAGTCGCTGATCGTCGCCATTACTAGTAAAAAAAAATCCATAAATACATAACATAGTTTGTAGACGCTACAACGTTTGTGTAAACCAATCAATAGACACTTATCGGGATTTTTTTTTTACCAAAAACATGTAGCAGAATACATATTGGCCTAAATTTATGAAGAAATTTGATTTTTAATTTTTTTTTATTGGATATGTTTTATAGCAGAAAGTAAAAAATATTGTTTTTTTTTTTTTTTTTTTTTCAATAGCGCAAAAAATAATAAAAGCAGTGGTAATCAAATACTACCAAAAGAAAGCTCTATTTGTGGGAAAAAATATGGCATAAATTTTATTTGTGTACAGTGTCGCACGACCGCACAATTGTCAGTGCTGTATCGCAAAAAATGGCCTGGTCAGGAAGGGGGGTAAATCTTCCGGAGGTCAAGTGGTTAATTTATCTTGTGGCTTGCAGGTGCAAGATGTTCCCCGTCCATAAGTGACCCACACCATAGCCACTGCCTCATCCTGCGCTGCTTATCCCCGGGCACCCATACATCCCTACCCACCCTGCCCCCTTCCTCCTTCATACCCCCATCCACACTACCGATTTTTTTGACCCAAGCCCCCAAGCCCCCTGTGACACAATCACAGGTCCCTGTTGGTCTTTCCGTGCTCTACACCCCCTCACCCATTTCCTCCATGAATTAAATCTTTAAAGTTTATATAAATATTTTTTGAAACTGTAAAATGTTGTCTTTATTATCTTTTGATGAATAGCACTGATTCGGCCGACAGTCAGCACACAGCTGTGCCAAGCGTATCTTCCTGCCCCAGCTGTTTGCTGAAGAATTGTGGGGACAATCTTCCACAATTCCATTCTGAAGTCATTGTATATTTCAGAAGACATTTGAAGAGTTTATCCATGCTGTAAAAGTACAAATGGTTTGATCGTGCTGTGACGGTTAAAACACCATAGCTTGTTAACTTTGACAGGCCATGTCCCCTGTTCCTCTTAACCCATCCCCTGGCTGAGAAATTCCTGTCAACTTCTATATGAGATCTCCCATTCTTAGGTACCATTTATAGAATCGCTCTCAAGTTCTCCCCAAAGATTCTTCACTTCTTTACAGGTCTGGACTCTCTGCTGTCGCAAGTTCTTGGGAACCCGAATTTCCCTAGCACTCCTTGATGCCAAGTTCCACCTGTTTGTGATGGCTTAATCAATTCCGACTTCTGGGAAAATAGGAGATGGAAATTGGTCTTTCCCATTTTTTTTTCAGCGGAAACACGGGGGGAACGCAGTTCTGGCACCTGCAGCACTGAATGTATGTAATGGCAAGTGGTGCTGGGGTGTGCTGGAGGGTCCATGGCTGCTGGGGGGGATCGATTTTTCCTGAAGAAGATCTACTTTTGAATGGCAGTCTACTATCATTGCTGGTGGGTGGACCTTTTTGTTACTGGGGGGAGGGGGCTTATGTTGTTGGGGGTTAATTGCTGCTGGAAGGGATCTACCATTGAGGGAGGGGTCTAATATTGCTGGTTGCTGGAGAGTCTATTGATGCTGGGCTGGCTGCTGGGAAATCTGTTGTTGCTGCTGGAGTCTATTGTTGTTGGGGTCCATTGTTGCTGGGGGAATCTATTGTTTCTGGGAAGAGTCTATTGTTGTTGGCTATGGGGAATCTACTTTACTGCTTTTCTTGTTGTTATTAACAAATTCCATACAAAATTACCTATCACCACAAAATGATATTTGGTTCTGTATTCTCTAAAAGGGCCGGTACTGAGAGGTGGGAAGGGGGTGGAACCAAGGGATGGTGCTCGGAGGTGGGTAGGGGGCGGAGACAAGAAGTGACTCAGAAGAGGGGAGTTCCTGGTTCCTGCACCTATTCTCTGAGAAGAGCTATCTGTATTAATGTACATATGCCAGGAGTGCACACGCAATTGTGTTTCCATGGGACACAGTATTGAAAATAAGACACCCATAAACTACACAGCAGAACTAACACTAAGGGGACAAGGAGAATCAGAAGGAAGAAATCTATACATCAAGAGGCATCACTTATAGTAAGTCTTTACAGCAGCATTAGAAGAAGGAAAAAAATGTAGGCTTTAACAAGGAGGATGATTATTATGGAGGATTTATTATGGCTCTCACTCCAGAGTACACCGGATGTGCACATTTATGTACGTCTTTACGTGGGTGTGGGATGTAAAAATTTTCCCTGCTTGCAGCAGAATGTAAACAAAAGACGTTTCGGCATTTCAATTTTTTTTTTTTTTAAAATAGTGTGGAGGTCCCTTTCAGGTGTGGTATGGATTTTAAGGCGAAACCTACACCAAATTTTTTTAAAACATTGCATGCGTGGGATCCTCCCCAAAATCCATACCAGACCCTTATCCAAGCATGCAGTCCAGCAGGCCAGGAAAGGGGGGAGACGAGCGAGCCCCCCCCATCCTCCTGAGCCATACCAGGCCACAAACCCTCAGCATGGCGCAGTGCTTTAGGAGTGAAGGGACTCTTTCCTATAAACCTGGGCTGTGGTTGTGGGTATCTGCGGTCAGGGGCTTAACGGAATCTGGAAGCCCCCTTTAACAAGATGGCTCCCAGATCTCCGCCTCATTCCCCTATGTGAATGTGTATGGGGTCAAAGTAGATAAAAACTAAGGGGTGGGGCCAGCCAATGACATCACAAGACGGCCGCACAACCTGATGACGTCACTGACCCAGCATGTCCTGGTCGGTAACATCATAAGGGGCGGGGGGCCTCCCCCCATGTTGAGGGCATGTGGCCTGTTATGGCTTAGAAGGAGAGGGACGCTCACTCGCCCCCTTTCCTGGCCTGCCGGGCTGTATGCTCGGATAAGGGTCTGCTATGAATTGTGGAGTGATCTCACAGCATGGGGTTCCCCTTAAAATCCATACCAGACCTGGAGGGCCTGGTAGGATTGGGGGGGGCCCTACAATGTTTTAAAAAAAATGTTTTAATGCCAGCAATTCTTTTGTTTACATTCTGCTGTCAGTGAGGATTGCCCGCTATTTACTGGTTGTTAAAGTGGGGTTCCACCCCAAAAAAAAAAAAAAAACTACATGAAAAATAAAAAAAAAAACTACAAAAAAACATTTGGATATATATATTTTTTTTTACTTACCTCTAAATGCCTGTTGCTAGGTGGTCCCTCGTAGTCTGCCTCTTCCAGTGCCTGGGCTGGTGACATCACTTCCCCCTCGGCACAGGAAGGGCTCAGCTCTGCTCCCTCCCTCCTGTCAATCATCTGGGACCCATTACAGGTCCCAGGTGACCGAGCGGCCAATCACGGCGCGCGGCGCCGCTCACGCATGCGCAGTGGGTGCCAGGCTGTGAAGCCACAGCCCGGCGCCCACAGTTGCAATGCCGGCGCCGCTGAACGGAGGGGGAGACGAGCGGGGCTTCGATCCCCCGCATCGCTGGACCCTGGGACAGGTAAGTGTCCAATTAAAAGTTAGCAGCTGCAGTATTTGTAGCTGCTGACTTTTAATTTTTTTTTTTTTTTATTGGACCTCGGGTGGAACTCCTCTTTAAGGAAACTGCGGGTGCTGCCTCCTTAATAGGCAACGATAATTGAATATATTCCTTGAATGACATGTGGCTAGACCACGACTTGTTCAACAAATGTATTTATTTATTCTGTTTAGTGGATTGACTATAGAGTCAGTTTATGTGGTATTTACCGTGCATTTTTTACTAGTGCGGTAAATACCACATAAATTGACAGTGTGAATTGACGATTTGAATATCGTATGAGATAATTGGAAAAAATGTGTCACGTGAATCAATTATCTCATGTGACATTCTTTATTGAATTGAGCTCTAAGTGAGGTTACCAGACTTTCAAAATGAAATCTGGGGACACCCTACCGACCATGCTGACTTTTAACCACACCCCCATTGGTAGCAAAACTCAAAGATCATGACACATTTTTAACATGCCCTAAAACATTTGATTACAGTCTTTTAAAACAAGACGCAGACGTGCAAGGTATAAAGACAAAGTACATTGGACACTGCAAGTAGAGAAATGATGTGGCATGCTATTTGCGGTGAAGTGATTTGTTGGTGTGGCCAAACTGTGATGACAGTAGGAAGAGATTAAAGGGTTTTGGTTAAGTGCAGGGTTCAGGAGTGTGTGACAGTTTTTCAAAGGTCAAGAAGAGAATGGAATGCACAGACTGCAGAGGTCAGATGTAAGTAACGCTGATAGACCAGAGGTCAGGTGTAGGTAATGCACAGGAAGCAGAGTTCAGGTGCAATTAACGCATGGGAAGCAGTGGTCACATGTAAATAAGACTAGAGGAGCAGGGATAAGATGTAAGTAATGCAAAAAGAGCAAAGATCAGATACAGAGAGCTGAGGTCAGATGTAAGTAGCACACAGAGAACAGAAGTCAGGTGTAAGTAACGCATGTAGATGAGAGGTCAGGTGTAAGTAACGCATGTAGAGGAGAGGTCAGGTGTACGTAACGCATGTAGAGGAGAGGTCAGGTGTAAGTAACGCATGTAGAAGAGAGGTCAGGTGTAAGTAACACATGTAGAGGAAAATTCAGCTGTAAGTTAAGCACGTAGAGGAGTGGTCAGGTGTAAGCAATGCACGTAGAAGAGAGGTCAGGTGTAAATAGCGCATGTAGATGAGAGGTCAGGTGTAAGTAACGCATGTAGATGAGAGGTCAGGTGTAAACAATGCATGTAGAGGAGAGGTCAGGTGTAAGTAACGCATGTAGAAGAGAGGTCAGATGTAAGTAACGCATGTAGAAGAGAGGTCAGGTGTAAGTAACGCATGTAGAAGAGAGGTCAGGTGTAAGTAACGCATGTAGATGAGAGGTCAGGTGTAAACAATGCATGTAGAGGAGAGGTCAGGTGTAAGTAAAGCATGTAGATGAGAGGACAGGTGTAAGTAACGCATGTAGAGGAGAGATCAGGTGTAAGTAACGCATGTAGAGGAGAGGTCAGGTGTAAGTAAAGCATGTAGAGGAGAGGTCAGGTGTAGATAACGCATGTAGAGGAGAGGTCAGGTGTAAGTAACGCATGTAGAGGAGAGGTCAGGTGTAGACAACGCATGTAGAGGAGAGGTCAGGTGTAGATAACGCATGTAGAGGAGAGGTTAGGTGTAGATAACGCATGTAGAAGAGAGGTCAGGTGTAAACAATGCATGTAGAGGAGAGGTCAGGTGTAGATAACGCATGCAGAGGAGAAGTCAGGTGTAAGTAACGCATGTAGAGGAGAGGTCAGGTGTAAGTAATAATAGAAGAGCAGAGGTCAGGTGAGTAAACCCTGCCCCATTCAGTAAACAGATAAGATTTTAGATCCCCTAATACCTAACAATCCCCAAATTAAATATAGGAGAGCCCCTTCATTGAGAAATCAGTTGGTATATAATGTGGCTAACCCCCTATTAGTAAAAGGGTAACATTGTTCAATGGGATTGGTTATTTCCCATGTATAAAATGTTTACCACGCAGAATGGTTGGAAATTAGGGGGAGATATTTCATTTTAAAGCTCTTACAAAAAGGGGATAGGGTGTGATATAAAGAAATGTGTCTCAAGTCATACAATGCATGTAACATATGTTTCATTCTGTCCATGTATTCACTAGTATGTAGGCAAAGCCACCAAAGTGGACATGTTAGGGTTGCTAAACATACCAATAACATCTG
The DNA here is from genome assembly GCF_042186555.1 of Aquarana catesbeiana. NCBI lineage: Eukaryota > Metazoa > Chordata > Amphibia > Anura > Ranidae > Aquarana > Aquarana catesbeiana. The sequence continues at coordinate 290,492,289 of NC_133330.1, read as the reverse complement.
GAAAGGTTACAGGAAGCTTAATGAGTATTGACATTTCAGAAAGGTACATTACATTATCCTTTATACACTGCCGCCAAGTGGGATGAAAAACAGTTAGGCCTTGTTCACACAGGCGATGATGCCCATATAGTGTGAATGGACTATTTTTTGCAGCATCTGTAGCTTCTAGGTGCTGTGTGCAGGCAGCCTATTGAATTTTATTAGGACCTGTGACAGGTGTGCAGGTGAGTGACCCCAAATGCACACTGTGTTCGGGAACACTCACCCACACCCCCACACCTGTCACATTAGGATAAGCGGCTGTGTTTGTGGAGCCATGCATCCTAATAGATTTCAGTGGGCTGCCAGCACGTATCAGCTGTAAGTGCAAAAAAACATTCCGTTTCTGCTATATGAGCATCATCGCAAAGTCTTATATAGCAAATTACTGTTTTGCAAAAAAAAAAAAAAAAAAAAGATTTTTTTATGTAACACTTTTTTGTCGGGTCTCTTTTCTATATGGTTTTAACAAACTGATTTTAAGAGGTAGTTTTGTAACTGCTGAAGTATCATTGACTGGCATTAGTAAAATTGTCAGTGGGTATTGTACTGACATCTAGTGCTGAAAAGGGGGAAATACAATATAGATAGGAAGCATTTTTTTTAGAGAAGGAAGAGCTTGGAAGGGGATCCCTTAGAAAGAAAATGGTCCACGGCTCACAGCGTGCTTGCATCAGCCGATGCAAGCACGCTGTGAGCCGCGGACCATTTTCTTTCTGTGATGATGTACATTTTATACTTGTAAGTAGACTACAATAAATGCCTATGTTTTACCTATACGGGCTTCACTATTATTGCTCTCTTCCTACTGGGTTATCCTGCCAGTGACTGCATAATCCATTCATCTTCCCATGTGAACCTTGATGTCCTGATGATATGTGACTACCTGGCTTTTCCCATTTTCTGGCTGTCTGTGATGGAGTGTGTCGGAGTTACTGTTGAGCCTTGGCATCTTATGATTACATCGCATGCTTTTCATATTTTTCTGGTTGGCAGATTGGCAGCACGTGGGTGTGGTGTGCTTTCTTTGTGCACACTGAAGTTTGGTGGAGGCTTTACGTCATTTTTACTCTTCAAAAAGTTCTTATGGACTATTATATTCACCTGATAACTTTGTTTCAATTTAGCGCTGCATTTTGACCTTTTTTATGTGCGTTTGATGAATCAACAAACTATGCTGGCTGCTAACCCTTTTTTCTAGTTAGCGCAGATATTTGTTCACATTTGTTTCACTTAGTTTAGATATAGCTGACCAAAATGGTTTTATATTCAGGCAAGACCACCACAGCTGTAATAGTGTGCCACGCGATTCACAACATCTCCAACATAGATCAGACATATGACGTGTTATTTATTTTTTCACATTTCTTTTCATTCATTTTTTTTTGATTCACTATAATCAAAGATTGTGTATTTTCATGTTTAGGCTGCATAGAAATGGACTGTTGTATCCGTCCTCAGTCCTTTTTCTCTGTCTCAAAAGTGAGACATTAGGGGTCTGTTTAAACCCCTGATATTTCACCAAAGCCCCCCAATGGGGGTCCTAAACAATAAACAATATGCAAAAAAACAATAAGATAAAATGGTTAAAGAAATAAAAGAACAAAAATAAAAAAAACTACTAACAAACACCAGTGGCAGAACTACCAGGGTCACAAAGGTTGTACTTGTGACTGGGCTCTGGTGATCCCCCACCGTGGGAGAATCCCAAGATTGAAGGAAGGTGGCCCACTGTGGGACCGTAATAAAGGGTTCCAGAATGGGCATAAAAAAGCCCTGGGATCAGTGGGAAGAGCCTCAATGGTTTCTTGCACCAGGACCCTGAAGGTTCTAGTTATGTCACTGGCTCCTCCTATGGGTTATTAAGGATACCTTCTTTATAAGTTCAGGAGAGAAGAGAGAGTCATTTGATCTCCATCCAGAGTAGTTGGCTTAGAAAAGGTGTACCTGCAGAAACTTAAATTAATGATGTGAGTTAATGATACTTAAAATCTGAAATGATGAGCTGCTGCTGTTTCTAAGAGTTTAAAAGTTGACGACAGTTGTGTGGGTACTCACATGCCCCAAAAGAGCATCTGGTCTAGGGATAATGCATTTACTTCAGAAGGGGAATAGGAATGACCAAGGCCACAAAGAGCTCAAGAATGCAGAGATGGTCAGGACCCCTCGAGAAACAGGTTGGGTCAGACAATCTGGGTGTAACTTTTTTATTGGAAATCAGATATTCCCCCGAGAGAAGCCTGGAAAGATAGGGAAGGATCAGTGATCTTGTTATGCTTCTTGAAACTTCAATAAAATATTGAAACAGAAAAATTAGGAACAATGGTCTGGCTATGACATGGCTAAGTTCCTTGAGAACTCTCAGGTGTAAGCTATCTGATCTCGTTGATTTATTCACATTAAGTTTTTTCTAATTAATATCAAACCTCGGTCAGTACGGCATATGTGCAGAAGTGTGTCTGGACTGCTGCAATCACAATACAAGCTGTGGAATAGTTTACTAATGGACATCAACAAACTGCTCCACTGCTCATACGAAGCATGTACAAGATCAGACAGGACATCATCGCTGGGCTGGATGGGGTAAGAAAAAAGAAACTGTATGCTGATGTTTTTTGTAAATGCTGACACTGATTCCCATCTGCTTAAGGGGGACAGACCTCAGTGGGTGCAATGCATAGAAGACAGAGTCCAAAAAGTATAACTAAGATTATTGCTTGTCATGTAAAGATTGCATTGCTGTGGTCAGGTAAATGAATGGGGTCCCTTTAAGGAAACAAAAAAATTATAAATTGTCTCCCCCAGAGGTCAATCCGTGTATCTGTTGACAATATGCAATATATACATTGTGCTAACCTCCGTTATGTGTGCTCAGTGTTTATTATTTTCTATGACAGATATATATACTTCAGAATTCTCCAGCAATCTCCAGCACAGAGTACAGAGTTTCAGCCACCACTCAGAAGTCCCAGGCCCTGCCTTGTATTATTCATCATACTGCTAGCTGGATTTCCACAAAGATCCTGGAGATGAGCGGCTGCTGTGGTGTTGTGCGGATGAACTATAAACCCTACATGATCTCGAATGAGCTTTCTATGGACTTTTATGAAGCAGATGGGCGGTTATGGACTTTTTATGGATTTGCTTATGTTCCTCCAGTGGCTGATATAGGCCGTTATGTGTAGATAGATTATAGGGTCACTTTTGCACCATTTTTGGTATATCTGTGTTTCTACTCCATATGGCCCCCACTTACCCATCATTAACAACCCAGAGTTTCTTCATACACTAGGAGTCACCAGCTTCCTCAGTAGGGATGCCACTCAGTCTCCGTATTTTACTCAGTTTCTATGTAATGGATTTCTAACTAATAGCTTAAAGGCATCGTTCACCTTTGCCAAAAAAATGCCTATGCAGATAAAGGATGTCTATAGATGAAAACAAACTGTGCAGCTTTGACCAAAGTCGAATAATGCCCTTGGCATAGGTCATTCACGTACCACACAAAGCCTGACTGGAAAACTTCTAGGATGTTGCTAAGAGAAACCAAGCCAACCTTAGTGGTCACGTCCACCATCACTGGAGGGAGCTCTTTCTATAATTCAAACCCCCTCACATGTCCTTTCTCTCTCCTGATGCAGTAGCTCTGAGTTCAAAATTAGAGAGCTCGCTCCTGGAATGGTGAAGGTGAACATTAATAGCTTGGAGTATTTTAGCAACATCCTAGAAGTTTTCCAGTCAGCCTTCTTGAGTTACATAAATGGCCTACAACTATAGCAAGGGCATTATTCAACTTTGGTCAAAGCTGCATAGTTTATCTCAATGGGTCTATAGTAAAACAAAATACAGAATTCCATAATAGACACACACACATAGACAGGTAGACCATATTCTGCAAGGGGGGAAAAGAAAAGACAGATCAGGGGAAGGAGGCATATGATAGCACTTGCGCACTAAATTTTTCACTGATACTGTATATATGGATCCAAGGCTACCAAGAGGAAACACTTCTCAGGATTGAGTAGTGTCCTGTCATAGGATTGGAATAAAGGGAGAAACCCCTCTTCTCTCCTAGTCCACCAAACAGGAATGTGCCCCAAAGGACAAGCATTCTGCCCTTATAACGTCCTTCTGCATGGCCCTCCATTGTCCAATAGAAAGGGGGGCTGGGGGGACACATTCCTTTGGGGTGCATTCCTGTTTGGTGGACTAGAAGAGGAAAGGATTTCTCCTACCATTACCATCCTGTGACTGGATAGTACAACTGGCCAGTGTCTTTGTATGTAGTTTTGCAGAATTCTTCATCTTTTTAGTCCTATATAGGAGTATCCTGTTAGTTATTCCCTACAGAATTATGGAACCTTTAATGCTTTAACCACATGCTGACCAGCCGTCGCAGTTGTACTGCGGCAGAATGGCACGGCTGGGCGAAACTATATTATGTAACGTCGCTTCGCCCTGTGGCCACTAGGGGGCGTGCGCGGTCTCGATCACCGCCGGGCTCCTGCGATTACTCGGGGCACACGGAGAACCCGAAACTGTGTGTGTAAACACTCTGAGGGGAGAGCTGACAGATCGTCTGTTCATACAGAGTATGAACAGACGATCTGTTATCTTCCCTGCACAGTTCCCATCCCCCTTCAGTTAGAACACAAACTAGGACACACTTAATCCCTTCACTGCCCCCTAGTGTTAACCCCTTCACTGGAATAGAGCAATGAGTCGTCCAATATCATGACACATATGACACATTTATGGAAAAATGGAGGCCTTGGATGGGTTTCATCAATTTCTCAGACTTAAAAACTCTGGCATGAGCTTCCCAATTGTTTTTTCACACATTGCCTTACTCTTTCCTGTTCCCCTTCTTTCATCCTTTTGCCCCCTCTTTATACCTTGCAAACTGTTTTCCTATTTTATATCTGATAGGATCATTTTCCCCACTTCCCCCATTTTATTACCTCTATTATTTTTGCTATGACTCATTTTCCCCCTGTGCTTGGTCCCCTTACATCAGATTTTATTTCTCATATAGACACATGAATGGAGAAAAAAAATACTATTATTATGTACATTTACTCCTCTGACACGGTAATGTTCCTTGACACATGTTTAACTTATGCCGGCCATACACAGTTCAAATTTCGAAAGAATTTTCTTTCGAAAATCGTATCAAAGAATTTTCATACGGATTTCGCACCATTAGTGGGCTGCAGCAACAGACGATTTTCGTGCGGCAATCAAATTTGAGAAATCGGACATGTTTTTTAGAATCAGACAAAATTTTTAGAAAAACGAACGATTTTCTAATCAACAATGGGAGAATCGTGCGAGAAATGTAATAAGAAAAGAAAATTTACGGAGAGAAAAGAAGATTCCCAGACACGAAAATTCTTTTCTGTAGCAACATGAGGTGAAATTGAAGGCTTGGTCGGCCGAATTTCAAAAATCAATGGTGGCACCATCGGATCACAAAAAAAACAAACTTTCTGATTTTGAAAAGAAAATTCGTTCGAAATTCGACCATGTATGGCCTGCTTTAGTTAGTAGCCTATCTCTCTCTGTTGTTGACTTCTTAGCAGAAAGTAATTCTGCATTTAATGTACCCTTTCCTCTTTTCTGTGCCCTTAACCACTTCAAGACCAAGCCTATTTCTGACACTTGTTATTTACTAGTTAAAATCAGTATTTTTTGCTAGAAAATGACTTAGAACCTCCAAACATTATATATATAATTTTTTAGCAAAGACCCTAGAGAATAAAATGGCGGCCATTGCAATATTTAATGTCACATGGTATTTGCGCAGCTGTCTTTTAAACGCAGTTTTGGAAAAATTACACTACACTGAATTAAAAAACAAAAACAATAAAGTTAGCCCAAATTTTTGGTATATTGTGAACGATGATGTTATGCCGAGTAAATAGATACCTAACATGTTACGGTTTAAAATTGCACGCACTTGTGGAATGTCGACAAACTATGGTACTTAAAAATCTCCATACGTGACGCTTCAAATTTTTTTAATGGTTACCAGTTTAGAGTTACAGAGGAAGTTTTTGCTAGAATTATTGCTCTCACTCTAATGATCGCAGGGATACCTCACGTGTGATTTAAACACTGTTTACTTTTGCGGGTGTGACTTACGTATGTATTTTCTTTGGAGTGAGAGCACGCGGGGACAGGGGTGCTTTAAATTTTTTTTAATCTTATTTATTTATTAATTATTACACTGTTCCTTTAAAAAAAAAAATCTGATCACCTTTTATTGCTGTAACAAGGAATGTAAACTTCTTTGTGACAGTAATAGGCAGTGACAGGTAATCTTTATGGAGAGATCTCGGGTCTAAAAGCCCCCAAACCCCTCCTCTGCACTTCAAAGTATTCCGAACGCCAAAATCCTCATTTTTTGAATACCTTGGATTTTTTTAAATCAGCGCCGTTGGCTGCCAAGTAAACCGGAAGGAACGTTGTGATGTCGCTTCTGGGTTACTACATCAGAGACCAGTGGGAGGGAGACCCAGGCGGAGCGGCAGAAGGGGGAGGATGTTGTGATAATGGCCGAGCGTCTATTTAGCCACATCGATTGTTATCACATGAAAGCCGACCGTCCACTCTAAAAAACAGTACTGGGGTGCAGACATCACCCCAGTATAACCACTTCAACAAAATGACGTACAGGTACATGATTTTGCGTGAAGTGGTTAAATTACTTGGTTTAAAACAATATATAGAAATCCACAAAACAGAGCCATTTACTCCAAAAAGTCAACAAAAGATTGCTGTATAATCAGATTAACCACATGCCGACCGGGCCATAGCCGAAAGACGGCCACAGCGCGGTCGGCTTATCCTGGGAGGGCGTCCATGGACGTCCTCCCAGAATACTGCTCTCGCGCGCCCCCTGGGACGCGCACCTGAGAACTTCCGTGAGCGCCGGGTCCGGAGGACCCGGCGCATCACGGATCACAGTGAACGGCCGCTAATCGCGGCAGTTTACCATGTGATCGCTCCGTCAAATGACGGAGCGATCACATGTAAACAAACCGGCGTCATGTCATGACGCCGGTTCCTCCCTCCCCTCTGTGTACCGATCGGTACAGAGGGGGGGAGGAGCGGGGGAGGGATTGGATGGTAGCAGCGTTGTGGGCTGCATCTGTAGTGCCCACAACGCTGCTCTGTGACAAATACAGTCACATCCAGCCATCCATCCCTCCATGCTCAGCAATCCCTCCATACTATAATACCCCACAATACTCTGCACTACTCCGCAACACCCCACAATACCCCACAATGCTCTGCACTACTCCGCAATACCCCGCACTACTCTGCAACACCCCACAATACACCACAATACACCGCAATACTCCACAATACTCTGCACTACTCCGCAACACCCCACAATGCTCTGCAATACCCCGCACTACTCTGCAACACCCCACAATACCCCACAATACCCCGCACTACTCTGCAACACCCCACAATACCCCGCACTACTCTGCAACACCCCACAATACTCCGCAACACCCCACAATACCCCGCAATACCCCGCACTACTCTGCAACACCCCACAATACCCCGCACTACTCTGCAACACCCCACAATACTCCGCAACACCCCACAATACCCCCCAATACCCCACAATACCCCACAATACCCCACAATACTTCGCAACACCCCACAATACCCTGCAATACTCCGCAACACCCCACACTACTCTGCAACACCCCACAATACTCTGCAATACCCCACAATAGCCCGCAATATCCCACAATAGCCCGCAACACCCCACAATACTCAGCAACACCCCACAATACTCTTCAATACCCTGCAATACCCCGCAATACTCTGTACTACTCCGCAACACCCTGCAATACTCTGCAATACTCTGCAACGCCCTGCAATACTCTGCAATACTCTGCAACACCCTGCAATACTCTGCAATACTCTGCAACACCCTGCAATGCCCAGCCATACCCAGTCATACCCAGTCATACTCGGCGATACCCTGCCATGCGCAGCCATACCCAGCCATGCGCAGCCATACCCTGCCATGCGCAGCCATGCTCAGCCATGCTCGGCCATGCTCGGCCATATTTAGCTGTACTCGGCCCCTGTATGTGGCCAGGCTGTGGAAGTCTTACACATGGGGTATCGCCGTACTCAGGAGGAGTAGGTGAATCTATTTCGGGGTGTCATTTTTGCTATGTACATGCTATGTGTTCGAAATATTGTATAAATGGACAACTTTGTGTTAAAAAAAAAAATGTGTTTTAACCACTTCCCGCCCGCTGGCCATCATACGACGTCCTTGACTTTGTGCGGGGATATCTGAATGATGGGTGCATCTACAGGCATCATTCAGATATCATCTTTTTCAGCCGGCGATTCCCTACACCATAGGAATGATCATAGCGGCTATTCCACTGCTTGATCGTTCTTATGGGAGGCGAGAGGGGACCTCCTCCCCTTCCTGCCTCCCTCCGGTGCTTCTACCATCTCACCGCTACGATCGAAGCCAGGATCGTTTTTTTTTTTTTTATTTCAGGCTTCCCAGCCTAGAGGTGAGATGTGGGGTCTTATTGACTCCATATCTCACTGTAAAGAGGACCTGTCATGCCATATTCCTATTACAAGGGATGTTTACATTCCTTGTAATAGGAATAAAAGTGATCAAAACATTTTTTTTTTGGAAAAAAGTGTCAAACTAAAATAAATAAAGTAAAATGAACAATAAAAAAAAAAAAAAAATTTTTAAAGTGCCCCTGTCCGTGTGGTCGCATGCAGAAGCGAATGCACACGTAAGTCCCGCCCACATATGAAAACGGTGTTCAAACCACACATGTGAGGTATCGGTGCGAACGTTAGAGCGAGAGAAATCATTTTGGCCCTAGACCTCCTCTGTAACTCAAAACATGTAACCAGTAAAAAATGTTAAAGCGTCGCCTATGGGGATTTTTAAGTAGCGAAGTTTGGCGCCATTCCACGAGCGTGTGCAATTTTGAAGGGTGACATGTTAGGTATCTATTTACTCGGCGTAACTTCATCTTTCACATTATGCAAAAACATTGGGCCAACTTTACTGTTTTTGTTTTTTTTTAAAGCACAAAACTGTTTTTTTCCCCCAAAAAAAGCGTTCAAAAAATTGCTGCGCAAATACCGTGCAAGATAAAAAGTTGCAACAACCACCATTGTATTCTCTAGGGTCTTTGCTAAAAAAAACATATATAATGTTTTGGGGTTCTATGTAATTTTCTAGCAAATAAATGATGATTTTTACATTTAGGAGAGAAATGTCAGAATTGGCCTGGGTGCTCCAGAACGCATGGAGGTGCTCCGTGCATGTTGGGCCTCTGTATGTGGCCACACTGTGTAAAAATCTCACACATGTGGTATCGCCATACTCGGGAGTAATAGAAGAATGTGTTTTGGGGTGTAATTTGTGGTATGCATATGCTGTGTGTGAGAAATAACCTGCTAATATGACATTTTTGTGGAAAAAAAAAAAAAGAAAAAAAAAATCTTGATTTTGCAAAGAATCGTGGGGAAAAAATGACAACTTCAAAAAACTCACCATGCATCTTTCTAAATACCTTGAAATGTCTTCTTTCCAAAAAGGGGTCATTTGGGGGGTATTTGTACTTTTCTGGCATGTTAGGGTCTCAAGAATATAGATAGGCCGTCAGTACTTCAGGTGAGATCAATTTTCAGATATTGGCACCATAGCTTTTGGACTCTATAACTTTCACAAAGACCAAATAATTTACACCGATTTGTACTTATTTTTACCAAAGATATGTAGCAGTATAAATTGTGGCCAAAATTTACGAAGAAAAATTACTAAATTTGCTAAATTTTATAACGGAAACAAAGAAAATTTCATTTTTTTACCGAATTTTCAGTCTTTTTTCTTTTATAGCGCAAAAAATAAAAAATCCAACGGTGATTAAATACCACCAAAAGAAAGCTCTATTTGTGTGAAAAAAAGGACAAAAATTTCATATAGATACAGTGTTGCATGACTGAGTAATTGTCATTCAAAATGTGAGAGCACCGAAAGCTGAAAATTGGTCTGGTTAGGAAGGGGGTTTAAGTGCCCAGTGGTCAAGTGGTTAAAAAGCAGCCATTGTACCAACTCATTATATAATGCTTAATACCTTCAATGACTAATATGGAACAAAAATGTGTGCAAAAAATCCTAATATAATCAATTATCAATAAAAAAAAAGTGCTATTTATTTGCAAACATATCTAATATAACTAATAATCAATAAATAAGGTATATTAATTGTTGGTCACATAAGATTTATTTTCACATAAATAGCACTTTATTGATAATTGATTACAATAGTTTTTCGCACAATTTCTTTCTTCCATATTAGTCTTTGAAGGCATGTGATGAGTTGGTACAAGGGCTACTTTCTAACTTGATTATACTTAATATCTGTGGAGATATTTATAAGCAGCTGCTAGGGGCTACAAATCAATTTCAGGTGATTATTATTATATAAAAGATTGCTGTACCTACCTTCCCGGAGTTTATTTTTTGCACAGGACCACCGACAGTCATTTTTTAATCTAGAAATCAACATTACAATGTCATTTTTCCAGTAAAAACACCAAAAAATGTTGTACTTTGTAGCCATTTGCCCTCAGTTTGAAGGGGACCCCAACAGCTATTTACAATTGTGGAAATCCACAATATATAGTTCCAGAAACAACACCCCAAATATAGTGGTGAGCATTTTCCCATTTATATTCATTTTTTGTCTCTCAAGCCCCAATTTGAATGGGATCACCAACAGCCTTTCTCAAACATAAAAAAAATCAACATTACAGTATTATTTTTATAAGCCGTTGCCCATAGCAACCAGTAGGCTTCTATCTTTTATTTTATTCTACACATCTCAGAAATGAAAGTTTAATATTCCCCCCCCCTCGTCTCATAAGTATAAGTATGGACATTTTCTGTACTGCCCACCAACCTGCCATGTATTACCTATCACCTGTCCTATTACATATCATCTGTCCTATTACCTATCACCTGTCCTATTACCTATCACCTGTCCTATTACCTATCACCTGTCCTATTACCTATCACCTGTCCTATTATCTGTCCTATTACCTATCACCTGTCCTATCATCTGTCCTATTACCTATCATCTGTCCTATTACCTATCACCTGTCCTATTACCTATCACCTGTCCTATTACCTATCACCTGTCCTATTACCTATCATAAAATAAACCCTGTGATTGTGTCTGAGACAGAATATAAAATAGAATGATGTTTTCTCAGCTATCAGCTCCAGCTTCTTACTGTCCGATCTCTCCCTAATCTGCTGGGGGGGGGGGGGGGTAATTACTTAAAAGAGTCTGAGACAAACTTTGTCTCTACTTAAGAACAGCCAACAGCTTTTATATTTTCCTTTTCTAAGCTGTGTGGAAATAAAGGAAAGATAGAAGCTGATTGGTTGCTATGGACAATGACACGTTGCTGATTTTATAGGGAGGGGGCTGTAACATTAGCAAATCCTCATGATTGGACCTTAGAAACCACCTGACCACAGTCCACTTTTGATTATGGTTGCCATGGCAATGATCAAACACAAGATCATTTTCTTGAACTGTAAACAGCTGGAGGTTCAGATGAACTCGTGGTCCACCCCACCCTGAGCCCAGGTTCACACATATGCGATCTCAGACATCGCATGTGATTTGCACCCGCACCGCAGGTGCCGATTACATGCGATGTCTGTGCGATGCGAGTTCAGCCATACAGTTGTATGGCTGAACTCGCATTAAATTCACAGGAAAAAAGTGCAGGGACTTTTTTTCCCCCACGCTGAAAACGGATCGCATGGGTGTTCTCACCTATGCGATCCGATTCCTGTGCGGGTTCCCAGTTCACACTGCGATCTGTGAACCGATCTGGGGGTGTCATTAACAAAGTATTGACACCCGCAGCGGTTCGCAGAGGGCAATGTGAACTGCCTGCGGGAGAGATGCGATGCGGGAACCGTCGCTGGAATCACACTGGTTCCCGCATCGCACAAGTGTGAACCTAGGCGGAAGATCATTCTTAATTGTTATGAATTTCAACGTTTAAAAATTAAACTTAAAAAAATAAAATAAAAGTTTGGTTATACAAACACTTAAATGCAGGGTAGGCAACCTTTTAGAGGGTGAGATCTACCAGGACAACATGAAGGAAAGCAAAGATCCAAAGGGGGAGGGGGGTTACTAGACGGTGCCCTTTTAAAAAAAAAACTATCAAGCTCACAATAAAAACCCCGCCCCAAAAAAGCACAGGGGGGAGGGGGGCAGAGGACAATACAGTGGGAAGTTGATGCCCAGCTGGTAAATGGTTGCTAAGTGATTGGTTTCCCAGCTGGTGATTGGTTGATAAGACTACCTAGCAACCAATCAGTGCTGTAGTTTTGCCCACTGTGATGTCATCACCTAGATCTAGAAATAACCAGTTAGCACCTGTACAGCTCAGTTGTTTGTAGACTCTGATGTGAAAGGAAGCGTTTAGCTTTACTCAGCAATCAGATTGAAAAACAATTTATCTTCGCTCAGCAAACAGATAGAAAACTTATCTTTGCTTAGCAATCAGAAAAACAACTTATCTTCACTCACCATCGTTCATTATTTAATAATGCAACGATTTCACTGGAAGAATAAGAGAAAGGATTTTCTAAAATCCAACATAGAGAAATCTTTAGAGACAGCTGGTCCCTCAGCAGAGATGAACCAGCTCCACCGACAGACTGTCCCTACTGCCCAGAAAAATGAAGGGTGTAGGTCAGTTAGGAAAGTCATTACAGCACTTTTCAGTAGATTGTGTCCATGCATTGCCAGGAAAGTGCATGGAGATACTATAAATGGTATGTGTCAAATTCATAAAATTAGGACCCAATAATGTATTAATGTGTGTGTGTGTATATATATATATATATATATATATATATATATATATATATGTGTGTATGTATGTATGTATGTATGTATGTGTATATATATATATATATATATATATATATATATATATATATATATATATATATATATATATATATATATATATATAAAAGGTAAATTTATAATATAGTGCAGGGGTATTGAAATCAAATTCAATGTGGTCCAGTCACTAAAGTTTTCTTCCAGCAGGGGTCCAAATCCCATTTTTCATTTGCACCTTGAAGCATTGGCAAATGCTGCACGTTTTTGAGCGCCAAACCAGCTTGGTGCAATGTGATTTAGAAGGGTCAGGGATTACTCTTTGTGTGTTTTTGCATGTAAGAGAGCCCATTGAAATGAATAGGCTGCCTACATGCAGAACACAGGTAGCAATATTATAAACCTAGCCTCAGATCCTTCACATCACAATCCCGTCATTACAGTGTACTCAGTCCCCCCCTGCACATCAACCCCCCCTTCACATCAAACCCCCCCCCTTCACATCACAGCCCCCCCATTCATAACACATTTCCCCCTTCATATTACTGTCCTCAGTCCCCCTTCATATCACCCCCTCCCCTCACTTCTGTGTCGTCACCACCCTCCTTTACGTTCCTATCCTTACCCCCCTTTTATAGCACCCCCTCCTCCTTCACATTCCTGTCCTCAGCCACCCATCACATTCCTGTCATCACACCCCCACCCCTTTACATTCCCCACCTCACCCCTATCCTCAGGACCATGTTAGCCCTTAATTATTGCAGACAGTTTGGAGTGTAAGTGAGCCCCCTTATTGCTTAACCTGAAGTGATACTATGGCCAAAAAAATGACATATATGATCCAGTCTGTCACTAGCAATAACACTGCAGTCTTTGTTTTCCGAGTCCCCCTGTAAAAATAGTTTATTATCTGGAGGTCCGGCCAGTAAGTCTGATGTTTTTCAGCTTCCTGTAACAGACCAAGCTGTCCAGCAAACACGTCAGTTGGAATAAACCATGTAACACTGACAGGTGTGCTTGCAATGTTCAGCTTTTGTTCATTTATGTAAAAACTTTGTCCCAAAAGGAAGAAAAATGAATGCTGTACCTGCTTAAAAGTGTTACCTGGAGTTGGACTTTAAATTGAAATTATGTAATTGAATTTAATTAAATTTAAATACACTTATGTAATTACACTTATGTAATGTACTAGTACATTCTAATACCACCCTCTCCACTGATTGACTAAAAGTGGTAACAAAAAAAAGGATCCTTATTCAGGTGTATAGGCATTGTAAACCAGGCCTATAGAATGTTGCTGAAACAAGGCTTGTCAGGTCACACACTTTTTTGTATTTGATTGAACTGGAAGGTCATTCTGACATTTCTGACATTTCAAGCCCCGCCCACTGCCTTGTGTAAAATGTCCATACATATACCAGAAAAGCATTCATGAAATACATCTTTCTTCATACACTTGACTAGAAATGTTTATAATAAATAGAATATATCTATATTTTCAGAAAATTAACCTTGCATCCTATTGAGTTTGAATGATCCACCTAATGTAACATGCCTCAATGCACCAAAACATGTGTGCAGAGTTGTGATGTGAGTGTCCCCTCTGGTGAGATTCTGACATTGTCAACAGTATAGAGAGAGATAAGAAATCAGACATTTTAGAGTTGTCACCAGAACAGGAATAGAGGGGAAACCTTCCAATGGGGACACCGGTTCTAGTAACAACTAGCTAAGAGGGTAGAGGAATTTTCTCTCAATTCTTGCTGCCGCTCAAGGACAGGAAATTAAGGGAAATCTCCCCTGCAGGAAACCAAAAATAACTTTTTAAGGATTGTAAACCTCTTTCACTCTACCTAAAATTTAGAACAGTTTTGGCTACACATACACTTTAAATCTTTATCAGTTGATCTTTACATGTTATACTATTCTCACTGTTCAAACAGGAAAAAAGTGCTTACTCAACCAATAAACGGTGTCACTAAAACTTCAAACTTTCTATGTAAATCACACACACACATATATATATATATATATATATATATATATATATATATATATATGTGCATTGATAGGTTTGTTTACACAGATGCCATTCATCCACATAGAAAAAAGAAAATACATTTAAATGTTCACTGATTCTTTTTAATATAAACAAGAAAATTTATATTATTCTTTCTTTCTCTCCCCAGGGCCAAGAGATGCCTCACCTACCGGCATCACCAGCAGGACATCATCGGCTCCAAACATTAAGCCAAAATTTTCTTTAGCATTATTTGCTCAACCCATTATTGCTGAAGAGCAACCTCTATTGGCTTCAGAAGCTAGCAGCAATGACGGAGAGTTATTGGCTTCAAACAACTTCAAGGATTCAGGCTTATCTGTCTCATGTAGCCAGCCACTATCTCTGGCTTCATTGGCTTTGACCCAAACCAAGGACTCTGCATTAGATGCATCATGTAACCAGCCACCATCTCCGGCTTCATTGGTTTCGACCCCTGAAGACTGGGCATTATCTGCCTCATGTAACCAGCCACCATCTCTGGCTTCATTGGCTTCAACCACTGAAGACTGGGCATTATCTGCCTTATGCAACCAGCCACCATCTCCAGCTTTATTGGCTTCAACCCCTGAAGACTGGGCATTATCAGTCTCATGTAACCAGTCACCATCTCTAGCTTTATTGGCTTTGACCCCTGAAGACTGGGCATTATCTGCCTCATGTAGCCAGCCACCCTCTCCAGCATCACCGGCTTTGACCCAAGCCGAGGACAGAGCATTATCTGCCTCATGTATCCAGCCACCATCTGCACAACCCATTATTGCTGAAGAGCAACCTCAACTGGCTTCAGAAGCTAGCAGCAATGACGAAGAGTTATTGGCTTCAAACAACTTCAAGGATTCAGGCTTATCTATCTCATGTAGTCAGCCACCATCTCTGGCTTCATTGGCTTTGACCCAAACCAAGGACTCTGCATTAGATGCATCATGTAACCAGCCACAATCTCCAGGTTTATTGGTTTCGGCCCCTGAAGACTGGGTATTATCTGCCTCATGTAACCAGCCACCATCTCCAGCTTTATTGGCTTCAACCCCTGAAGACTGGGCATTATCAGTCTCATGTAACCAGTCACCATCTCCAGCTTCATTGGCTTTGACCCCTGAAGACTGGGCATTATCTGCCTCATGTAGCCAGCCACCCTCTCCAGCATCATCAGCTTTGACCCAAGCCAAGGAAAGAGCATTATCTGCCTCATGTATCCAGCCACCATCTCAGAGTTTATTGGCTTTGATTCCTGAAGACTGGGCATTATCAGCCTCATGTAGCCAGCCACCATCTCCAGCATCATCGGCTTTGACCCAAGCCAAGGACTCAGCATTATCTGCCTCATGTAGCCAACCACCATCTCCGGCTTCATTGGCTTTGACCCAAACCAAGGACAAAGCTTTACCTGTATCATGTAACCAGCCACCATCTCCGGCTTCATTGTCTTCGACCCCCGAAGACTGGTGGGCAATATCTGCCTCATGTAGCCAGCCACCCTCTCCAGCATCATCGGCTTTGACCCAAGCCAAGGACAGAGCATTATCTGCCTCGTGTATCCAGCCACCATCTCAGAGTTTATTGGCTTTGATTCCTGAAGACTGGGCATTATCTGCCTCATGTAGCCAGCCACCATCTCCAGCATCATCGGCTTTGACCCAAGCCAAAGACTCAGCATTATCTGCCTCGTGTAGCCAACCACCATCTCCGGCTTCATTGGCTTTGACCCAAACCAAGGACAAAGCATTACCTTCATCACATAACCAGCCACCATCTGCGGGTTCATTGTCTTCGACCCCTGAAGACTGGTGGGCAATATCTGTTTCATGTATCCAGCCACCATCTCCGGCTTCATTGGCTTTCACCCAAACCAAGGACAAAGCAATAACTGCATCATGCAACCAGCAACCATCTCCGGCTTCATTGGCTTTGACCCAAACCAAGGACAAAGCATTACCTGCATCATGTAACCAGCCACCATCTCCGGCTTCATTGTCTTCGACCCCCGAAGACTGGTGGGCAATATCTGTCTCATGTATCCAGCCACCATCCCCGGCTTCATTGGCTTTCACCCAAACCAAGGACAAAGCAATATCTGCATCATGCAACCAGCAACCATCTCCGGCTTCATTGGCTTTGACCCAAACCAAGGACAAAGCATTACCTGCATCATGTAACCAGCCACCATCTCCGGCTTCATTGTCTTCGACCCCCGAAGACTGGTGGGAAGTATCTGTCTCATGTATCCAGCCACCATCTCCGGCTTCATTGGCTTTGAACCAAATCAAGGACAAAGCATTATCTGCATCATGCAAACAGCAACCATCTCTGGCTTCTGTGGCTTTGACCCCTGATGACTGGTGGACATTATCTTCCCCACATATTCAGGCACCATTTATGGCTCCGGCCCAAAAAAAGGATTTGGCATTATTACTCCCATGTAGCATCGCACCATCTAAAGCTTCACCGAGGCCAGGAAACACCAGCAACAGAGATTTGTGCCAGCTTAATATAGCACGCTCATCCAAATGTAGTTTCTACCTACAGGCCTTTACGGCCCACAATCTTATTGGAGAGGGTGCTTTTGGAAAGGTAAGTGATTTGGCTGATTTACCTAGGAGTTTGCTATATGTGTTTTCTTATACATGTTCTCCATGATAAAATATCCCTATTCTTGTATGAATCTCACTCACACTAGACACTAGAGGCAAAGTTTGCTAGGCCATAATGCTTGCAGCTTAACTACTTGCTGACCATCCGCCGCAGAACGGCACAGCTGGGCGAAACAACGTTATGTAACGTCGCTTCGCCCTGTGACCACCCGAGCCGATGCGAGTGCCCAGCGGTCACAATCACCGCTGGGCTCCCGCGATCGCTTGGGGCACACGGAGAACCGGGATCTGTGTGTGTAAACACACAGTTTCCGGTTCTCTGAGGGGAGAACAGACAGATCGTCTGTTCATACAGAGTATGAGCAGCGATCTGTCATCTCCCCTGCACAGACTCCTCCCCCCTTCAGTTAGAACACAAACTAGGGAACACATTAACCCCTTGATTGCACCCTAGTGTTAACCCCTTCACTGCCAGTGACATTTTTACAGTAATCAATGCATTTTCTATAGCATTGATCGTTGTATTAATGCCAATGCTCCCAAAAATGTGTCAAAATTGTCCGATGTGTCCGCCATAATGTCGCAGTCCCGATAAAAATTGCCGCAATTACAAGTAAAAAAAAATTAATAATAAAAATGCCAGAAAACTATCCCCTATTTTGTAGACGCTATAACTTTTGCCCAAACCAGTCAATATACGCTTATTGTGATTTTTTTTTTTTACCAAAAATATGTAGAAGAATACATATCGGCCAAAACTGAAGAAAAAAATATTTTTTTTTAGATATTTTTGTAAAAAATAATGCGTTTTTTTCAAAATTGTCGCTCTTTTTTTGTTTATAGCGCAAAAAATAAACCGCAGAGGTGATCAAATACCTCCAAAAGAAAGCCCTATTTGTGGGAAAAAAAAGACGTCAATTTTGTTTGGGTGCAACGTTGCACGACCGTGCAATTGTCAGTTAAAGCGCCGCAGAGCCGAATCGCAAAAAGTGCTCTGGTCAGGAAGGGGGAAAATCTTCTGGGTTGAAGCGGTTAAAACAGATTTTCACCCAGTAAAATAATGCTCTTCCACCTGGTTCCTCCCCCCCCCCCCCCCCACAATTAGATATATTTTAAAGCAATTTTATTCTGGTGGGCACATAAGAAACCTTCGTGCCTCCGCAGATGTGCCACAGGACTCTACCTTGCTCTAAAGACAGAACACAGGCCTATGGCACATCTGTGCACATGCAAAACATTCAAAGATGGCTACATGGGTGAGGAGGGATAGGGCAGAAATAATGGGGACTGATGTTCCTTTTCAATGGGGGTCTCTCAAGTCTTGTTAAAAAAGGCTCTGTATTAACATAATGCATGCATCCCCAAATGTCTAGCTTGAATTAAGCCCTACAGATCTGTGAACACTGCAGAAAATATGATTATAGTTACTCACTCCCTCGACAACTTAAGAATGACACTCCTGATATGTGCAGTACTTGGCCAAGAAAAACCCCTCCAGACTGTAGTAATATTGTATTGTGACTTTGAAATGTGACCTAATGTCCCTTTGTCTTCTCCAGGTTGTGCTAGCATCCTATAAGGCCACCAACAAGAAGGTGGCTATCAAGATTGTGAAGAAGAGACTCGTGCTCAAGAAGAATCCCAAGGGTTGCATGATGGAGCATAAGGTGTTGAAACAAATTAGAGACAATCGTTTCATGACTTGTCTATATGGCAGCTTTCAGACAGAGGTAAGTCTTGTCATCTACCCCTTTTGTTACCAAACACTATATGTTTTATGGTCCTGGTCCAAGAATGACATCACTACTGACATAGTACGATGCCATCACCTTACTCCTATGATGCTTTAGTAGACTCTACATATTTTTGTGTAGAATTCGCATGGCTCCTGTACATTAATATTTTCTTATTAAAAGACTCAACAACCCCCTGCCCCAATCTCTATAAACTCTACCTGTACATTGGCCATACTTGGGAAACCAAGGCTCACCACCACAGGTGCATCCCCTGATCTGAAGGGCTCAGTACCCTTATTTTCCAGATCGGAGAGGTAACATGTAACACACTATTATTGTACTTTCAGGATAAGAACATTTTCAACAAGTACAAATACCTGTTGACCTTATCAGAAATGCAGTGTTCCTATGAGCTGAACTGATATATCAAACAAATTTTTATCTTCCTTCCAAGCTATTTCTTATAAAATACAAGGCTTGGATATTCTAAATACATTACATACACTTTTTTATTAAAAAAAGCCTGTCTCCAGCCAGCATGGACAGAGAAGGACTTTTGTTTCTTGTGTGTATGCAGTGGTCTCCTCGCAGAGGTCCATCATGCCTCTGATTGAGCTGTCCAATCAGCAGGCAACACAAGCTTTGCTGATTGGAGAACTCTATCTGGGAGGTGTGTTGGATCTCTGCAGAGAGCTAAGAGGTACATTTCCTCCAACTCTTCTGAGAAAACCCCACACTGCGCTTGTCTGTAAATTTCCCCATAAATCTTGAATGTCTCTGGTGTAACCGATATCCCTCTTTCTCATTTTCACACAGGAATACCTTCTATACGTCATGGAGTATCTCAGAGGAGGGAGCATCCACGATCTTATAGTGGCTCAAGCCCCACTTTCTCCAGTTGTGATAAGGTAAGATTAATGATGGTTATGCTGGAGCTGGGATTGGTTGAGGACTGGCAGTGACATAGCTAGGTCCATTCAGCTGAGCCCAGCCCCACATTTACCTATATACTATATGTTCGTTCTTTAGCTTTGATTGGTCTGTAAATTTGAACTGTTATAATAACTCTTATATTTTCTTCTTTCTTTTCTATCAGAATCCTGACATCGGAAATCATTTGTGGCCTCCAAAACCTTCATGGCAAAGGAATCATGCACAGGTAAGGATCAAAACATCTGGATTATCTATAGGGTCACCACCAAAAATGTTATTTTCAGTTATGGGTACAAAATTCTCTGCTCCTCCACTTCTAATTCCTGATAGCATAGTGGCAGTACTTCCCAGCTGTATGCCGTGTAGAGTCTCATTCCTTCTGCTGCAGTCATCACAGTGCTTCTACCCTCATTTTTTTGGTTACATTCTGGATGAGTAAAACTTCAACAGGTAGGGTGAGACTTCCCAATAATGATTGCAGCAGATGAGAGGAGCTGGAAACTCAGCTATACAGGTCTCACTGGGGGAATGATAGAAGCTGAGATCCACCCATAACTACAATTCTTCTTTGAATATATAATATATATTTGCATATTTCTCCTAACAACCAAGCTTACTATCTGTTTTCCTCCTCATAGGGACATCAAGCCGGGCAATGTTCTTTTGGACGAATATGGTCATCCTAAAATTGCAGATTTCGGCGTTGCAGTGACAGGCATGTTTCCTCCAAAGAAGATCACAGGAACTGCAGGAACCCTAAAATATATGGCTCCAGAAGTAAGTAACCGTCTGCTGATTTCATTGTAGTGTTCATCTAGATACAAAGCCCTTCATTACAGGATGTAGAAGAGTTTATAGGGCATTCTGAGTTTAGTTAATGAATAATGCCTCCACTTGAGTCTTGGGTGCTATCAGTGGCTTTCTAGGCCGGGTTCAGCAGTGACTGACCGAATTTTGATCCATCTATGGGCAGGCTGGTTGTACTGCAGTCAATCCATCCATTGACTTCAGTATAACCAGCCTTTCGGGTTTTTTCAATTGATCTGAGCTATACTTGCCAGAAGTGATCAAAGTATTCAGATGGCTGGGAAACTTCCCACTGTCAGAATACAAAAGCTCTGCAGGAGGGGTTCCTCCATCAACACTGATTGTGTTAAATTGGGAATTGAGCAATCATGGGTTGCAGGAAAGAAAATGATTTAATGTATGGCCTGTCTCAATCACCAACAAGAGGTGGGAAGTTCTCAGTCCTACAGAAGTGTTGCCTTTATCTGCTGGGGGGGGGGCATTAGGACTGTATATACATGGAGACCTGCATCCAGCATCACAATCCAGACATTGGCTCCATTATTATCTGCTCTGTCAGATAATGTCCTGAGTTTTTTTAAAGGGACATAAAGAGAAATCTTCCAATTGTTGATACACCTAATCTGGTGACACCTGTCTTAAAGGAGATATCCTCTTGCTTTTAAAGTTCTCCTCTTACTTCCCGTTGTGTCTCTGGAGCAAGAAATGAAGGGAAATGACACAGAAAAAAGTCCCTTGTCTCCTTCCCTACTCCATTCAAAAAAAAAATACTCAGTTTTGACTTTACACTATACCTCCAACTCCTTCCTAATTTGATGTTTTATGAGCGAAACCATTTTGATGAATTATGTCACTTTTTCAGAATCAAAAAAATCACTAAAATTCCTAGTAAAATCAGGACACTTGGGAGGCTCCATACATTGTATATGCCAGTATTGTGTCATCTCTGTCCTCTGCTTTTCTGGACAATGTAACCTAACCTTTCTTCTCTTATGTTTCTACAGATTTTATCGGAAAAGCCATATGGGTTAGAGGCTGATTATTTTTCCCTCGGCATCATGATTTATGAAATGGCAGTTCGTCGTCACCCATATTGTACTTCAAAAATGACCAAACTCCAGGTGAAAAAGGCGGTAATGGAACCTGTGACCGAATATCCAAGCAACATGGATCCTGACCTCCGGGGTCTCATCATGAGGGTAAGTACGCCCCAAACTTGATATTGGGGCGAGAAACCGCACACAGAGGGGAAAGAAAGCATTATGGGAAATGTTGGCAGGGCTGGCCAGCATTTATATATGTGACACTCCAGGTCTTATGGATAAACAGTGTGCGGTTGGGGGGGGTTTAACGCAATTGCATTTTTAGTAAGGTACATTTTGTGTGCAAACACGTTTTGCATAATGGAGTGGTCAAATAAAGATTGTACGCCCGTTTTCTCAGTTGTGCTGCAACTGGGAGCAACTTGGTGAAAGTAGGTTACCAGCATGAACAGGGAGGATAAAGATATACAACTGCTAGAAATGTGGGATTGTATTGTCCAATCACTGTGCCTGCGGTGCTCATGATTTATGTTTCTTTGTTACAGTTTCTGGAAATTGACCCAGGATGGAGACGGGAGCTCGTCCGTGACATCAGAAACCATGAATTTTTCAGAGGTGTCAACTGGAAAGACTTAGAATGTGGAAAGGTCAAACCACTGGATTACACAAGACCAGTAAGTACCGTATTTATCATAGTATAACATGCACAGGCGTATAACACGCGCCCTAATTTTAAGAGGGAAGTTTCAGGAAAAAAACTTTCCACAGACCCCTTTACATTCTACATCCCTCTGCACATTACACAGCCCCCTTTACATTCCACATCCCCCCTGCACATTACACAGACCCCCTTACATTTTATAGACCCCCCTGCACATTACACAGCCCCCTTACATTTTATAGACCCCCCTGCACAGTACACACCCCCCTTTACATTTTACAGACCCCCCTGCACACTATATAGCCCCTTTACATCCCACAGATCCCCCTGCACATTACATAGACCCCCTGCACATTACATAGACCCCCTGCACATTACACAGTCTCCTTTACATTTTACAGACCCCCCTGCACATTACACAGCCCCCTTTACATCCCACATATCCCCCTGCACATTACATAGACCCCCTGCACATTACACAGACCCCCCAGCACATTACACAGCCCCCTTTACATTACACAGACCCCTGCACTCTACACAGACCCCCTGCACATTACACAGACACGTTTACATTTTGCAGAACCCCCCCTCCCCCTGCACATTACACAGACCCCCTTTACATTACACAGATCCTTTTTACATTATACAGATCCCTTCACATTACGCAGCCTCCTCCCCCTGCACAGTACACAGCCCCTTTCATTATATACCCCCCCCCCCCCCTGCACTCCCAGGAACCCCCCTGTTTAAAAAAAAGTTATCAGCGTATAACACGCACGCACTGTTTGTCCTCTATTTTCAGGGGGAAAAAGTGTGTGTTTTACGCCGATAAATACGGTATATGAATACCAGAGCTCTGCCACATTTAGGGTGGTAGAGGATTTAAGGAGGCAGAAGCAGAGCAATTCATTTTCTATAGTATTTGCACAATCTACATTCATTTTCTTTAAAGTGTATGTAAAACCTTACAACAAACCCCTTTTATTTGTTCCCTTTTGGTCTGTTAAACATCCCATTGAAACCATTTTGTTATATCTGTTCAAAGTGCAAATAAATGCCCATTGACCCCCCTAGAAACCTAGTAACAGTGTAGTAGAGAACATTGTCCCTAATTCTCATTCCCTATGTACTATAGAGCCCCCTCCCTGTTATGTTATGATGGTGAGGAGATGGGGAGACATTCTGTAGTCCTAGCAAACCTCTAGTTCCAGGTGACAATGCTGCTGCTCCATAGATACAGTACAGTGAGTGAGCGTTGTCACCCTAAGACCAGATTTGTGCCACTTTCCCGAAGAAAATAAATACAGCCACCACTAAGGCTTGTAAGCTGGAAATATAATAACGTTTTGTTCTGGGGTTTAGATACACTCTCATTATTGGGTATGTAGAATTCTCTAAGATGTGTGTGCATTCTCTGTATTGATCGGTGAGTTTGATGTATGTCTTTTTCACCTTACAGCGTCTGGAGACTGGAAATGATCATCTTAAATGGGAAGATATTATGCCTTCTGAACCAGGTTCACCAATTCCATCAAAGGAGCAGCAGATCTTTTCCGGATTTTACTTTGAAAGTTAGAGACTGGGAGACCCAAGTGTCATCATGGAGAACGTAAACCTCGGCTTCTTCATTACGTGGCGATTCATTTTCACAAAGCCTGGATGAGGATCAGAGATCATCGCCCAACAAACTCCTGGTCTGATCCACAGCCTGGAAAAACCAGGGTCCTCCTCCAGACTCCTCCTATTCATATATTACACAAAGTGACACTTCATTCATGTCACCACAAAGCAGTGCAGTGCATTACAACGCTGTACAATGATACGTGTTGCCTTTCTGTGTGTTGCATTTTTCTGTGTTTTTTAAGGCATTTTTAATGTGCGTTTTGAGGCATTTTTTTGTATTTATTAATATTTATGTAGTATTTAATATTTACTTATTGCGTGTGTTTATGTGTGCATTTATTCATTAATATTTATCTAGTATTTAATATTTACTTATTGTGTGTGTTTATTTATTAATTCATTCATTGTAGTAGAGTGTTATTATTATCAGAAAAATGCTAAAAAACGCGCAAAAATGACTCAAGAACAGGTGTAACATGTAGCATGTTCAGAAAGGTAAACTCATCCTCATTCATAAATTGTGCTTTTATACACTAGAAGCCATCTCAATCTTATATATAACTGGCTGTTCATTTTTATCAGGGTTAGCACCTTAAAATCATAAAATCCAGGGAGTATCCGATCGCCTGCGGGGGTCAGGAAGGAATTTTCTCCTTGTAGCTAAAGGTTTTTCGCCTTCCTCTGGATTATGCTAGCCCTTATCAACATTGAATAATTGGCTATTTCTCACTTCATCAAAAAGAAATTATTGCTAGTTCTGTCTTTTTATTTCTTACTACTTGTTAATTGGTGTAATTAGAATGCACTAAGGTTAAAAACAAAACAAATGACACTGACAAGGCTGCAAGGCTGCAAATGACACTGACAAGGCTGCAAATGACACTGACAAGGCTGCAAGGCTGAAAATGACACTGACAAGGCTGCAAATGACACTGACAAGGCTGCAAATGACACTGACAAGGCTGCAAATGACACTGACAAGGCTGCAAGGCTGCAAATGACACTGACAAGGCTGCAAATGACACTGACAAGGCTGCAAATGACACTGACAAGGCTGC
This sequence comes from Aquarana catesbeiana, assembly GCF_042186555.1. Lineage (NCBI taxonomy): Eukaryota > Metazoa > Chordata > Amphibia > Anura > Ranidae > Aquarana > Aquarana catesbeiana. Next base: position 290,466,777 of record NC_133330.1, on the reverse strand, counting down.
AAGGCTGCAAATGACACTGACAAGGCTGCAAATGACACTGACAAGGCTGCAAATGACACTGACAAGGCTGCAAATGACACTGATAAGGCTGCAGATGACACTGACAAGGCTGCAAGGCTGCAAATGACACTGACAAGGCTGCAAATGACACTGATAAGGCTGCAAATGACACTGACAAGGCTGCAAGGCTGCAAATGACACTGACAAGGCTACAAATGACACTGATAAGGCTGCAAATGACACTGACAAGGCTGCAAATGACACTGATAAGGCTGCAGATGGAGGCTGCAAGGCTGCAAATGACACTGACAAGGCTGCAAGGCTGCAAATGACACTGACAAGGCTGCAAGGCTGAAAATGACACTGACAAGGCTGCAGATGACACTGACAAGGCTGCAAATGACACTGACAAGGCTGCAAATGACACTGATAAGGCTGCAGATGGAGGCTGCAAGGCTGCAAATGACACTGACAAGGCTGCAAATGACACTGACAAGGCTGCAAGGCTGCAAATGACACTGACAAGGCTGCAAGGCTGCAAATGACACTGACAAGGCTGCAAGGCTGCAAATGACACTGACAAGGCTGCAAGGCTGCAAATGACACTGATAAGGCTGCAAGGCTGCAAATGACACTGACAAGGCTGCAAATGACACTGACAAGGCTGCAAATGACACTGATAAGGCTGCAAATGACACTGACAAGGCTGCAAATGACACTGATAAGGCTGCAGATGGAGGCTGCAAGGCTGCAAATGACACTGATAAGGCTGCAAGGCTGCAAATGACACTGACAAGGCTGCAAGGCTGCAAATGACACTGACAAGGCTGCAAATGACACTGACAAGGCTGCAAGGCTGCAAATGACACTGACAAGGCTGCAAGGCTGCAAATGACACTGACAAGGCTGCAAATGACACTGACAAGGCTGCAAGGCTGAAAATGACACTGACAAGGCTGCAAATGACACTGACAAGGCTGCAAATGACACTGACAAGGCTGCAAATGACACTGATAAGGCTGCAAGGCTGCAAATGACACTGACAAGGCTGCAAGGCTGCAAATGACACTGACAAGACTGCAAATGACACTGACAAGGCTGCAAGGCTGCAAATGACACTGACAAGGCTGCAAATGACACTGACAAGGCTGCAAGGCTGCAAATGACACTGACAAGGCTGCAAGGCTGCAAATGACACTGACAAGACTGCAAATGACACTGACAAGGCTGCAAGGCTGCAAATGACACTGACAAGGCTGCAAATGACACTGACAAGGCTGCAAGGCTGCAAATGACACTGACAAGGCTGCAAATGACACTGATAAGGCTGCAAATGACACTGACAAGGCTGCAAATGACACTGATAAGGCTGCAGATGGAGGCTGCAAGGCTGCAAATGACACTGACAAGGCTGCAAGGCTGCAAATGACACTGACAAGGCTGCAAATGACACTGATAAGGCTGCAAGGCTGCAAATGACACTGACAAGGCTGCAAGGCTGCAAATGACACTGACAAGGCTGCAAATGACACTGACAAGGCTGCAAGGCTGCAAATGACACTGATAAGGCTGCAAGGCTGCAAATGACACTGACAAGGCTGCAAATGACACTGATAAGGCTGCAAATTACACTGACAAGGCTGCAAATGACACTGACAAGGCTGCAAATGACACTGATAGGGCTGCAAATGACACTGACAAGGCTGCAAATGACACTGATAAGGCTGCAGATGGAGGCTGCAAGGCTGCAAATGACACTGATAAGGCTGCAAGGCTGCAAATGACACTGACAAGGCTGCAAATGACACTGACAAGGCTGCAAGGCTGCAAATGACACTGACAAGGCTGCAAATGACACTGACAAGGCTGCAAGGCTGCAAATGACACTGACAAGGCTGCAAGGCTGCAAAGGACACTGACAAGGCTGCAAATGACACTGCCAAGGCTGCAAATGACACTGACAAGGCTGCAAGGCTGCAAAGGACACTGACAAGGCTGAAAATGACACTGACAAGGCTGCAGATGACACTGACAAGGCTGCAAATGACACTGATAAGGCTGCAGATGGAGGCTGCAAGGCTGCAAATGACACTGACAAGGCTGCAAGGCTGCAAATGACACTGACAAGGCTGCAAGGCTGCAAATGACACTGACAAGACTGCAAATGACACTGACAAGGCTGCAAATGACACTGACAAGGCTGCAAATGACACTGATAAGGCTGCAAATGACACTGACAAGGCTGCAAATGACACTGACAAGGCTGCAAGGCTGCAAATGACACTGACAAGGCTGCAGATGACACTGACAAGGCTGCAAGGCTTCAAATGACACTGACAAGGCTGCAAATGACACTGATAAGGCTTCAAATGACACTGATAAGGCTGCAGATGGAGGCTGCAAGGCTGCAAATGACACTGACAAGGCTACAAATGACACTGACAAGGCTGCAAATGACACTGATAAGGCTGCAGATGGAGGCTGCAAGGCTGCAAATGACACTGACAAGGCTGCAAATGACACTGACAAGGCTGCAAGGCTGCAAATGACACAGACAAGGCTGCAAGGCTGCAAATGACACTGACAAGGCTGCAAATGACACTGACAAGGCTGCAAGGCTGCAAATGACACTGATAAGGCTGCAAATGACACTGACAAGGCTGCAAGGCTGCAAATGACACCGACAAGGCTGCAGATGACACTGACAAGGCTGCAAGGCTGAAAATGACACTGACAAGGCTGCAAATGACACTGACAAGGCTGCAGATGACACTGACAAGGCTGCAAGGCTGAAAATGACACTGACAAGGCTGCAAGGCTGAAAATGACACTGACAAGGCTGCAAATGACACTGACAAGGCTGCAAATGACACTGACAAGGCTGCAAGGCTGAAAATGACACTGATAAGGCTGCAGATGGAGGCTGCAAATGACACTGACAAGGCTGCAAGGCTGCAAATGACACTGACAAGGCTGCAAATGACACTGACAAGGCTGCAAGGCTGCAAATGACACTGACAAGGCTGCAAATGACACTGACAAGGCTGCAAGGCTGCAAATGACACTGACAAGGCTGCAAGGCTGCAAATGACACTGACAAGGCTGCAAATGACACTGACAAGGCTGCAAGGCTGCAAATGACACTGATAAGGCTGCAAGGCTGCAAATGACACTGACAAGGCTGCAAGGCTGCAAATGACACTGATAAGGCTGCAGATGGAGGCTGCAAGGCTGCAAATGACACTGACAAGGCTGCAAATGACACTGACAAGGCTGCAAGGCTGCAAATGACACTGATAAGGCTGCAGATGGAGGCTGCAAGGCTGCAAATGACACTGACAAGGCTGCAAATGACACTGACAAGGCTGCAAGGCTGCAAATGACACAGACAAGGCTGCAAGGCTGCAAATGACACTGACAAGGCTGCAAATGACACTGACAAGGCTGCAAGGCTGCAAATGACACTGATAAGGCTGCAAATGACACTGACAAGGCTGCAAGGCTGCAAATGACACCGACAAGGCTGCAGATGACACTGACAAGGCTGCAAGGCTGAAAATGACACTGACAAGGCTGCAAATGACACTGACAAGGCTGCAGATGACACTGACAAGGCTGCAAGGCTGAAAATGACACTGACAAGGCTGCAAGGCTGAAAATGACACTGACAAGGCTGCAAATGACACTGACAAGGCTGCAAATGACACTGACAAGGCTGCAAGGCTGAAAATGACACTGATAAGGCTGCAGATGGAGGCTGCAAATGACACTGACAAGGCTGCAAGGCTGCAAATGACACTGACAAGGCTGCAAATGACACTGACAAGGCTGCAAGGCTGCAAATGACACTGACAAGGCTGCAAATGACACTGACAAGGCTGCAAGGCTGCAAATGACACTGACAAGGCTGCAAGGCTGCAAATGACACTGACAAGGCTGCAAATGACACTGACAAGGCTGCAAGGCTGCAAATGACACTGATAAGGCTGCAAGGCTGCAAATGACACTGACAAGGCTGCAAATGACACTGACAAGGCTGCAAGGCTGCAAATGACACTGATAAGGCTGCAAGGCTGCAAAGGACACTGACAAGGCTGCAAATGACACTGACAAGGCTGCAAGGCTGAAAATGACACTGACAAGGCTGCAAGGCTGAAAATGACACTGACAAGGCTGCAAATGACACTGACAAGGCTGCAAATGACACTGACAAGGCTGCAAGGCTGAAAATGACACTGATAAGGCTGCAGATGGAGGCTGCAAATGACACTGACAAGGCTGCAAGGCTGCAAATGACACTGACAAGGCTGCAAATGACACTGACAAGGCTGCAAGGCTGCAAATGACACTGACAAGGCTGCAAATGACACTGACAAGGCTGCAAGGCTGCAAATGACACTGACAAGGCTGCAAGGCTGCAAATGACACTGACAAGGCTGCAAATGACACTGACAAGGCTGCAAGGCTGCAAATGACACTGATAAGGCTGCAAGGCTGCAAATGACACTGACAAGGCTGCAAGGCTGCAAAGGACACTGACAAGGCTGCAAATGACACTGACAAGGCTGCAAGGCTGAAAATGACACTGACAAGGCTGCAGATGACACTGACAAGGCTGCAAATGACACTGACAAGGCTGCAAATGACACTGATAAGGCTGCAGATGGAGGCTGCAAGGCTGCAAATGACACTGACAAGGCTGCAAGGCTGCAAAGGACACTGACAAGGCTGCAAATGACACTGACAAGGCTGTAAGGCTGAAAATGACACTGACAAGGCTGCAGATGACACTGACAAGGCTGCAAATGACACTGATAAGGCTGCAGATGGAGGCTGAAAGGCTGCAAATTACACTGACAAGGCTGCAAATGACACTGACAAGGCTGCAAATGACACTGACAAGACTGCAAATGACACTGACAAGGCTGCAAGGCTGCAAATGACACTGACAAGACTGCAAATAACACTGACAAGGCTGCAAGGCTGCAAATGACACTGATAAGGCTGCAAATGACACTGACAAGGCTGCAAATGACACTGACAAGGCTGCAAGGCTGCAAATGACACTGACAAGGCTGCAGATGACACTGACAAGGCTGCAAGGCTGAAAATGACACTGACAAGGCTGCAAATGACACTGATAAGGCTGCAAATGACACTGATAAGGCTGCAGATGGAGGCTGCAAGGCTGCAAATGACACTGACAAGGCTGCAAGGCTGCAAATGACACTGACAAGGCTGCAAATGACACTGACAAGGCTGCAAGGCTGCAAATGACACTGACAAGGCTGCAAATGACACTGACAAGGCTGCAAGGCTGCAAATGACACTGACAAGGCTGCAAATGACACTGACAAGGCTGCAAGGCTGAAAATGACACTGACAAGGCTGCAGATGACACTGACAAGGCTGCAAATGACACTGATAAGGCTGCAGATGGAGGCTGCAAGGCTGCAAATGACACTGACAAGGCTGCAAATGACACTGACAAGGCTGCAAGGCTGCAAATGACACTGACAAGGCTGCAAGGCTGCAAATGACACTGATAAGGCTGCAAATGACACTGACAAGGCTGCAAGGCTGCAAATGACACTGACAAGGCTGCAGATGACACTGACAAGGCTGCAAGGCTGAAAATGACACTGACAAGGCTGCAAGGCTGAAAATGACACTGACAAGGCTGCAAGGCTGCAAATGACACTGACAAGGCTGCAAATGACACTGACAAGGCTGCAAATGACACTGACAAGGCTGCAAGGCTGAAAATGACACTGATAAGGCTGCAGATGGAGGCTGCAAATGACACTGACAAGGCTGCAAGGCTGCAAATGACACTGACAAGGCTGCAAATGACACTGACAAGGCTGCAAGGCTGCAAATGACACTGACAAGGCTGCAAATGACACTGACAAGGCTGCAAGGCTGCAAATGACACTGAGAAGGCTGCAAATGACACTGACAAGGCTGCAAATGCATAGTTGTCAACATTGTAAAAAAAAAATGTGGGACACTTTTGTGGCTGTAGGCGGAGCCGTACAATAATTAGGGGGTGGGGCATTAGTTTGTAGGCGTGGCTTAGTAAAAATAGTAAGTGCGGGGCGCGAAGCGCGCCGCGGCGAAAAATGGGCGTGGTTTACGCGTCATTGTGGGCGTGGCTTAAATGGGCGTGGCTCAAGAGGGTGTGGTTAGAGTCTGAGATGAATGAGGGATGGAGAGGGAAAGGGGGAGAGGGAAAGGGGGAGAGGGGGAGAGGGAAAGGGGGAGAGGGGGAGAGGGAAAGGGGGAGAGGGGGAGAGGGGGAGAGGGAAAGGGGGAGAGGGAAAGGGGGAGAGGGGGAGAGGGGGAGAGGGAAATGACGGGACAGCAGCCCCAGATCCTACACAATAAAAATATGTGTATTCTAGAAAGTTTAACAATCAGCAGATAAAGATACTCCAAACACCTGGTGTTAGCACTTCAATCATCCCGGCACCATGATTGTTATTGTGTCAGGATGATTGAAGTGCAGTATTTCTATTATTACATTGTAATATAAAATTAAATCATTCAACTCACCATAATGCAGAATCAGTGGGAGCCCTGAGCGTGTCACTAGCCACGTCGCCTGCCCCCGGCAGAGTCCGTCCTCACATCAGGTGTCCCCGGCAGAGCCCCCCCTCGCATCAGGTGTCCCCGGCAGAGCCCCCCCTCGCATCAGGTGTCCCCGGCAGAGCCCCCCCTCGCATCAGGTGTCCCCGGCAGAGCCCCCCCTCGCATCAGGTGTCCCCGGCAGAGCCCCCCCTCACATCAGGTGTCCCCGGCGGAGCCCCCCTCGCATCAGGTGTCCCCGACGGAGCCCCCCCTTGCATCAGGTGTCCCCGGCGGAGCCCCCCCTCACATCAGGTGTCCCCCAGTGGAGCCCCCCCTCACATCAGGTGTCCCTGGCGGAGCTCCCCCTCACATCAGGTGTCCCTGGCGGAGCCCCCCCTCACATCAGGTGTCCCTGGCGGAGCCCCCCCTCACATCAGGTGTCCCTGGCGGAGCCCCCCCTCACATCAGGTGTCCCTGGCGGAGCCCCCCCTCACATCAGGTGTCCCTGGCGGAGCCCCCCCTCACATCAGGTGTCCCTGGCGGAGCCCCCCCTCACATCAGGTGTCCCTGGCGGAGCCCCCCTCACATCAAGAGTCCCCCAGTGGAGCCCCCCCTCACATCAGGTGTCCCCGGCAGAGCCCCCCTCACATCAGGAGTCCCCCAGTGGAGCCCCCCCTTCACATCAGGTGTCCCCCAGTGGAGCCCCCCCTCACTTCAGGTGTCCCCCAGTGGAGCCCCCCCTCACATCAGGTGTCCCCCAGTGGAGCCCCCCCTCACATCAGGTGTCCCCCAGTGGAGCCCCCCCTACAAATTCCCACAGCGGCGTGCGCCCCCCCTCCCCTACCTCAGAGTCCGCCGGTCTTTTCGAATTCCGCATGGATGGCAAAACCCCCGCCCCGCTGCCAGGGAAAGGTAGGCGGAGTGAGGCGGGGCGGAGCGGGGCGGAGGGTGGGCGGAGTGAGGCGGGGCGGAGCGGAGGGTGGGCGGAGTGAGGCGGGGCGGAGGGTGGGCGGCGTCGGAGGAGCTCCATCCAGCCCCCCCCCCCAGCCGTCTTCAAGCTTCTTCAAGATGGCGGCCGGCGGAGAAATCAAAAACCGGATTTTTCGGGACATTTACCGGGACACAAAAAATTCGTGAATGGAGTGTAAGTCGCGGGAATGTCCCGGGAAATCCAGGACAGTTGGCAACTATGCAAATGACACTGACGAGGCTGCAAGGCTGCAAATAACACTGACAAGGCTGCAAATGACACTGACGAGGCTGCAAGGCTGCAAATGACACTGACAAGGCTGCAAATGACACTGACGAGGCTGCAAGGCTGCAAATGACACTGACAAGGCTGCAAATGACACTGACAAGGCTGCAAATGACACTGACAAGGCTGCAGGGCTGCAAATGACACTGACAAGGCTGCAAATGACACTGACGAGGCTGCAAATGACACTGACGAGGCTGCAAGGCTGCAAATGACACTGACAAGGCTGCAAATGACACTGACAAGGCTGCAGGGCTGCAAATGACACTGACAAGGCTGCAAATGACACTGACGAGGCTGCAAATGACACTGACGAGGCTGCAAGGCTGCAAATGACACTGACAAGGCTGCAAATGACACTGACAAGGCTGCAAGGCTGAAAATGACACTGACAAGGCTGCAAGGCTGCAAATGACACTGACAAGGCTGCAAATGACACTGACAAGGCTGCAAGGCTGCAAATGACACTAACAAGGCTGCAAATGACACTGACGAGGCTGCAAGGCTGCAAATGACACTGACAAGGCTGCAAATGACACTGACGAGGCTGCAAGGCTGCAAATGACACTGACAAGGCTGCAAATGACACTGACGAGGCTGCAAGGCTGCAAATGACACTGACAAGGCTGCAAATGACACTGACAAGGCTGCAAGGCTGCAAATGACACTGACAAGGCTGCAAATGACACTGACAAGGCTGCAAGGCTGCAAATGACACTGACAAGGCTGCAAATGACACTGACAAGGTGGCAAATGACACTGACAAGGCTGCAAGGCTGTAAATGACACTGACAAGGCTGCAAATGACACTGACAAGGCTGCAAATGACACTGACGAGGCTGCAAGGCTGCAAATGACACTGACAAGGCTGCAAGGCTGCAAATGACACTGACAAGGCTGCAAATGACACTGACAAGGCTGCAAATGACACTGACGAGGCTGCAAGGCTGCAAATGACACTGACAAGGCTGCAAGGCTGCAAATGACACTGACAAGGCTGCAAGGCTGCAAATGACACTGACAAGGCTGCAAATGACACTGACAAGGCTGCAAGGCTGCAAATGACACTGACAAGGCTGCAAATGACACTGACAAGGCTGCAAGGCTGCAAATGACACTGACAAGGCTGCAAATGACACTGACAAGGCGGCAAATGACACTGACAAGGCTGCAAGGCTGAAAATGACACTGACAAGGCTGCAAATGACACTGACGAGGCTGCAAGGCTGCAAATGACACTGACAAGGCTGCAAGGCTGCAAATGACACTGACAAGGCTGCAAATGACACTGACGAGGCTGCAAGGCTGCAAATGACACTGACAAGGCTGCAAATGACACTGACAAGGCTACAAGGCTGCAAATGACACTGACAAGGCTGCAAGGCTGCAAATGACACTGACAAGGCTGCAAGGCTGCAAATGACACTGACAAGGCTGCAAATGACACTGACGAGTCCGCAAGGCTGAAAATGACACTGACAAGGCTGCAAATGACACTGACAAGGCTGCAAATGAAACTGACAAGGCTGCAAATGAAACTGACAAGGCTGCAAATGACACTGACAAGGCTGCAAGGCTGCAAATGACACTGACAAGGCTGCAAGGCTGCAAATGACACTGACAAGGCTGCAAGGCTGCAAATGACACTGACAAGGCTGCAAATGACACTGACAAGGCTGCAGATGACACTGACAAGGCTGCAAATGACACTGACAAGGCTGCAAGGCTGCAAATGACACCGACAAGGCTGCAAGGCTGCAAATGACACTGACGAGGCTGCAAGGCTGCAAATGACACTGACAAGGCTTCAAATGACACTGACAAGGCTGCAAATGACACTGACAAGGCTGCAAATGACACAACAAGGCTGCAAATGAAACTGACAAGGCTGCAAATGACACTGACGAGTCTGCAAGGCTGAAAATGACACTGACAAGGCTGCAAGGCTGCAAATGACACTGACAAGGCTGCAAATGAAACTGACAAGGCTGCAGATGACACTGGACAAGCATGCAGATGGACGCTGTGCAAGGATGCATTGATGAGCATTTAAATGTAAGTTTTTTCCTTAAATAGTTTTTTTCCTTAAAATTCCTTAAACTCTTATCTTGAGGTTTGCTGATTGGTTATTGGCAGTAATGTAGTGCTTTGTTTACTGCCGTTGAGAAAACATGTCTGCATGAGACAGTGATGTAATGGCGGACAAACGGTATCAGAGTGGCGCGCTTAAAAGAAAACTAAAGGTTTAAAGTAATGTACAGAAGGCGGGGCCCGAAAGTGACTCAAGCCCAGGGGCCCCCACCACCCTAAGTCCTGCCCTGCTTACCTGCTCTGTGCAGTGGTTTTGCACAAAGCAGCCCCGATCCTCCTTGCTGTGGGGACACCTGAGCAGGCTCGCTCCCGAGCCGCTGCTCTGTGTGTCCATTTAACAACTTGATTACTGGGGACTAAAAGCGGTGTTCCAGACAAAACTTTACTTTTCAGATAAAAATACCCCTATAATCCTCATGCTTCATGTATTCTAGTTAAGGTATGCTGTTAACTAAGGTCCGTTTTGTATTTTTGCATTGATTTCTTACTTTTGTAAGTCCCAGAAGGCCGTGGCCATCTCATGTGTGGGCATCTGAAGCCAGACTGTATCTCTTCCTGTATTCCATGCATGCACCTCCAGATCTTGCACATGCTCAGAGCAGCACGAGCAATGTAATAGGTTGTAGGTCGGGTTTCCTTAGCAACAGCAGTGTCAGAGGAAGTTGCCGCCCCTTAGCTATGGAAACCTCTCCTCCCCCTCCAGGAACCAGGAAGTTTATCTACATTTACAAAGATTATAAATCTAGAAATATAAAAAGCTCCTGCAAAAGGTAATTACTAGATGTAATTAAAGATGATATTAAAGATGCTAATTGTAAATGATATCCCTTGTTTCTGTGCATATGTAGATATATATATATATATCTTGTTATGTGTATATATATATATATATATATATATATATATACAGAAACAAGTGATATCATTTACAATTAGCATCTTTTAAAAAGTAAATACCTTTTGCAGGAGCTGCCCCAAATTGCCCCCATCAAAATTGCCCCATCAAAACTTCCACCATCAAATTGCCCCATCATACTGCCCCATCAAAATTGCCACCATCAAAACTGCCCCATCATACTGCCTGCATCAAAATTGCCCCCATCAAACTTCCCCCATCAAAATTGCCCCCATCAAAACTGCCCCAAATTGCCCCCATCATACTGCCCCATCACAATAGAGTAGTATTACAGCTATCTACAATAAAATGGTGGCGAATCCATATCACAAATCTATAGAAAAATGACCACCGATTATAATAAACACAACCATAAGTAAAATGGCCGTTTTAGAACTTCCGGTTCTAGCATACAGGCCACTGAGTTTAACAGTATACCCACAAGTAAAATGGCGGTTGCAGTATTTTCGGTTTCACTATATATAAGATTACATAGAACAGCCAATCCGGTTCCCCAGATGAAGACACGTGACGTGTCGTAACGCGTAGGGATTGGCTGGAGCGGCACACAGCTGTCAACACAAGTGAGAGGGCGCTGAGAACGCCAGACTTCTCATTCGTTTTTACTCTGCCTGTTTTTAGCTAAATAAATGTAAGAGCATTAATCAAATAAATATCCCCCTTGTTTTAAAACAATAACACACTAGTGGAGCCTGTCTTCTCTCTCCCTCTCCCCTATTTTTGTCCCCCCCCCCCTGTTTGAGCTGCACCAGAGCGGAGGGAGTACAGGAGAAATTATGGAGAGTTAAGCACCAAGAAGGAGAAGCTTTCAGACAGTGGCTCCACACTACAAGGATTATACTATCACAGCTTGATTTGTACTACTTTAAGGTGAGAGTCCTGTGAGACTGAATTAGAAGGCACCACTATAGGATTAATTTATCCAGCACATAGAACATACACAGATCTGAATAGAAGGACTATTTTTACCTCGCCAACAGCGCCACCTATCTAAGAATTTATTAACTATTTTATTTTCAATCCTGCAATGCTGCCACTTAATTTTAAAGGCACATCTAGATGAATTGTGATTGCACTATATTATAGTCCACTGTTGGCATTTGTCTGTGTATAATGTATTGACTTTTTTGATGGGTTGCACTTTATATTTATTATTCATTTTTATAAGGATTTTCAAATAAGGATTTTTATTCACCAGTATTTATTCACGATTATTAATTTATGGTATCTCAACTTGTTTGCACTTCATCATCTTTTTTTTGGTATTTTTAGACATTTGCACGGTTTCACTTTAAATACAGCACCATCACTTTACTGTTAAATAGTGGTAATAGATTTATGTTCCAACACAGAGATCGTTGATCCTATCTACCATTACAGACACCACTATAAAAATTTTTTGTCCCTACCCCAGTATAATACACATACCCTCCCTAACATTGCGCGAAATTTATTTTAAGTATTCATCTATTAAGTGGTTGTGTGAGCACTTTTATTTTTGCTGCAATATTCACATTTATTATTCTACACCATTTAGTATTAATATTTTTTTCTCACATCTACCAGCGCAAAGGAAATTTTTATTATATATATATATATATATATATATATATATATATATATATATATATATACAGAAACAAATACCTTTTGCAGGAGCTGCCCCAAATTGCCCCCATCAAAACTTCCACCGTCAAATTGCCCCATCATACTGCCCCATCAAAATTGCCACCATCAAAACTGCCCCATCATACTGCCTGCATCAAAATTGCCCCATCAAACTTCCCCCATCAAAATTGCCCTATCATACTGCCACCATCAAAATTGCCCCCATCAAAACTGCCCCAAATTGCCCCCATCATACTGCCCCATCAAAACTGCCCCCATCAAATTGCCCGATCATACGCCCCCATCAAAACTGCCCCCATCAAAATTGTCCCTATCAAAACTGCCCTATCAAAACTTCCACCATCAAATTGCCCCATCAAAATTGCCCCATCATACTGCCTCCATCAAAAATGCCCCCATCATACTGCCACCATCAAAATTACCCCCATCATACTGCCACCATCAAAATTGCCCCATCATACTGCCACCATCAAAATTGCCCCATTAAACTGCCCCAATCAAAAGTGCACTTATCAAAACTGCCCCCATCAAAACTACCTCATTAAAACTACCTCATCAAAATTGCCCCATCATACTGCCATCATCAAAATGGCCCCATCATACTGCCCTATCAAAACTGCCCCCATCATACTGCCCCCATCAAAATTGACCTCATCAAAATTGACCTGATCATACTGCCTCCATCAAAATTGCCCCATCAAAACTTCCACCATCAAATTGCCCCATCATACTGCCCCACCAAAATTGCTCCATCGAAACTGCCCCATCATACTGCCCCACCAAAATTGCCCCCATCAAAATAGCCCCATCATACTGCACCCTTCAAAATTGCCCCATCAAATTGCCCCATCAAAATAGCCCCATCATACTGCCCCTCCAAAATTGCCCCATCAAAACTTCCACCATCAAATTGCCCCATCATACTGCCCCATCAAAACTGCACCCATAAAAATTGCTCCATCATACTGCCCCATGAAAATTGCCCCATCGACTTCCGGTTCCGGCACCGCATGGAGTAGCTGCCTCTCCTCACAGCTCCCGCACTGAGGACACAAAACCTGCCTGCAAAGCCAGCCCAGAAGCCTAAAATTACCCTCGTCCGCCTTGGGCACCAGCACCCACTATATGGACCGATTTGTGGAGGTCCTTGGCTCCCCCACCAACACGGCCCAGATGGCGCCGCCGGCCCAGCCGCAAATCGAGGCCCCGGCTTCGGCCTACACAGACGCTCACACAGGCGCGCAGATGGCGGAGATGGAAGTAAGTGGCAGCACAGCTCCACACACATCCCTCCAAGCATCCCCCGCTCAGCCACACTCTCAAGCCTCCTCTCTCAGGCCTTCTCCATGTCAGCCCCCTCTCCACAGCATGCCGGGGATCACAAAACGGAGCGCATAGCGCAGGCAGTGGCAGCCCTCCTGTCCCCCATGATTTCTGCATCTGTGGAAAAGGCTGTTAACGCGGGGATAAAACAAATAAAGGCCCAGCTAGGAGAACATAACACTAGGCTAAATGAGCTAGAACATCGCCTATCAAGTATGGAAGAAGAGATGTACCAAGCCCAAGCCACAGAACAAGCACAAGACAAGACAAATAAATATATAATCCAAAAACTCGACGATTTGGAAAACAGGTCCAGAAGGAGCAACCTGCGATTCATGGGGATACCCGAATCACTCCAAGCATCTGCTTTAACAGATTTCTGCTCCCAACGCATCCCTGAGGTGCTAGGCCTAACAGGCTCTTGCACGGTGGAACGTGCCCACAGGATGAGGTCCTATAGCGAAGAACGCAAGAACCCTCGACCCATCATTGCCAAATACCTGAACTATTCTGATAAGGCTCTTATCCTCCAAAAATTCAGACAAACCCGCTCGCTCCAAATTGATGGCGTGAAGGTTCTGATTTTTGCCGACTACTCCATCGAGGTCTCAAAGAAACGCAAGGCCTTCCAACAGATATGCTCAGAACTCTTTAAACAACAAATTAAATTCACTTTGGCATTCCCGGCTACTCTACGCCTCAGGACACCCAGCGGTGACCAGCTATCCTTTCAGGAACCCTCAGAAGCAGAAGCCTATATGCGGTCTTTGCTCTCCAACACTCAACAGCACACCCCTTCCAAAGGCACTCCAATCATTCGCTCCCTGGATCAACGGAGCCCACGCAAAGACTCTCCCAAGCGTTTCAGATCCTCAGCCTCGGACCAGCATCGCTTCACTCCTCGCTGAACAGAGACTTGCAACTTACCTCTCTGGCCACCCAAATTTTTGGACAGTAGATCTCTCTGTCCCTCCTCCGGTTTTTTTTTTTACCTTCTTTCGTACAGCAACACGTAAAGTATAATGCTATTATATTTAGTTGTTTTCAATTTTCTAAGTTATATCTTAGCAGTTACCTCTCTGAATATGTTCTTTTATCCCCTCCTGGCCTCACTGTGTACGGCTAACTGCATCCTCCCCCCTCCCCAGAACTATGACCCCCAAGTGCCTACATAGACACCTGTCACTTTTCCATGGGCTCTCTAGGGACGTACCGCAACTGTCCTGAATGAATTAATGATTTGTAAAGCGCTGCAAATGCGAACTGAATCGCCTCAAGGCGCTGGAGGCATTCTCTGTTGTCAGCTTCTCAGAAAAGGAAGGTCTTTAGTTTTTTCCTGAAGGCCTGGTGGTTTGCTTCCATGCGGATGTTGGTTGGAAGAGCATTCCATAGTCGAGGTCCTTGGACTGCGAATCTTCGTTCTCCCTTTGCTTTGTAGCGGTATTTGGGAATGGTAAGGAGGTTTTGGTTAGCTGATCAAAGACTGCGATTCGGTGTGTAGTGTTTTATTTTCTCGCGGAGATATAGTGGGGCGTTTCCTTATATGCATTTGTGGGTGAGGCAGAGGGTCTTGAATGTGATCCGATTCTTCACGGTTAGCCAGTGTAGGCTCTTTAGGGAGGATCTGGGAGTTGACCTACACAGTGACTCCATGCGGAAAAAAGAGAAGTTTCCTTGTTTAATTGTGATGCTTTCCTTTTTGTTGTTCCCCCTCTATGATATATCCCCCCCCTCCCTTTCTCCTCTTCTCCAGGGCTCATTCCAACCCACTTGCACCTCTAACCTACCTCACCTCCAATATAATAACATCATGCTTCCTGACATAGCTGGCATTGTATCACACCACCCACACAATGATAAATCATTATTATCGGCACATATCCCTCTCCAGCCTCCCCCAATATGAAAATAGTCTCATGGAACGTAAAGGGTCTTAGATCCCCCCAAAAAAGAATGAAAATTCTTAGGCATCTCAAACGGCTCAAAACTGATGTAGCATTACTCCAGGAATCACATTTATCAGCCCCAGACTTTCATCGTATGAAGAAGCTTTGGGTAGGCACTGTTTTAGGCTCAGAGGCAGCAGGACGCAAAGCTGGCGTTCTCCTACTAATACACAAAAACCTCCCTTGCTCAGTTTTGTCGGCGAAAACTGACAGTCAGGGCCGTCTGCTTACGGCACATGTCAAAATAGGCTCCAAAGAGCTAGTAATAACAAACGTCTATGCTCCCAACAACCCAGGCAGACAATTTTACACTGATCTTTCCAGTTGGCTACTGGAAAACACGCATCTCCCCCATCTGGTCGGAGGGGATTTTAATGATACTCTCCATCAAACAGACGACAGGTCCTCTCCAAAAGGTCCAAAACCGGGCACAAACCCCCCCGCCCCTTTTCTCTTTGCAAGCACCATGGAATCTATCCACCTTCAGGATCTATGGCGCCTCTCCCACCCGGCAGACAGGGAATTCACATTTTATTCCAACCCACACAAAATATTCACAAGGATAGACTATCTCTTTTGCTCTAATAACCTACTCCCCTTCCTCCAGAACTCCACTATCCACGATATAACCATCTCCGACCATGCCCCTATAGAGGTGACAACCTAGACTTACCCCCACACCCCAATATCTAGCGGTTCCCCTCCTACCTGCATAATAACACTGACTTTCAACAATACATTTCCGATGCATGGACTGAATACTCCTCAAATAACGCCCCTCACATACACGATCCCAACCTATTTTGGGACGCCGGTAAAGCATTCCTAAGGGGCCGTATTATCTCCTATGCAACTTCCTTTAAAAGCAACACCCTAACTAAATACAAAGAGGCCAGCTCACGCCTACACCAGGCACAACGAGAATTGTACACTAAAGACTCCCCAGTTGTACGCACTGAATGGCAGGCAGCAAAAAGAGAATTTGACACCTGGGTAGACACCCTTGAAAAAACCAAGAAGGCCTATCTAGATGCCACATTCCATAAGTTTGGGAACAAAGCAGGTAAACTCTTATCCAGACTCTGTAAAGGCCCATTCCGCCCCACCCACATCACATCTCTTCGTGACAGTACAGGCACCCTCCATGCCACTCCACAATCAATCAACAAAGTCATGCAAAAATTCTACTCTACACTTTACGCCTCAGATCCCATAGATACACAAAAAGCATGCGCTTTTCTAGAAAAAATAACCATGCCCAAAATCTCTCCATCACAACTAGAAACCCTTAATGCACCTATAACTCTACCTGAACTTTCAACAACCATCCACAACCTGACCCTATCCAAGGCCCCAGGTCCAGACGGATTCACTAGTGAATTCTACAAAACCCTACAACCTTTCCTAGAACCCACTCTTCTCCAAGTATACAAGGATATTTGGTCAGGGGGTGCATACATACAGTCGGGGAACCAGGCCATTATAAAACTGTTGTCTAAAAAGGGCAAAGACCCCCAGGAACCGGGCTCATATAGGCCCATATCACTTCTCAATCTAGATGTGAAAATTCTTTCCAAAATCGTAGCCACTACACTAGCAAATATTATGCCCTCTCTAATTCATTCTGCCCAATCAGGCTTCGTAAAAGGAAGAACTGCCACCCTCAACATCCGCAAAGTCATGCTGGCCCTAGAACATGCACTTCAACACCCAGACACTGATCATGCCATTATCACGTTAGACGCAGAAAAAGCCTTTGATAACGTCAGTTTTGACTGGTTATCCATGACAATGGCAGCGATGGGTTTCACTGGTCCCTTCCACCATCTTATCACCGCCATGTACACAGCCCCGACAGCAAGATTAGTGGTAGCAGGTCTTCTATCAGAAGAACTTCACCTTCACAAGGGTACACGCCAAGGTTGCTCCGCTCCTCTTCAATATCGCCCTAGAACCGCTCTCCAGATATCTAACATTAATAGCCCCCCTACATGGCATAAAAATAGGCACACATGACTTACGTACCTCCCTATTTGCAGATGACGTCCTCATATTTTCGGCCAACCCCTCTTCAGATATGTTAACCATACAGAATGTATTTGATGAATTTCGCTTGTGCTCTGGTCTCCGTATTAACTACAGCAAAAGCGAAAGTGTACCCATCGGCACTCACTCTACACCAAAATGGACCCAGCAATCAATTTTCCCTGTCGCAAAATCTCATATCACCTACCTGGGAATAAAAATAGGAAAACTTCCCTCTTCACTATACCACCTTAATTACCCTCCTCTACTGTCAAAAATAACTCAGGAACTAAATGCCTGGATGGATCTGCCCCTCTCGCTCTTGGGAAGATGTCATTTAATAAAAATGGTCAGTTTTGCAAGACTACTATACCCAATGCAAACTATCCCACTACTTCTCCATCATAAAGATGTGACTTCGCTCAATTCTACCATATCTAAATTCCTATGGCAAAACAAACGACCACGTATAGCTCTCAAAAAACTATATCTTACCAGGCGCGAAGGAGGCATCAGTCTCCCTCATATTAGAATATATAACGTAGCATGTTTGCTTAGAACTAGCCTAGACTGGATAACGCAGTCTTCTCGCTACTCAAATTTCTCTTTGGAATCTGACATGGCCGACCCTTACTCACTAGTAGCCCTCCTCCACTGCAGATGGAAGTCAGTCCCCCCTCTTTATCAACATAACCTCCTACTAAGGGATACAGCAGTGGCATGGAGAGAAGCAAGGAAACTACTCAAGATATCCCCCTTTGTATCGATACACCTCCCGATTCAAGGAAATCCGGTCTTCCCATCGGGTTTAGAACACAAACCTTTCAAAATTTGGGAACGGAAAGGCCTAACGAAATTCTCCTCCCTCTGCAAAATACAGACGGGACAGCCGTTACCCTTTGCCAACATTGCGGAAACCTTCTCTCTACCCACGACACATATCTTCTATTATGGTCAATGCATCAGTTTTCTAAAGGAGGCATGCAAACAAGTCGACAAAAGGTTCCAAACCAACGTCACAGACCAAATGATCTCGAACAACTCATACAAAATCTCGGACATATACAAACCTCTCCTCAACAAGTCATCTCTACCTCTCTCATCATCATCAATTAAAAACTGGAACAAAGACTTCCCTGATCCAAACCTAGTGGAAAAAATCCTGCAAGGTCTCAATACCGTAAAAAAGCTAACACCTAACGAAATATGGAGAGAAACGCAACTGAAAATAGCCCACAGAGCATATATGCCTTTTCTATCGTCAAAAACAGACAAGAGCAAAGCCTTTTGTCCACTATGTAACTTTCAGAAACCATCCCTGACTCATCGCTTCTGGGACTGTTCCTACATCTTTACATTCTGGGATCAGGTTCTTGCCTATATATTTGAAGTGACCCTACTCAAACTACCCAAGGATCCGTTACTTCTTATCTTTGGCCACTGGGACCCAAAACTCCTGCCCTGGTCCCAAACCGTCAACACCAATACAAGACACACAGGGAACTCGAAAGTTACCACTTCACATAAAGGGTGGTCCCTGATTTGCCTCTTAATCGCAAGAAGAACCATCTTGAAAAATTGGATTTCACCTTTGTCCCTAATATCACCCAAGTCAAACGAGAGCTTATGCATTTACTAATCAAAGACCGCTTAAATACGGATTTCAAACAGAAAAACTCCTCAGACCGCTTCCACTCCAAATGGCACGCCTTCATGCTCTCATCTCTCTCTCAGGAGGAAATAGCAAATTTCAGCCTATCCTCCTTCTCTTACTATGACTCCTATTAACCGATGCCAAAGGAGTAAATCTCCTCTTGAAAAAGGAGTAAATCTCCTCTCGAAAAAGGCCCTCTAATCTTGATACTCCAAGAGCACTAGCAAAATTCTATTTAAATTACTATCACCAGCTGTCTCAATGTCAATGTGGGAAAATATAGATAAGCCTTGCGAGCCACATAAGGGTTAATGCCTTATAAAAATGTGAAATAAACCCTCAGTAAAAAACAGCTGCAAACACTAATCATGTTCCATAACCATGTGAATGGTGTCAAAGAAATACAAATGTGTCTGCGCTAAATTGAAAAAATACCATATAGACGATTATAATAAGTGCTAAGTGCCAGAGTAACCAAATAAAAATAATAAATAAATGTGCTTAAACTGACCTATGATAAATCATAAATAACTCTAATGCCGCGTACACACGGTCGGACTTTTCGTCTACAAAAGTCCAACGGACGCCGACGGACTAAAGCTGGCTGGTAATCCGATCGTGTGTGGGCTTCTCCGGACTTTCAGCAGACTTTTTCAGCCTCAAATCCGACGGACTTTAGATTTGAAACATGCTTCAAATCTTTACGTCGTAACTACGACGGACCCCGAAATCCG
The DNA here is from genome assembly GCF_042186555.1 of Aquarana catesbeiana. Taxonomy (NCBI): domain Eukaryota; kingdom Metazoa; phylum Chordata; class Amphibia; order Anura; family Ranidae; genus Aquarana; species Aquarana catesbeiana. The sequence goes on along the minus strand of NC_133330.1, from coordinate 290,446,634 downwards.
CTCGTCTGTGTGCTAGTCCGACGGACAAAAACCCATGCTAGGGCAGCTATTGGCTACTGGCTATGAACTTCCTTATTTTAGTCCGGTGTACGTCATCACGTACGAATCCGTCGGACTTTTGTGTGGTCGTGTGTAGGCAAGTCCGTTCGTTAGAAAGTCTGCTGCAAGTCCGCCGAAAGTCCGCCGGAAGTCTGTCGGACAGGCTGTCGGACTTTTGTAGACGAAAAGTCCGACCGTGTGTACGCGGCATAAGTGATCAAACCTTATAATTTTCAAAGTGCAAAGTGCAATGTAAACACACAATCTAAGTGCCAAATCAGGAGTGAAATAGCAACAATCCTCATGAAATTCCTTATAGTTCAAGAAGTGTATATCCAAAGAAATATAAATATAAAGTGCTCAAAAATTTGTGTCCATAATTAGTGAAGCTCATCCATCTTGTTCTTCCAAAGGTGCAACACCATAAAGCATGCCTTAGTGTCTTTCAGTGACCCCCAAAAGCATATGCGCTCACCTTACTGTGTGTGACACAGTAATTAAACTCTGTCAAACACGCTTTAGAGCCACTCCTGTGCTCAAATGGAATCAACTGTGCAGACCTCCAATGTTCCCAGTCATGATGTTATATGCAAGAGAAAAGAAACTCCATAGCGCAATATTGTAAGATAATGAAGGATCTTTTATTATGAACAAAATAACTCTCCCCTCATAGGGGTACTCACATGCTGTGGGTGCATGAGTGCACCATCCTACATAGGCATAGACACAAACAGGCCGATCGTGAGGTATAACGTGCGGTGCGGTGTGTGCCTCAATCTCTCTCTCTCTCTCTTTGCTGGCAGCTCCGTCCAGGCCCCTCCCCTACGCGTGTTCGGCACCGGGATCACGTGCCTTCATCAAATCCCCCTGGGAACATTGGAGGTCTGCACAGTTGATTCCATTTGAGCACAGGAGTTGCCCTTTTTAAAAATGGTGCTGGCCGCCGCCTTGCATGGCATCATTTCCGGTTTTGAAATAACGCGATGCTACAGCCCAGTGATGCCTATTGCCTCCTGGGTTGATGACAAACATATCCCAGGAGGCTTTGCAGAACGGAAAAGAAGCGCTCGGCCACAGCCGAGAGGAGGAAATGAAGATTAAAATTGTCTATATAACATTTAAAAAAAAAAAAAAGATATGCCAAATCGTTTTCAGCGCACACAGTGGCTTGGGATGCCGAGGACTTCAAAAAGTGGGCGGAACTCCGCTTTAAACCCCCTTCCTGCACAGGCCAATTTTCAGCTTTCAGCACTGTCACACTTTGAATGACAATTGCGCGGTCATGCAACACTGTGACTGTACCCATATGACATTTTAATCCTTTTTTTCACACAAAAAGAGCTTTCTTTTGGTGGAATGTAATTACTACTGGGGTTTTTATTTTTTGCTAAATAAACAAAACAGAACCGAAAAAAAAAACAGTTTTCATAGTTTGTTAAAATATTTTTTAAACAGGTAATTTTTCCCCTTCATTGATGTGCGCTGATGAGGCAGCACTGATTAAGGCGGCACTGATGGGCAATGATGAGGTGGCATTGGTGGGCACTGTTAAGGCAGCACTGATGGGCACTGATGAGGTGGCATTGGGCACTGATTGGTGGCACTGATAGGCTGCACTGAAGGGCACTACTAGGTGGCATTGATGGGCACTGGTGATACTGAAGGGCAGCACTGATAGGTGGCACTGATGATGAGGCACTGATGATCACCGATAGGTGACACTGGTGGGCATTGATAGGTGGCCCTGGTGGGCATTGATAGGTGGCCCTGGTGGAAAATAAAGCCAATTTACTGGCTTTTGTTTACATCACGTGATCAGCTGTCATTGGCTTACAGTTGATCACGTGGTAAGGGGCCAGGATCGCTGATCACAGAGCGCGCCGCCCCGCAGGAGGTGCGCAGGCAGTGCATGTTTGGGAGGATGTACATGTACAAATAAATGAAAAGAGACAGCACTTTGCCCAAATGTCAAGGTAATCTGTCCTGAAAAAGTGTATATAGAATATGTAGCACTCTGATGTTTTGGCAGGGTTGCTAGTAAATGTATTTGCCATGTGATAGTTGCCAATTGATAGGTCAATTGATTTCGCCTTAATTCTGGAATTGCTGCACTTCTCTCTTCTGTCACTAGATGGCCGGGTATCTGGTGGCATTAGATAAGACAAGGGCATTGCAAGGACAGAATAGGAATGAATAGGGTGTCTCAGCCAATGGGCAGGGATTTTCTTGGGTCCCTTGGCCTGCTGGGAAAACCTATTTATTTGGGTGGAGACAGGTGATCACTGTTCTGTGCCACCTGGATGGCTGTCTGGGTGGACGAGTGTTGTGCTGCCCCGGGCTGCTAGGCCAGACCCTGATCCCAGGGACATCTGGCTGCTAGGCTGTCTGAGGGCCTATCCAGAAGTAAGAGAGCAGTGTAGGGTTGGGATTGCGGCTTGCAGTCCAATCAGAAGTGAGGGTTCTGCCGGCCAGAGAACCTGCCGTGGTCAGAGGTAGAGGGGAAGCTGTCGCCACTAAAGGACCATCCACCTTATTACCAGGGACCACAGTGAGTAGCTGAAGCAAGTACCAGAGCAGTATTCTCACCAACTGGGGACGCTGAAGAACTGGGAAGCTTCAGCATATGTCAAGCCAGGGACCCAGCCAGTGGAGGTGATGCTTGCAGAGCAATATTGTGTGCCAAGCCAGGGACCAAGCAGGCTAGTAGGGTGACACTTGAGGAGTATCTGTGAGTGCCAAGCTAGGGACCGAGTAGGGACTTGGGGGTGACACTTGAGGAAGATACTGAGAGAGAAGATTGGAAGAGCTCAGGAGATCCAGTGGCAGTGGATCAGCAAGTCTAGTAAAGACTTGGAGCTCAGTTGAGTGAAGATCTACAATAGGAGATTGTAGAAGAATTAAACAAGTTCATTACAACCTTTGTTAGAAACTGTTTCAAGATTGTTGCTATAGGAGACAGCGGTCCTACACATGCAGATGTGGTGTCTAGCTGGATGCCTTTCCCTGCATGGCTGTCTACCTATAGAAGTCTCGGAGTCTGCTAAATTACCATTGCAACTACTGAAGGGTGTTCTGGCCCTAAACTTCTCTCCCATAGTTCTGTTTAAGAGACAATAAATCTCTTTGCATTCAAGAAGTGTCTGGCGCCCATGAATCTATCTTACATTACACCCACCATGCCTCGTAACCCACTCTACAGAAGGATGTCAGCTGTCCCTAACCCTGGAGGTCACCATTAGGCCTGGAGAGGCCCGGGACTTGGCTAATCTGTAGATATAGAATTTAGATGTTTTTATGTGGGTTTGGTTACCCACTCTTATCACATATTGGTGTGGTCACACATCACATTATATTAATTAGATTAATTATTTAGTTTATATTATTATCACAAATTCTGACAGAGATTAAAGTCCAACGCACCATTCCCAACACACACATTCCTGTAAAGATAGCTTTATTTGTAAGTGGGTGCTGAAGAGACCACCGGCTGGAACTGTGTGTAGTCAGAGAGAATAATGTCACCAGCACACCAAGATCTCCAAAAATGGGTCCAAAGCTTTAATCAGAGATTACATCATTACAGCAGAAAGCAACGTTTTGGAGCCGCATGACCCCTTCATCAGGCATGTGACATCAGGACAAGACTAGCCCCAGATGACCACACAGTGGTTGAAGGAGAGAAAGGTGAATGTCCTTGTCTGGCTTAGTCAGAGCCCAGACTTAAACTGCATTGAAAATCCGTGGAATGACTTGAAGACAGCAGTCCACAAATGGTCACCATAAAATTTAACTGCATTCTGCAAAGAAGAGTGGGCAAATATTGCAGTCTAGATGTGCAAACTTAGTAGAGACAAATCCCAACAAACTAAAGCCTAGAAAATACTAGTAGTTTTTTTTGTTCACCCCCCCAGCAGGGGTGAACAAAAAAAACTGACAGGTCAGGAGGAGCCCATGTACTAACTACTAGATGTTAGTACAGTGATCTCCCCTGTTGTTCTATTGTGTTCTGACAGGGGGATGACCCCCTTGCCAGAACACTTACGTCAGCGCTATCAGCCAATGGCTGAGAGTGCTGATCGCGAGCCGATCGGCAGACCTTTTTCAGTCATGCCCCTTTAACAGAAGTTGGAGGAATAGCTGGCTTCTGTCAGACTGACTCTAGTACAGATGGTCCAAATGTTGGCTGGTTTCTTTTGAACTGGCCAATGCCATCTGACATTCGGCCAGTGTGTACTAAGCTTAACCTCTTCCCGTCCGCGCTATAGCCGAATGATGGCTACAGCGCAGACCTACCTTGCTGGGAGGGCGTCAATAGACGGTACTGCGTAACCACGTGATCAGCTGTCAGCCAATGATAGCTGATCATGTGATGTAAACAGAGCCAGTAATCGACTATTTTTTCTCCTCACGCTAAGCCGATCACCGGCGGCTGAGAGAGGGACATCAGTCCCGATCGTGGAGAGCATCTGCAGAGTTATCTGTGCAACCAGCCAGTGCCACCTATCAGCACACAACCAGTGCACAACAGTGCCGCCTACCAGTGCCCACCAGCGCCACCTATCAGTGCCCACAGTGCCACCCATCAATGTCACCAATCAGTGCCTCATCACCAGTGCTGCCTATCAATGCCACCTACCAGTGCCCATCAGTGACATCTATCAGTGCCACCCATCAGGGTCCATCAGTGCCATCTTATCAGTGCCCACCAGTGTCGCCTTATCTGTGCTTATCAGTGCAGGCCATCAGGGCCCATCAGTGCCCATCAGTGCAACCTCATCAGCGAATATCAATGAAGGAGAAAAAAGACCTGTTTGCAAAATTTTATAAGAAACTCTGAAACATGTTTTTTTTTTCAAAAAGTTCTGTCTTTTTTTGTTTGTTTAGCAAAACATAAAAACCTATGAGGTGATTAAATACCACCAAAAGAAAGCACTATTTATGTGTAAAAAATTAAAAAAATTTCATTTGGGTACAGTGTTGTATGACCGCGCATTTGTCATTCAAAGTGTGACAGCACTGAAAGCTAACAATTGGTCTGGGCAGGAGGGGGGTTTAAGTGCCCAGTAAGCAAGAGGTTAAAGGAGCAAAAAGTGGTTCAACAAAATACTGACACAAGGGGCTGATCCTTTTTCAAATTCAGTTATTCTGTTTTTTAATTTTTGTTTTGTAAAAATTCTGACACGTTGGAGTTATAGCTTTCCCTTGGATGGCGTATTAAAGTGGGCAGAAGGTGGAGTGGACAGAATGGGAAGTAGATAGAATGCACAATATGAAAGAAATATGTTATGGGCAAAGTATGTAGAAGGGGGTGGGCAGAGCGGGGAGAAGGTAATGGACAAACTAAACAGAAGGTGGTGAAAAGAAGATAGGCAAATGGTATGGACAGAAGTAGGCACTCAGCATCGCTGCTGGATTTCCACCTATCCTATGCCGCAGGCTGCTGCATTGGATCTTCAGGATGAAGAGCGGGAGAAGGGGCCAGTAACTATGTCTTATCCTGGTCTCATCCTTTTCTGAATGAACAGAGTCAGTGATTGGTACCAATCACTCACTGTATTTGTTCATTACTGAAGCATAGTAAACTGTTTACTATGCTTCAGTTGGTAAAAATGGTGAGAGCTCCCTGCTTATTCATCTTCAGTGCAGCTAAATCTGCAGAAAAAGGAATTGAAGTTATATCCTCCATTTCTTTCTCTGTCTCAAAAGTGAGACACCGGGGATCTGTTTAGACCCCTAATAATTCACAAAAGTGCCCCAGTAGGGCTGGTAAAAAAAAAATGCAAAAAAAAAAAAAAAACAAACTGTGGGGGGCTGTGGTAAATAGGGGCAATGTAATGTAAAGGGGCACTGTGGCATAAAGAGGACTGCACTACAATCATTACATTGCCCCTTTACAGTGCAGTCTCCTTTATATGACAGTGTCCCTTTTACATTACACTGCAGTGGACCAACTCTGTGAATATCCTGCCACCAACTGCCCCCTCCTGGAAAAATTGGCTGCTCAGTCTAAAATGCCCGGGCCTATCTTTTGTCCCAGTCCGGGCCTGGTATAAGCTATTTGGATTTGAACACAGGTATATCTTATTTCTATTGCATAGTCCAGGTCATTGACCAAAGGCAGGTCAGGAGTTTAGAGACAAATAAAACCCTTCTGTTTTGCGTTTTTAAGAGCATTTTTCTGGCAGAAAAAAAAACACTAAATGCTCCTAAACGCTAATACAAAAATGCTCAAAATTAGCGGGGTTTTTTTTTCTCAGTGCTAAACAGTGCAAATATCAATATTTCAACTATAAACACATATCTAGTGCTATTAGCAATGTGTTTAAGTTAAACAAAAGTAAAAAAACATATTTCTGCATTGACATGAAGGTCAAGGTACTAGAACCCAGTCAGCACAGACTTCCCCCTTACATCAGAGTCTGCAGGATTCCCCCTTACAGTGAAACAAAACTCTTATGTAAAGGGGAACGCTGCAAATCATGATCTAAGGTGGAACTCTGATGTAGAGGGGGGGCGCTCTGGTGACCAGAGACCACCTTATATCAGAGTCCACTGTTTTCCCTTTACATCAGAGTTCCCAATTACATCAGGGTCCGCAGATTGAGTTCCCCCTTGCACTGTAAGTCCTGCAGACTCTGATGTAAAGGGGAATGCCAGGAACTCTGATGTGGGGGCACTCTGGTGACCAGAGACCACCTTCCGTTGAGTGAATACACTAAGGTAAGGGGAGTTACTAATATAGGTGGAAACCTTTATATCAGTGCCCCTTACATTATTGTATTCACTCCCCCCTTACATCAGTGACCCCCCCCCCCCCCCCAGACTGGCCTGGCAGAGCTGTCACTGACCTCCTCTCAGTTGCCCCGTGCAGGAATCAGTCAAAAGGCTTGGTGGCTCTGGGTTTTATCCTACAGGAGACGGTCAGAGACTGCAGACATACTACAGGAGACGGTCAGAGGCTGCGGATAAACTACAGGAGATGGTCAGCGACTGCAGACATACTACAGGAGATGGTCAGCGACTGCAGACATAGTACAGGAGATGATCAGAGACTGCAGACATGGTACAGGAGATGATCAGAGGCTGCGGATATACTACAGGAGATGAACAGAAAAGTGAGGCCAAACAAGCTTTGGCTGCACTCCTGTTCTCCTTTAAGGCATGGGCCACGCATTGTATATTTTACAAATAATCGCAGCAGGCTGAAAAAATATCATGACCAAGGAAGAGGCATAAAAGTTACACATTTCAACTGGCTCCTCTGGCTCTCTTTATACTTGGGTTCCCTTATCAGCCCTATGGTTTCTCCCACATGTTCTACTGCTTGTGGGGACCCTGTCAATGGTAACTCACCATCAATAACCACACCCCACATAACATACATGGACCATCTGTTGGCTCTGATGGCCTTAAATGATTATAAATGTGTTGACACTGTGAGACTGTGCATATGCAACCTATCCAGTGAACCATCTGCCACCATGTTATGAAGGAGGGCTATAAGGGTTACCTACTAGATGCTTGCCACTGGGGGTAAGCCTTCTTTTTTAACGCAGTGCACATTTTTATATCATTTATCATACCTCTGTTGTTTAGCACTGCTGCTAAGTTAGGATCTTTTATAGATGCATGGAACATTTACTTTATTGCCATAATAGTAACACCTATTGACAACTGGGCTTCCCAATTATCTGTCCGTCCCACGTTATGGAGAGTTCATCGGGGAAGCAGGAGAACATGGCCATAGAAGTTGGGTAGTAAAGGAAAATCTAGTGGAGAAATCTTATTACTGGCATTGACTATGGATATGTAACGCCAGCATGCAAGCATCCATAAAAACAAATACCACACATCGGTCACTACCTCCACCTTGAAATCAGAGTCGCGTGTGCATATTTCTTGAACACAGCCTATAGCCAAACCCTTGAATAAGCTGGCTTGACCGGCAAATGTCAGCTCTACTTGGGAAATGGCTGCTGCTGTGGGCCATGGGAATGCATTAATATACTGCTAAAAAAAAGAAGCTTATACCAGCGCTGATGGTGGTGGATAACCTTCTGCCCAAACAGAACTAATCTTCTGTGTCATTTGTACCCGAGCCCTTTCAGGGAGTGACGTGGAGCACACAGATTAGACCTGAGATTGTGACAATATTTTTGTCTACTGGCCATATTTTTTCTCTCTGGATTGCAGAGATCAATTGCAAATTCCAGAGTTACAAACTTGATTGCTAACATTTTGTATCCAATACCCCCCAATAATTCTAAGAGGTTATATATATATATATCGATTCATTGATATGGGATGTTTACAAACTATATGCTACCCATTTTGAGGGCACTAGCAGAGCACAAGAACACGTTTTCCCCTACCATACAGAAAGGACCTGGCCTCTGCAGATGCACGCGAGTGCCATTAATTCTTAATAGCACCCCCGCACATCTAGCAAACATGGGTGCTTTTGGTGCCACTAAAATTCATGGTGCTGCAGCGCCATTCAGTTTGGTGCAGTGTGCTATAAAAATTGTGCCGCGGTACTTTTAGCATGTTTCGCAAGCTATTGAAATTTATGGGCTGCCCTAAATGCGTCACATGGAAATGCATGGGAAAGTGCACAAAAAAATGCACACACATAGACGCACCTTTATGATGTGGACCAGCCCTAGGATGGTTCGTTTGGATTGTGACATGTGAATATGTTTTATTTCCAGTGTATATTGTGTGACTTGCGTGCTGCTATTTGAAAAAACTCAAACAGGAGATAATAGTGTATCAAATGAAGCGAACAGCTGCAACCATTTGGAAGTGCACTCAGAACACTAATGTGAATGTAATAATGTCTATAAAATAGTGCGCTTGTTCAATTAACTATAACCAAGTAAATCTTGAGCAAAGATTAATATACTTAGTGAATCAAAATAAGTAACAAGATAATCCAAGTGAAAAAACAAAAACCCAAGTGAAAAACAATAAATATAAAATGAGTAAATTATAGGACGTCAAAGTGCAAAGACATGGGGTTGACAATCCATTTCGTAATTTGTAGAGAGAAAAAAAATATCCAGTGAAGCAAAGGATCAAACAGCAACCACCCCCACCAATGAATAGATTGGCCGCTCACTTCCAGGAATGACCATAAGGTCAGACAAAGCTTTAAATCTCAGTGGATAGCTGCTCAGATCCCCGCTGTATAGGCTCCAATACATCTGCATAAACACTCCGATATCATGCCTCTTGAACGAACGTCACTCAGAGAGAGCAAAAATACCCATAGCGCAATATTGTCAGTAAAATATAACAAAATGTATTCAATACCTGCTTACATAAAAGTTTGATGACATCCGCAGTACAAATAGGAGTAGGAACACAATCGCCTCCTCACCACACTTTGGTACTCTGTGAGACACTGGAAGTGACGTCACAAGGCTCCATCCGACGCATGGCGTCACTGGTCACGTGACTTCCTCATGGATCAAAAGACTCAGTGTGAAAGGGGTCCTAAAGTAGAACTAAATGCAATAAACTTTTTTCTCTACAAAACACTTCAGCGCTAAACTCAAGGCAAATCTTCAATCTCACTTCCTTTCACAGTGCTAATCAAGGGTGTAACCCTGCACTAACCGGGAAGACTTCCAAACAGACTGCAAAAAAAAAAAATATACACAGGAGGGTGCAACCACCTTGTTCATTACCATTGATAAGTTTATTGAATCCATAAAGACAAATGAATACTCACAAGCAAAACAGATCTGCTCCAGCTCAGATGCAATGTGCCTCGTCCTAGGAACGAATGGCCCCACTGTCTTTCCCCACTCCTATCCTCCCTCTTATCCCTTCTTCTCATCCACATCAAGAAAAGATTCATTTTCTATTCGTGTGTTCATAGATGATGCAAGAATTGTTGAATGCTATCCAACCTAGCATCCTTTCACCCTTAACGATTATGAAATAGAATGACCTTTAATACTGCTAGCTCTGCTTGGACATTCCAGATCTAGGTATTCATACTCTTATCCATCCACCATACTTCATGATAATACCCCATCCATACAGTCAAATACTGTGAATCCCTGTCTTTTTCCTCAAGTCTTACCAGCATATATACCAACACCTCCCCTCTTGTTGAACTGCCCGGCCCCAGTGGACCACCAGCTGGGCATTGGCTCTGACACCCCCTGGTGATGATCAGAGGACACTATGCAGCTTATTTTTAACATTGGGTATTATTTCTAGACCTACTACCCTAAAAGGTATGGATCTACATGGAAAATCATGTTGAGCCAAAACATAGCATTATACTTTGTATACAATTCTAAATGTGTTTTCTCCATTGTAGAAGTTGTAGACAATCTGTTCTTTTTAATGTTCTTGCACCCCTCAAGAAAAATCTATTTCAAAATGCGTTGGATGTTTTCCATCAGCATTCTGTTTGGGGTTTCCCCTTTCGAGTACAATGTATCTGGATATATCATCCAACCCAATTTTAACATGTATTGTCATAAATATCTTTTGTAGTTTTTTATTAATAAAGTATTTGTTAAACCACTTCCGGACCGGCTCACACCGATATACGTCAGCACTTTTTAAAGAGGGATATCATTGTTATGGTAGAAGCTAGCTAACATAACCCCGGTATCCTCTTCTTCAGTGAGCGGTCCGGTTTCTGATAAAAGTGGTCTCTGCGGCAGATTCGCCGCAAGATCACTTTTACAGACGGCGGGAGAGGGCCACCCTCCCGCCACTCTTAGGGTGCCCTCTGCCACTGGCAGAGGCGCTCAGGTTCTTCTCCCCGTTCAGTATGGAGATGAGTGGGGGGGAAGATGGCCCCCACCCGTCCCCATACCATTTCAGAGCGGAAGTGACGTCAAAACGTCACTTCTGCCCATAGCTCTTAAAAGGGACATTTTTTTAATTAATTTTTTTTTTTTTAAACAACAATTTTTTTTATTGCATTTTTGTGTAAATATGAGATTTGAGGTCTTTTTGACACCAGATCTCATATTTAAGAGGTCCTGTCTTGCTTTTTTTCTATTACAAGGGATGTTTACATTCCTTGTAATAGGAATAAAAGTGACAATTTTTTTTTAAAGAATAGTGTAAAAATAAAAAGTAAAATAAATAAGAAAAAAAATAAATAAAATTTTTAACGCCCCCGTCCCGCCGAGCTCGCGAGCAGAAGCAAACGCATACGTGAGTAGTGCCCGCATATGAAAACAGTGTTCAAACCACACACATGAGGTATCGCCGCGATCGTTAGAGCGAGAGCAATAATTCTAGCCCTGGGCCTTCTCTGTAACCAAAAACATGCAACCTGTAGAATTTTTTAAATGTCGCCTATGGAGATTAAGGGTAAAAGTTTGTCACCATTCCCCGAGCGGGCACAAATTTGAAGCGTGACATGTTGGGTATCAATTTACTCGGCGTAACATTATCTTCCACAATATAAAAAAAAGTGGGCTAACTTTACTGTTTTATTTTTTTAATGCAAAAAAGTGTGCTTGTAAGACCGCTGCGCAAATATGGTGTGACAAAGTATTGCAATGACCGCCATTTTATTCTCAAGGGTGTTAGAAATTTTTATATATATATATATATATATATATATATATATATATATATTCACACACGTATATATACACACATATATATATATATATATATATATATATATAAAAAGCTTAGGGGTTCTAAGTAATTTTCTAGCAAAAAAAAAATGATTTTAACTTTAAAACACCAAACCTCAGAAAGAGGCTCGGTCCTTAAGTGGTTAAAAACAACCTTTTCAACGTTCTTCTACATACTAACCCAGAGGTGCTAAAGTCCCATTTTGAGGGTTTTTCTCCACATATAGGAACAAATGTTGACGCGTTTTGTGGGTAGCTCTCTGATCGTTCGGAGGAAAGGGGCATGACCCCCGAAATGCATCATCAATCCAGCCATTTGTTCCTAGGACGAGGCACATTGTGTCCGAGCTGGAGAAGATCTACTTTGCTTGAGGTTTCTCATTAGCATTTGAGTATCCATTGGTCTTTGTGGATTCAATAAACTTATTAATGGTAATGCACAAAGGTGGTTGCACCTCCTGTGTGTTTTTTGCAGAACTAAAAACGCAAAACTTTGTTTTTTAGTATTGGATAGAGTGAAGAGGAATTGGATCACTAGTCAGGTTTTTATTGCTGTTTGTGCCCCCAATAGAGATTCACCCTCTCTATTCGTCCTGTTTATTGAGAGGGATTTCCTCTTACAAAGAGAAATCTCCCCAATGGGGTACAGATGACAAAAAAAAAAAAAACTAACAGCGCTCCTTTACTGTAATGTAAAACCTTTAGCTCTACTTTAACTGCTTTAAGACTGTCCACAGTAAAAGGACAACTTTATTAACCACTTCCTGCCCACCATATAGCAATATGACGTGCGGAAAGTGGGGTTTCATTATCCTGACTGGATGTCATATGACGTTCAGCAAGATAAGCGGGGGGCGAGCGCAGCATGGTGATTGGTGGTGTGGTGTGTCACTCTGACACACTGCATCTCCGATCCCAGTAAAGAGCCTCTGACGTAAGCTCTTTACCATGTGGTCAGCTGTGTCCAATCACAGCTGATCACAGTGTAAACAGGAAGAGCTGTATATCGGCTTTTCCTCCACTCTGACGGGGGGGGGGGGGGGGTGTCTGCGCTGATAATCAGCTCATTGATGATCAGTGCAGACCCATTGAGGGTGCCCACTTCAGATCACCAGGGATCAGTGCGCATTAGGATGGCACTCAGTGCCCATCAGTAATTGCCTTCCAGTGCCATCAATTAGTGCCACCCATCAGTGCTGCATACAAGTGCCGCATCATCAGTGGCAAATCAGTACTGCAGTGCCCGTCAGTGAAGGAGAAAACTTACTTATTTACAAAGTTTTGTAATAGAAACAAAAGAAAAACTTAATTTTTTTTCAAAATTTTTGCTCTTTTCTTTTATTTGGAGCGCAAAAAATAAAAACCCCAGTGGTGATCAAATGCCAAAAGAAAAGAAAGCTCTATTTGTAAGGAATAAAAATAATAATTTTGTTTGGGCACAGTGTTGCATGACCGCGCAATTGTCAAAGTGTGACAGCACTGAGAAGAAGGGGGAGGGGGGAGTGCCCAGTATTGAAGTGGTTAAAGGGGTAGAACAAAAACATTTTACATATTGCAGCTTACCAATCATTAGAGGCTTTTGTCCTGTTTTCACCTGATGATCGGGCCAGTAAGATACTACTCCCCCCCCACACTCTGTATTAAGAAGCAACAGACACCTGTGGACAGCAGCATGGTCAGACTGGGGGAGAGTAGTGTTAAGCCTCATACACACAATAGGACTTTGTACAAACTTTCCCGTGGATTTTTGTACAAAGGGCGTTAGCCGTAAACTAATTAAGCATACACACGGCAGGACTTTTTCAACCAACTGTCACCAAATCACGTGGTTTTTCAGCTCTTTACCGCCACCCTTTGGTCAACTTCTGTATGGTGGTCTGATCTTTTGCATTGGTTCTGAGCATGCGTGTTTGTACAGTAGGTGACCGCGATATTGTGTCAATCTTGCCGCTGTTATCGGCGAGATTTGACACCTGCGAGCCCTGTCGCAGGAGCTAGCTCGCTCATCGGGAAAGGAAAAATGTGTTTTTTCCTTTCCCGATGAGCGACAAGCATTGCCGACAGGTGTTTGGTATGAATCATGAGGGGGAACCCCACGCCAAATTTTAAACAAAAAAACGGCATGGGTTCCCCTCCGAAAGCATACCAGGCCTTCAGTCTGGTATGGATTTTAAGGGGAACCCCCTACGCCAAAAAAACGGCGTGGGGGTCCCCCCAAAATTCATACCAGACCCTTATCCGAGCACGCAGCCCGGCCGGTCAGGAAAGGGGGTGGGGAACCGAACCGTACCAGGCTGCATGCCCTCCACATGGGGGGTGTGCGCTCTGGGGCAGGAGGGCGCCCTGCGCCCCCCCCCACTTCAAAGCACCTTGTCCCCATGTTGATGAGGACAAGGGCCTCTTCCCAACAACCCTGGCTGTTGGTTGTCGGGGTCTGCGGGCGGAGGGCTTATGGGAATCCGGAAGCCCCCTTTAGTAAGGGGGCCCCCAGATCTCGGCCCCCCACCCTATGTGAATGAGTATGGGGTACATTGTACCCTTACTCATTCACTTGGGGAAAAAAGTGTCAATAAAAAAATCATCATGCCCCGGGACTGTGACGTCATAAGGGGCGGGGTCACCAGGTGACATCATCCGGTGACCACGCCCCATGCCTCTATGTCATTGCGCACCTCGCACACGGCATTACAGCGGGAGAGAGCGTCGTGTCAACATCAGAAGAAGACAAGAGGGAACAAGACGACGGAGAAGATCGGGCCACCGCTAGCAAAAGAGCAGAAGATAGCGGAGGAGCCCGGCAGAAGTACCGGAGACCTGGAGAAGAGGCCGGAGAGCGGGAGAAGAACCGGACACCTGGAGAAGAGGTCGGAGAAGTTGGAAGAGACCCCCTGAAGTCGGAAGAAGACCCCCGGAGCTGCCTAATAAAATTACTTTAAAAACCTGTCGTGTGTTTTTTTTATTGACACTTTTTTCCCCAGGTGAATGAGTAGGGGTACGATGTACCACATACTCATTCACATAGGGTGGGGGGGGCCGGGATCTGGCGTTCGCTCGTCCCCTTTCCTGACCGTCCGGGCTGCGTGCTCAGATAAGGGTCTGGTATGGATTTTGGGGGGGACCCCAACGCCGTTTTTCGATGTAGGGGGGTTCCCCTTAAGATTCATACCAGACCTAAGGGCCTGGTATTCCCTAGGAGGGGAATTCCCTCTCGCTGCAATAGGAAAATGTGTTTTTCCTATTGCAGCCAGCGGGAGATGTACAGTACCCTGTCGCCGAGAACCAGCGCGATGTGATCACGCTGGAAACATTCTCGCGGGCAGGTACTGTAGTTTACAAAAGTCTGATGGTTTTGTGTACACACGATCGGACTTTGCTCCATTGGACTTTTGTTGCTGGAAAGTTTGTCCGTTCGTACAGGCAACAAAAGTCCGATGAAAACTGAAAAAGTTTGTCCGATGGAGCGTACACACGGTCGGATGTTGCCTTAAAGTAGATGTAAACCGAAATTTTTTTTTTTTTTTAATGTCACATTGTAGAGTATACGATTTCCTATCATTTGAGCCCAGTCTTGCCACACAGAGTTAATCCATCTCTGAGCAATCCTCTTTTATTTTTCAGTGAGATAATTCTTGACAAACTGAGAAAAAAACTTTGTCAAATACGCCCCCTTATATATATATATATATATATATATATATATATATATATATATATATATATATATATATGTGTGTGTGTGTATTATATAGCTGTGTCCAGCAGCACCCCCCCCCCGTAAATGACATGTATAGCGTTTCCGTCCTTTCCTCCGCTCTCCATCCTGACAGAGCCCGCAGGAATGGAGGGGAGTCGGCTGCAGGGGATGAGGGGGGTGGAGGAGGAAGACACAGTGGGCGGATAAGGACAGGAGGGGGGCCAGAGAAGAAGGGGAGGTGGTGGAGGAGGACACAAGGAACAGTCGGGGGTGATCGGTGCAGCAGAGGGACAGCCGTGAGCACCGATCTCCCTGCATGGCGTTTGATCAGCTGCTTCTCCTTCTCTGCCTCCCGTGGCTTTCAGCGGAAAAGCCATTCAGGGAGATCCGTGCTCACAGCTGTCCCCGCCGCACCGATCATCCCTGACTGTCACTGGACAGTGACACATGAAGTGACAGGAGTCATGAGCGCGCTCTTCTCCTGTGCGCGCACTTTTCACTCCAGCCAGGCGCGAGTGTAGAGGTGGGTGGGGAGTCTGGTGATGTCATGACTCCGCCCACCGAGCGCCATACAGTGGACCCGCCCACTGAATCCGGCGTTTTTGGGGGCTCCAAAAAGCTAAAGGGGAGACATTTGAAAGGTAAGGATACATGCAGGAGGAATGTATATCCTTATAGATCACCCCTATGGCAGTACTTTTAAAGTGGATGTAAACCCACTCCCATCTTTTTTAAACAGCTAATTTGCATGTTTGTTGTTAAAAAGTCCAATCGTGTGTACGGGCCTTTAGATGTACTAAAGGATTTAGATGCACTAAGAGACTGAAGCAAAACTTCAGCTAAGACTTATTAACCACTTAACCTCCAGAAGATTTACCCCCCTGCATGACCAGACCATTTTTTGCAATATGGCATTGTGTTATTTTAACTTACAATTGCTTGGTCATGAAAATGCTGTACCCAATAAAATTTGTCATTTTCTTTCCCCAGAAATAGAGCTTCCTTTTGGTGGTATTTAATCACCTCTGCATTTTTTGCGCTATAAAACATAAAAGGCTAACACTTTGATTAAGACTGATAAAAAAACCCAAAAATCTAATTTCTTCATAAATTTAGTCCAATATGTATTTCTCATACATTTTTTTTTTTTTTTTTTTTGGAAAAATCTCAATAAGCCTATATTGATTGGTTTACATGAATGTTATAGCGTCTACAAACTATGGTGTTTTTATTTATTTATTTTATACTAGCAATAGCGTGATCAGACACTGCGATATTGCGGCAGACAAATCGGGACACTGACACTTTGTGGGAACCAGTGCCACGAATACAGTAATCAGTGCTAAAATGATACACCGTCACTGTATTAATGACACTGACTGGGGAAGGGTTAAACATCTAGGGGGATGTATTTTTGCTGTCTATCCCTTCTTATCTGTACCGTGATAGTCCGCTTGCACCTTACCTTGGACAGCTTGGAGTTGGGGTCCTTGCTCCCAAAAATGTCTGTCCTAAATAAATTCGGATGATGGTACACCTTCATATAATTTATCCTGATGTGTGAGGCCAGCAAATCCTTTCTATCTAGGGGGATCAAAGGGTTAACTGTGTGCCTTGCCAGTGGTTTTGTGACATGTGCCTGCTGCTTTTACTAGGGGACGAGATGGATTTTATTCCCAGCTTTGCAGGGACACAAAATCTATCCCTTCCTCCCCGTCAGAATGGAGATCTGCCTTGTTTACATATCAGATCATTCTGTGTATTTTTACTGACAATCTGCGGGTGGCGGCGGACATCCAGTGCCCAGCCCCCGCAAACCGGCTTCGGCTGTGAGCAATCACAGCAGAAGTGGGCTGCTGGCGGCATGCGTCTCCTAGGTGGAACTGCAGAATCACGTATATACTGTATACACACATACACACTTGGTAAAAGTGCTATGGGGTGGTCCTTAAGAGGTTAAGCAGTAACAGCAAATGGTTTTGTCCCTTTTGTGATGAAGGTTTTACATTTATAAATTAAAGCTAATCATTATAAGCACCCCTCAGTGGTAAATGGTTTGTCTTACCCCTAACTGCTAAATCTGCAGGACAGCTTGTTCTGTTGAAAAACAAAAGACTTTGTAGCTGGATCACTATGTGAAAATAAAAGGAAAGAAAGCCTAAAAAAGGAAGCAGCCACCACATCAAAGAATTGGTTAGCTGCAATAAAATAAATGTTTGCTTTTATGTTTAATGCCGCTTTGAGGATGTCACAGGAGGGAACAGCATTAGTTCGCCACAGCAAAAAAAGCTGAGCCTCAGGTTAGTAAAGCTTAAAGAGGAAGTAAACCCTGGTGGGTTTTACTTCCTCTTTATTTCCCTGCAATGGTAAAGCATAGTAACCCATTATGTGTCACTTACCTGAAACCGAAGCCCGTGATGTCTCTGTTGTCCCCACGAGCAGGTAGCATCCATCTTCGCCCCTCTTGCTTCCGGCCCGCAAACTCCTGCTCTGTGACTGGCCGGAGTCACATGACGTCACTCACGCGCATGCACGCTGGAGCCGCCAGTCACGGCATGACCCCCATTAGAAACGGGACAATGTACCCTTTCTAAAATGCGCACGCGCCGATGACATTGGTGCATGCGCCGTAGCGCTCGGCTTTTTAGTAAATATCCCCTAAACCATGGAGGTTTAGGAGCTATTTCAAGCACCTACAGCTAAGCCTTAATATAGGCCTACCTGTAGGTAAAAGTGGTTGTACAGGGTGTACAACCACTTTCAATCACCAATAATAAAAAACTGCCTATGTGAACTTGTCAGAGTTTTGTATTCAAGAGGATCCCATGTATAGTAAACTTCATGTAGATGCAGGCAAAAAACAGACGCACAGACATTAGTGTTTTTTTTTTTAATCAAAAGTCATTATTAGAGAAAAAGTCATACTAGAGAAACATTCTGTTATATTTGAGTCCTGCAGAACGCAGTGCATGAATCCAGAAACCGAGCAGGATTTCAGGGTAAGGGCTCACTTCTGTGATCAACTGAATTAGTTCAATTATTTATACATCTAGATTTGCTTCAGAGGTTATTCAGATCCATTAGTGTTCATGAGATGAACAGAATACAGCGAGTAGATGACGTTAAGCGATTACAGGGCGATCCCTCCATACAACCCATGTCATTTCTAGAGAGGCCACAATTTATCAGTAATTCATTAGAGAGGAACATGCAGGTGTATTAGGACCATATCAGGTACTGACCCCTCCAGAAATAAAAGGGGAAGATGGTTCTTCACTTCTCAGTTGCATGACAGTAGCAGTTGCTGTTTATCCCAAATGAGTCCAACTCATCAGCTCTTCATTCCATTGGACTTCAGCTATGGTGGTTCACATTTATCTGGTAGTGGTTTATAACTTTACAGCTTGGCTTTCACGGGCTGCAGTTGTAGGCTCTGCAGTTTCATGGCTAGTCCCATATTTCCGTTGATTTTCAGCTTGCCCTGGAAGAAAGCCTGAGAGGACAAGTATAGGATTAGCAGAGATACACTTACAAAGATGTTTTAAGAACCGCAAATACAAAGACTTTGAATGAGGTGTGGCACTGGTATTGATGAAATAAAAAAAAAAAAAAATCAGATTTATTGGTTCACACAAGATCTACAGTAGCCACAAACAGATGTCAGGTATATGAACAGATTCATAATGTTGAACACATTGTATTGCAGTAAAACACAATTTTCCATAACAAAGGTCCAAAATAATTGCAAGGATGCATCTTAGTGACCCGATGTGTTTTGTGTACACCAGTTCACTTCCTCAGGGGTTGATGCAAACTTGATATAAAACTGTTATGCCCCGTACACACGGTCGGATTTTCCGACGGAAAATGTGTGATAGGACCTTGTTGTCGGAAATTCCAACCGTGTGTAGGCTCCATCACACATTTTCCATCTGATTTTCTGACACACAAAGTTTGAGAGCAGGATAACAAAATCCGTTGTCGGAATTTCCGATCGTGTGTACACAAATCCGACGCACAAAGTGCCACGCATGCTCAGAATAAATAAATAAAGAGATGAAAGCTATTGGCCACTGCCCCGTTTATAGTCCGACGTACGTGTTTTACGTCACCGCGTTCAGAATGATCGGATTTTCCGACAACTTTGTGTGACCGTGTGTATGCAAGACAAGTTTGAGCCAACATCCGTCGGAAAAAATCCTAGGATTTTGTTGTCGGAATGTCCGAACAAAGTCCGACCGTGTGTACGGGGCATTAGAGGGAATACCCTCAGTGACTCCATGATGATCAGCGAAGCAACAAACACTCTGTGCTAGAGCACATGTTCCACCATGTCATCATCATGGAAGCCATTATGTTGGTTTGGCCCCACATTCTCCCAGTTTGGCCTACCGAGCCTTTTTGGATCTTACACCCACAGCTCCCGAGACACACATTTTTAGCGATAGTTCAGTGAATATGAGTATTCCCTCTTAAAGTGGTTGTAAACCCTCCTAAAGTACTTTTCTACATTCAAAGCATACTGCAATAACTTACATATAGCTTGGTTTTTATTTTCCCCACAGCTGCAACGTTCCTGAGAAAGCGACCTCTGTCCCCTGCAGCGACGTCTTTCTGCTCCAATTCACAGCACACTTAGGCCATTTTCACACTGGGGCATTGGCGGTAAAGTGCTGCTATTTTTAGCGGCGCTTTACCGTTGTCTTTTGCAGAGGTTTGCGGCCGCGAGCGGGGTGCTTTTAACCCCCGCCAGCAGCCGAAAAAAGGGTTAAAACCACCCACAAAGCACCGCTGCAGCGGCGCTGCCCATTGATTTCAATGGGCAGGGGCGCTTTAGGAGCGGAGTATACACTCCGTTTACAGCGCTGCAAAGATGCGGCTTGCAGGACTTTTACCGTCCTGCAAGTGAACCGCTCCACTGTGAAAGCACTCGGGCTTTCACACTGTAGTGAGAGGAGAGGCTCTTTACAGGCGCTATTTTTAGCGCCTGTAAAGCGTGTGAAAGCAGCCAGAGGCTATCAAACCCTTGGCAAATGTGCCGTGCTGGCGTCATCAGCACTCGGCAGCATCTATTTTAATCCCACGAGAGCTTTGGCACTTGCGGGCCGAACGGACCATACTAATGGTAAGATTATCAGACGTCGTACCTTAATTACCGTATGTATTTCGGATCATGTGTACAGGGCTTAACAGTTTTATATCAAGTTTGCATCAACCCCTGAGGAAGTGAACTGGTGTTCACGAAATGCGTCAATCACTAGGATGCATTCTACTTATTTTGGACCTTTGTTATGGAAAAATCACTGCAATACAATATTTTTAATCTGTTCATATACCCGACATCGGTTTGTGGCTACTGTAGATCTTGTGTGAGCCAATAAACCTGTTTTTATTTCATCAATACCAGTGCCACACCTCATTCAAAGTCCCAAAGGGCAAATTTCTGTATTTCTAAGTTCAATAGGGATGGCTGTGCGCCACGGGCTACACCAGGTCACACTTTATTGTTCTAAGTTTTAAGAACCGCAAAGGCCAATGTTCCCCAAGCATTATATTTAGAGGAAGAGGAATTAAACTGATTATTTTTAATGGGCCCTCAGGAGGTTTATGCCATAATGAGGGAGATTTACTAAAACTGGTGCACACAGAACCCGATGCAGCTGTGCATAGTAACCAATCAGCTTCCAGGTTTTATTGTCAAAGCCTAATTGAACAAGCTGAATTTAGAAGCCGGTTACTATGCACAGCTGCACCAGATTACGTGTGCACCAGTTTTAGTAAATCTCCCCCAATAATCCCTCCAGTGCTGCACAGTCACTGCTCCAGCTGGTCCTGGGTGCTTCCATCTTCACCTGGTCTTTCTTATGGACTTGCTTGAATTGCCCGTCAGTGATGCCGTCGCTACCAATGCACAGGAGTGACTTCATCATGGCACTGATTCCTCTGCTTCTGAACTGTAAACAGAGGTAGAGGAAGTGAGGTCATCTCTCCTTGTGTCGGTCTTTTCAGTCCAGCACGTGAGGAGAGAAGACATCCAATTAAGTGCACCAACACTACACATACAGTAGAACACGCAGGAACACTAATCACCCCCCCCCCCCCCCCCGTCACAGTGACACCAATAGCAGTTTTTATTTTTTTACCGATTACTGCATTGGTGTCATTTGTGACTGTTATAAGTGGTAGGGCAGTTAGTGGTAGGCCCCTTTAGGTCTAGGGTACCCCCCCCAAAAAAAAAGTTTAACCCCTTGATCACCCCCTGGTTAACCCCTGTCGCCAAGCGATCTCTTTTCCGATCGCTGTATTAGTGTCACTGGTGGCGCTAGGTAGCCAGGTAAGAATTTAGGCTCACCGTCAGCTTTTTATAGCGTCAGGTACCCCCATATACTACCTAATAAAGGTAGTAACCCCGATTGCCCCCCTAGTTAACCCTTTCACCAGTATTCACTGTACAACTGTTACGGGTGACGCTGGTTAGTTTTTTATAGTGTCAGGGCACCCGCCGTTTATTACCTAATAAAGGTTTAACCCCCTGATTGCCCGGCGGGTGATTCAGTTAGGTTTAAGGGTCAGATAAGGTCTGCGTCGCCCCAGGCAGCGCCAGGTTAGTGCCAGTACCGCTAACACCCACGCACACACCATACACCTCCCTTAGTGGTATAGTATCTGAACGGATCAATATCTGATCCGATCAGATCTATACTAGCGTCCCCAGCAGTTTAGGGTTCCCAAAAACGCAGTGTTAGCGGGATCAGCCCAGATACCTGCTAGCACCTGCGTTTTGCCCCTCCGCCCAGCCCACCCAAGTGCAGTATTGATCGATCACTGTCACTTACAAAACACTAAACGCATAACTGCAGCGTCGCAGAGTCGGGCCTGATCCCTCCTAACGTTTTTTTGGTAGCGTTTTGATACAGTCGCTAACAGTCAGGAGCTTTTTTGCCTGTGAGTCTCACTACTGTACCACTAAATTTAGAGCCCAAAATGTCAAATCGAAGGTACACTAGTGAAGAGGCCTACATGTTTCTGAGCATGACAGATAGTGAAGAGGAAGTCACTCATCTGTCAGATTCAGGCTCAGAATACGATCCTGTAGAGGACAGCGACTCCATGACAGATAGCTCTGACGACGGAGTTGTGGTCCCTGCCAAGGTCAGGCATACCAGACCCCAATCTTCTTCTTCTGTCGTTGATGTGCAAGAACTGCAGGTCCCTCGTATGGAGCAGAGCAGTACTAGCGCCACTATTCCTGCTGGTGAACTGGCAAGCACCAGCGGCCTAGTACACCCTGGTCGTAACCAAACCAGCACTGCAGTAACACGTAGTCATGTGGCGAGTCCCATAAGTGCAGTTAAAGCTGGTGAGGTGGCAAGCACTAGTAGTGTCCTGCTGCTACCAAGAAGAAGACAAACACAGGCCCATCGTGCTCATTATGCCCTTCCTGCTGCAGTCGCCAATCCTAATTGGGAACCCACCACTTCTGCAGCACCCGTACTTCCCCCATTCACTGGCCAACCCGGCATTCAGGTGGAAACAGTTTATTTTACGTCACTCGATTTTTATTCAGTTTTTCAACGAAGATCTCTTGTGGACCAAAGAAATTTGTATGCTAGTCAATACATCGCCACTATTCCCCAGTCCTCCCTTGCCAGAGATTGGAAACCAAATTACGGTTTCCGTATTTAAGACCTTTCTGGGTCTTTCCCTCAACATGGGCATAACTAAAAGAGTGAGTTGCGGTCATATTGGTCCACTGACCCAATTCACCATATGCCCTTGTTCTCTGCCTCCATGACCAGGGCACGATATGAGCAGATTTTGCGGTTCATGCATTTCAACAACAATGAACTCGTCCTCGTGGAGACCCTGGATACGATCGGCTCTACAAAATTCGCCCCCTCATAAACCACTTCAACCAACGTTTTGCAGACTTGTTCACTCCCCATCAAGTGGTCTGCGTTGATGAGTCCCTGATT
This sequence comes from Aquarana catesbeiana, assembly GCF_042186555.1. NCBI lineage: Eukaryota > Metazoa > Chordata > Amphibia > Anura > Ranidae > Aquarana > Aquarana catesbeiana. The sequence continues at coordinate 290,423,301 of NC_133330.1, read as the reverse complement.
AAGTTTTCTGGCCGCTTGCCTTTCAAACAGTACCTTCCCAGCAAGCGTGCCAGATACGGGGTCAAGATGTATAAGCTCTGTGACAGGGCCACAGGCTATACATGTAGTTTTATGGTTTATGACGGAAGAGATAGTTACGTAGAGCCGACAAACTGCCCTGACTACATAGGAAGTGCTGGCAAGATAGTGTGGGACTTGGTGTCACCCTGTGGATCTATGTGGACAATTATTACAGGAGCGTGCCACTTTTTAGTCACTTGTTTGAGCATCAGATTGGAGCATGTGGCACCGTGCGACCTAACCGCCGGGGCTTTCAACAGCGGCTTGTAGATTCCCGTCTTAGGCTGGGGGAGAGAGCCTGCTTGCAGTGTAATAATTTGCTCGCTATGAAGTGGAGGGACAATAAGAATGTTTTCGTTCTTACCTCCCTTCATGCAGACACGACGGTCCAAATTACTACGGCGACTGGTGTTGTGGAGAAACCCCTCTGTGTCCACGAATATAACCAAAATATGGGAGGGGTGGACCTCAACGACCAGTTGTTGGCGCCGTACCTAGTTGCCCTTAAGGCCAGACGCTGGTACAAAAAAGCGTCTGTTTATTTCAATTGGCTTTGCTGAACGCTCATGTGCTATACAGAGCTTCAGGACGGACTGGATCCTTCCTTAAATTCCAGGAAGAGATCATCAGAGCCCTTCTGTTTCCAGACGGTGCTCCACCTCACCTTCCCCAACCAAATGCAGTAAGCCGGCTGCATGAGAGGCATTTTCTTTATGTCCTCCCGAGTACTCCTACCCAATGAGCCCCCCAAAGAAGATGTCGTGTCTGCAGAAAGCGCGGATATAGGCGTGACACCCGGTATTATTGTCCCTCCTGTCCGGACAATCCTGGTCTTTGCATTGGTGAATGTTTTGAACGCTACCATACACTAGTTGAGTATTAGCGTAGGGTACAGCATTGCACAGACTAGGCACACTTTCACAGGGTCTCCCAAGATGCCATCGCATTTTGAGAGACCCGAACCTGGAACCGTTACAAAAGTTACAGTTACAAAAAAAAAATATATAAAATAAAAACAAAACAAAAATAGTTGTCGTTTTATTGTTCTCTCGCTCTATTGTTCTGCTCTTTTTTACTGTATTCTATTCTGCAATGTTTTATTGTTATTATGTTTTATCATGTTTGCTTTTCAGGTATGCAATTTTTTTTATACTTTACCGTTTACTGTGTTTTATTGTTAACCATTTTTTGTTTTCAGGTACGCCATTCAGCTGCAGAGCGGATTCACCTCGACAGCAACAGCGTTTGCTCCCACGATACATAAAGCCACGAATCCAGCGCTGTCGGAGGTGATTTCACCACCACAGTTACATACTTCAGCATATATGCCGAAGCATGGGGGCAGCAGGGGTGGAGGAGCGATTTGCTTCTAACTTACCCCCATGCTTCGGCATATATAAATGGTGCATGTATGCCCATCATTATAAGTGGGTGGATGAAGGGAGGTATTCCAATGGTGGGTATACCCACCGATCAATCTTTTTTCGTTCAGCCCACAGGCTGCATGAAAAAAAAAAAAAAAAAAGATTACAATATATGTCCAACAAGGATCAGCAACGTACTGGTATGTTGCTGGACTTTGAGTGGTTATACCAGAATGATGCCTGCAGGTTTAGGTATCATTCTTTTCAGCCAGCGGTCAGCTTTCATGTAAAAGCAATCCTAGCGGCTAATTAGCCTCTAGACTGCTTTTACAAGCGGTGGGAGGGAATTTCCCCCGCTTCCCATGTTTTTCTCTGGCTCTCCTGTCACAACAGGGAACCTGAGAATGTAGCCGGTGGTTCTGCCAGCTGACCATAGAGCTGATCAGAGACCAGAACGGCTCCAATCATCATCTCTATGGCCTAAGAAACTGGAAGCTACGAGCATTTCATGACTTAGATTTCACCGGATGTAAACAGCGCCATTGGGAAATTGGGAAAGCATTTTATCACACCGATCTTGGTGTGGTCAGATGCTTTGGAGGGCAAAGGAGAGATCTAGGGCAATTGTTTAAAAAAAAAAAAAAAAAAAAAGCACCCCTGTCCCCCCTGCTCTCGCACAGAGGTAAACGCAAGCGTTGGTTTTGCATCAAATGTAAACAGCAATTGCACCATGCATGTGAGGCATCTTCGCGAAGGTCAGATTGAGGGCAGTAATTTTAGCAGTAGACCTCCTCTGTAAATCTAAAGTGGTAACCTGTAAAGGCTTTTAAAAATGTATGTAGTTTGTCGCCACTATACGTTTGTGCGCAATTTTAAAGCATGTCGTGTTTGGTATCCATGTACTCGGCCAAAGATCATCTTTTTTATTTCATCAAACATTTGGGCAATATAGTGTGTTTTAGTGCATTAAAATAAAAAAAAAGTGTGTTTTTTCCTCCAAAAATGCATTTGAAAAATTGCTGCGCAAATACTGTGTAAAAAAAAAACAAAAAACAAAAAAAACGAAGCACCCACCATTTTAATCTGTAGGGCCTTTGCTTTAAAAAAAAATATATATAATGTTTGGGGGTTCAAAGTAGTTTTCTTGCAAAAAAAAAAAAATATTTTTTTTCATGTAAACAAAAAGTGTCAGAAAGGACTTTGTCTTCAAGTGGTTAGAAGAAAGGGTGATGTGTGACATAAGCTTGAGATATCATACTGATGCTCGCATACCCAAGCAAGAGAAAAATTAGATCCATAGCATAATTTCGTTTTAAACTTTAATCAAAAAGTAACCATACCCCCCTAATAAGAATCACACTTACAATGTAAACTTTAAAAATAGGCAATCTGACATCCAAACATGTCCAAATGGGAGCAGCTGCAAGGCGGCGTCTCCTACCTCGCTCTGTATACAGAGCTCGTAGGTTCCTGCTTTGATCGGCGTGATGGCGTCACTCTACTGACAGTCGCTAGAGCCAATTCTGACACGTTTTGTCATACTGACATCATCTGAGGGTGTCTGTATGTTCCGTTTATATCGCAAAAAATAAAAATTGCAGAGGCAATCAAATACCATCAAAAGAAAGCTCTATTTGTGGGGAAAAAAGGATGCAAATTTCATTTGGGTACAGCATTGCACGACCGCTCAATTACCAGTTAAAGCGACGCAGTGCCAAATTGTAAAAAGTGCTCTGGTCAGGAAGGGGGTAAAATCTTCCGCGGCTGAAGTAGTTAAAGTTCAGAAAGGGCAAAAAAAAAAAAAAAAAGTGCCAGTCCAGGGGCATGTGGGCAGATCCCGACTTATTGTCACAATCTTGCCTGAGCCTGAACGGACTGTCAGAATGAACTGCACTCCTGTGATCCACAGGAGAGGTACAGCCAAGCGAGCTTCGGTTGTACTTCTCTTATAAGAAAATTATATACAATAAAATATGATGCCAAACATACTAAAAAGATTTTGGATTTACATACACTTTTAAATCCCCTTTGAGTCATTGTTGCTGACAAGTATGCAGATTAGGTCAGAGAAAAGTCAAAAGCCTTGTCAGGTTTATGGGAGCATCCATTCCTCTTATTTAAGTGGATATAGAGCGATAGTTTGCTGCCAATTCAGTGCTGCTGGTTATCTCACCGATAAAATAAATGTGTGTATAGTCATGTTGCTTTTCGGAGAGGGAGAGCTTTGCAAACAAACTCTGGCAGCTCAGCTGCATCTCCCAGGGTCGTCTTTAAGACAGGGCAAAAGGGGCAGCTGCCCTGGGCCCTGTCATTGTGGGGCCCAAAGCAGCTGCCTCATACTTGCCAACTATCCCAGTTTAAATTCCTTCGTCCCATGAGGTTTTAGTCCTGTGCTGTGTCCCGATATCTCAGTGTGAAGTTCTGTTACTAATGCTGCCCAGCTCTGCCCTATTGTAGTGTACAGATGACTCACCTGCAGACCCTGTGATTACATGTAAATACCAGCATTGATATGTAAATAGCGACAGCATTCATATGTAAGTAGCGGCGGAACGGCACTACAAATGCGGAAGAAAGTCCCAAAGCCTTTTTCAAAATCACATGGTGCCAAGGCACATGTCAGCAGATGCGTGAGGGTGTCATTAACAATTAATGGCACTGCTGTGTATCTGCTAAAGGGCAGCACGTTTTTGTGGTGTCAGGAAAGATTTTGCATGCGTTCCCAACACACACAAATGTGAACGCAAGCTAAATGTCTGTTACATTGGTGGTCAGTGTAAATCTTTTCATTACATTGGTGCTTGGTGTAGAATCTTTTCACGCACACTAGTGGACAGTGTGAATACATTGGTTGTCAGTGTAAATCCTTCCTTACCCTGGTGGTTACTGTGAATGCTTCTATTACATTAGTGGTCAAAAAGAAACGTGGAAATAACTGCGCATCAAAAAGGTGATTATAAATAAATAAAATGATAAAAAAAAACAAGCTGCGAAGTCCTAGATGTGACACAGACACACAACAAACAATGTAAAACTGGTGACTCGCGCTTTTGACAAAACAGTGAATATAAATGTAAAGGTGATCAAACATCACCTTAAACAAAATACAATATAGTCATATATCCAAAGAAAGATATGTGCAAAAAATATAAGCAACAAAGGCTGCAATAAGTTGTGCAACAATAATTTAAAAGATTGTGAATATTAGTCCATATAAGAACACTCGAATGTGTTCGAAAAATCCAGTGAAAGTCCAATTCTATGGAAACATAAGTGCTTGGGTCCACCACCATAAATAGAGTGCCTGGCCGCTTACCAGAAACCCATGACCCCTCGGTACAGAGGGTCTGAGTAAGCTGTTAAATCCCGCTGCTCCGGACCACCATAAAGCAAAGATGGAAGCTGGGATGGGACATCAGGGACTGTGGTGCAGATGGATGGATCCCCAGGAAAAGACTTTACCCTCAGCGGAGGGTGTGACCATGAAAAGAAAGGGGGAGGGCTCCAATAGTGTAAAATCATGGGCTGAGCGGCGTCATCGCGTCACCTACCACTGTTGTTGCGAAGACCAGCAGGACGGGCTATCTGTGAGCATCCGGCCAGTGCCACAGACTGTTCTTCTCCAGAGAATGTTTTTCCTTGATCTATATGTGAGTGTATATTTTATTTTATTACAATAAAGCCATATGATTTTACACTATTGGAGCCCTCCCCCTTTCTTTTCATGGTCACACCCTCCGCTGAGGGTAAAGTCTTTTCCTGGGGATCCATCCATCTGCACCACAGTCCCTGATGTCCCATCCCAGCTTCCATCTTTGCTTTATGGTGGTCCGGAGCAGCGGGATTTAACAGCTTACTCAGACCCTCTGTATCGAGGGGTCATGGGTTTCTGGTAAGCGGCCAGGCACTCTATTTATGGTGGTGGACCCAAGCACTTATGTTTCCATAGAATTGGACTTTCACTGGATTTATAACTGGATTTTTCTAACACATTTGAGTGTTCTTATATGGACTAATATTCACAATCTTTTAAATTATTGTTGCACAACTTATTGCAGCCTTTGTTGCTTATATTTTTTGCACATATCTTTCTTTGGATATATGACTATATGCATATTTGTATTTTGTTTAAGGTGATGTTTGATCACCTTTACATTTATATTCACTGTTTTTTGTCAAAAGCGCGAGTCACCAGTTTTACTCTATTACATTGGTGGCCAGTGTTGAAACTCCTCTTTATATTGGTAGTCGGGAAAAAAAAAAAAAATTCAGCATTGCCATTGATCCTACCATTCCCCCCCTCCCCCCCAGCACTGCCACTGAACCCAGGAGTCCTAGGATCACTAAGAGTTTTCTGTCCATTAATGGGTCCTCTCACCTCCCAAGTCCATGGTATGCAGGCAGTGAGGAGATGTGCAGTAACCTCTAGAAACCAATCAGTAAGCAGTATTGACGTACAGTAATCTCTAGCAACCAATCAACAAGCAGAAATCATGTGCTGTAACCTCTAGCAACTGATCAGTAAGCCGTAATGTGTGTTGTAACCTCTAGCAACCAGTCAGTGAGCGGTAGTGATACACTGTAACCTCTGGCAACCAATCGCTATCGGTGCCTGATCTGAATCAGTAAACGGATTTTGAGTCTAGCTGTTCTTTATTGTATGTTTAGAGCAGGTGGAGAGCGAAACTGCATGGGGGGGGGGACGCTCAGGAAAATATGTTTGCCCAGACTCCAAGCAATATTAAAGACAGCCCTGATCTCTTATACATTTCACATAAGTAGCTGTTTAACTGACAGGTTTTCCCCAATGATTGCAACCTATTTGAAACAAGAATACTTACTGTCTGAGGATTGATCTTTCCAGTCATCAAAGCCAGGAGGTCAGAGTCTGCCATTGTGATTGTGCAATCCGCCTTTTTATCTGCAACACGAGCGACAAAGCAAACGTATTAAGCAATCTTTTTACATATCTAAAATACCGTTCAGTGTCACACCGATGGCAGTGTAAAGTCTTCCTTGACAAAATGGTTTATCCTGCAGCTTGGGATGGAGTGGGGAAAGGCAGAAGAAAAAGTTAAGGAGATTTTATCTGACTTAGTTTCTGTGACACCAAAACAAGAAACGAAAGGGAAAAGGGAAGGGTGTCATCAGGACAGGAAGATGCAAGAAGCAAAAACAACCTGGATCTAACCCTTTCTTACTAAAACTAACTATTCTTTAAAGGAAGAAACGGTCTCGGTCCACATGCAGTATGCAGCACAGAGACCAAGCTGTGAAAGACAGCTCTTGGTCCCCACTAATGATCAGTTGCTGGCGTGACCAGCTCCTGATCAAGTGATCACTGTAACAGCCAATCACAGTGGTCACGTGATCGGCCAATCTTTCCTGCACCCCTACTTTTTAACAGGACGCTGGGGTGGGTGTGAAGGGGTTAATGTACCTTCTATCAAGCTGATGCATGGCTTTCATTACTTTAGTACAGAGTCACTTTAAAGTGAAGTTAAACCTTCATAACCTTTACAGCCAAGGAGGCTGCAATCTTAGTCTCTTTGATCTGCAGTTGCCATGGTGCTGCATGTGCAATCAGGACAACGTGGTGGTATGACAGTGCAATTGAGAGCACAAGTAACTGACAGTTATCATTTACAGCATGCCTTGAATGTAACCAACAGTTAAATCTTTGGGTTTAGTTCCACTGCAGTCTGCTCACATAAATTTGTAATAAAAACATCTTTGCCATTCTGAAGCTTCCCTCCAACCACTTTGGATATTATTTTATATATACTGTTCTATACTTGCCAAATATGCTGCAGAAATCTCCTTCCACCAAGTCTGGCTGCATCCATTTTAACTGTTTGCAGTTGAAGCTGCTGCCTGTTCACTTCCTGGATTTAGACAGACACACACCTCCAGCTCTGCAGCTCTCACTGGCCCTCTTAGGACTCATCCCCCCCTTCCTTCCTGGCAAACTCTCACAAGAGTGAGCTGTGCATGAAGTCATATAAGCCTAGGCTTTTTACCAGACAAGAAATAGGAAGCGGGCTGTATAAGGTATTTACTGGCAGAAAAAAGTTTTACTATCCAAAGTTAAAACAAGGGCAGGAGATTTAATAGATGGGAAAAGGAAAAAAAAAAAAAGGGAAAAAAGGAAAAAAAAAAAAAAAAAAAAAAAAGGAAGAAGAAGACTGAAGTTCTGCTCTAAGTATCATGGGTACAATCCCAGGCTCCTGCCGAATGTCAGTGTAGCTGTCTGCTTGTACCAGGAACGCAGTTACTGAATGACAGGAAGCATCAATGAGCTACCTAGATCGCTCATTAGAGCCCTGGTAGTTCATTGAGAGCTACAAGTCATCAGCCGAAATGGCTGATATTAGTTGCAATTCCGCCATTCACAGAACTCCGAATTAACTCTGTAGCCGGGTGGGCGGAGCCCCGCACGGCCATGTTTTTTTTTTTAAAGAATTGTGACAGCGGGTGCCGGTAGAAGGTCCTCTGCTTGCTATCACAATAGGAACTCGGGGGGGGGGGGGGGGGGGGGTGCGGGGGCTGCTGCATCAGTAACATGTTACACCCGGAATACGGGTAGTACATGTAACATCTTACGAAAAGGTGAACTTATCCTTTAACAGCCTACTGGTGTGCGAGATCACACAATGGATTGCACACAAAGACAATGAATTATCTACTTTAGCCAAAAATCAGAGATTCACCTGAGTCATAGTGCACCGATCCTTTTCCATTCTTCACATCAACAATCCAAAGGGCCTCCTTCCCTCCAGGCCCATCTTTTACCTTAAAGGCAAACACACCTCCAATCTTTTTCACATATTGCTCCCCTTCCTGTGAGACACATGAAAGCAAAAAAGAAAAATCAATCAAGTAACACCTGATATTACAGAATTCAAAAATAATAATGCGCCAACCACAAAGCAAAGCAGCCAACACCACAATCAGACAAATTGTAGGAAGATTAAAATAAAAATAAGTGTGGCGCTAAAAAGAGTGTCCTTTATTGGGCAAAGCCAAACAGAATGGTGAATCATAAATAAAGAAAAGTGGCATATAAGGTGTACACACCAATATATGTGCAAAAAAAGGGGGAATGATGTAAGAGGAACCACAAACCCAACAATAGGGAAGAGTAGTTCTAAAATAAACTATAAAAATGTGAGGATAGTGTACATCACAAGCATATTGCACATGAAATAAATTGTGTATAAATTTGTGAGGGTGCACATCACGCACATCACAAGTGTATACACAATTTATTTCATGTGCAATATGCTTGTGATGTACACTATCCTCACATTTTTATAGTTTATTTTAGAACTACTCTTCCCTATTGTTGGGTTTGTGGTTCCTCTTACATCATTCCCCCTTTTTTTGCACATATATTGGTGTGTACATTGGTTCACCTTATATGCCACTTTTCTTTATTTATGATTCACCCATTTTTACTTATTCATTCATCTTGTGGTTTGATTTATTTGTTTTGTTGGTGTCAATCAACAGTCCCTACAGGACTTTTTTTCATTAATAATCTTTGTTGTGCATATTGCCCTCCAGACACCATTCTGTTTGGCTTTGCCCAATAAAGGACACTCTTTTTAGCGCCACACTTATTTTTATTTTTATTTTAACACCTGATATTAGTCACATCAGCGGCATCATTTTTTTCCTAAAGTAGAAATTCCAGAAAATATCTAAATAATCTTAAAAATGCTCCCTTCTCCCTCCTAACACCTATCCTGGCAAACCTGTGTAAGGTCCTATTCACACCACAAGCCCGCTCAGATCCGCTTGTCCGTTTTTCAGGCGGATGCGAGCGGGCCACCTATTGACCCCTATGGGCAGGCGGGTGTCAGCGGAGGTGTGGCCGCTGACATCCGATCCACTCAAAACAGATGTATGGCGATACGTTCAGCCATCCGTCTGGCGGATCGGATGAAAAACTGACATGCTGTCCGTTTTAGTCTGATCTCCCCATAGGAATCAGCGGGGCTCCGACAGGTCCCTCCTCGCTCAGAGACGGACCTGTCATCCGACGGCTCAGCGGAGATAAACAGAGCGATCTCCCGATAAGCTGGTGGGCTCCGCTGAGCGGATCCGCCCCATGTGAAAGGGGCCTAAGGAAGATGTATTAACTTATTTTCAGCCTGCTCTGGTCCAGTCACATGACTGATCTCCACTGATTGGCTGGCTCTACCTGAACAGCCCTCCGTGCTGCTGGGGGAGCTCAGAGCTTCTAACAGTAAGTATTACAGAGCTTCCTTGGTAACTAAAGGTAGCTTATATATTAGTAGCATGTGAAGGTAAAAGTTAAGTGTAATGCAAGAGGGGATTTAGATCTGCTTAAGACCCCATCACCTTGCACATGTAAGTGACAGTGCTTCTGCAAAGGTGCTCCGCCTGACATCTTGGCCTGTGTTAATGAAAAACAAGAGAAGGGCACACCGACCTAGTGCAATTCAAACATTTATTAGAGAGAGTAAAAAGTAAAAAAACAAAAAAAAAAGAAAAAAAAACACACACACAAAACATAAGTCCATGTGCTCCTTGCTGTGAAGGCCAGTTATAGGTGGGGGCAGGGGCCATTTGTTTATTACTGGTGTAAAATATGGTCCGGGGACACACTGTACACCTTCGCTGCCATTGTGCTCTTGCTGGATGTCCAGTGTGCTCCTGTTCTTTTAAGGGGGATTGGGCTGCCACCAGGCCCACCTGCCCCTCATCTATCCATTTGATGCATGTGCTTCCATTGTGGAGACACTTATAAATTCAGTAGCGTTAGGACTGCAAGCATACACAGGGTGCCGTGAAGAGGCCTTGCAGCTTATGCATGCGTTTGCAAATGCATGCTAACTAAACCCCTGTTTTAAACAGACTGTTGGACAGGTTAATTTGGTCAGTTGGCAGACTGGTTGGTGAGTTGAGCTATGGAATGTTCTGTTTTTCTCTTTAAAGGTGATAAATAGGCACGGCAAAGCAAAATATGAACTGAACGTCTCTAGGGCTACTGGGTTACTCCAAACATGCAAGGAGACCAGAACGTGACCGTGATGGCTAGGCTGATGCGTTTCCAGGGAGAACCCTCTTCCCCAGAGCCAAAGAACCAAAAATGACCCACCACACACACAATGTAAGCTGCCCTAATTACATTGGCCCTGCCCCTCAGCCATCATTGGTGATGTGCATGCCTCCAGAGTTCAATCATAGGTTGATATCCACCCCTTAGGGTGAGAATGGCAACAGAGCCCCACAGTGTGTACAATATATAAAAATTACAAAATACACAAGAGCTGTGTGATAGTACATACATCTCTACTGTTTCGGTCTTGTGGATCAATAAAAAAAAAAAAAAAAAAATTAAAGTCACCCCAAAAAAACCCTCCCCTGATGAAGGAATAAACACAGTTTATTCCGAAACATGTTGGGCTATATGCAAGAAACCATTAACTATTGACTGACCACAGATTGCCCTGAGCTGCCAGAGACTCACTTGCTTTGTTGGGTTTGATCTAAAATTTGATGCATTATTATTTTTTCTTATGTATATATTGTGTTCTATAATACTTTGCCTAATAGGCTATGTTTACACTTTTTATGCCTTGTTTTTATGTCCCGTTATGGTTTCAGACATGCCCCCAACACTGCCAGATGTCACTGGCATGTTATTACGGAGACGCCCGTATCATTGTTTATCCCCAGTCCGGGGCATAGCAAGGGGGGCTTTAACGGATTAGGTCCGCCCCTGCCTCTTGCACCATCCACCGTGGGCTGGGTGCCCTGGCGAGATTGGACGTGACGCCGCCAGATACCCAGAAGTGACATACCGATCGGCGGAATGCAGATCTGCCTACACTTCTGGGTCTACGGATGGAGCGTGCGTCCCATAGAGGCGAGAGGCGACTGGCTCAAGGGTTTTCAGCACCACTGTAATAATGTTAACTATTACAATATGCCAGTGACATCTGACAGTGCTGGGGGCACCTCTGAAACCTTGATAACAGGACATGTGAGAAGGTACAGGAATATATATATCTCTTCTGTAGAGTTAACCCTCGGATGATGTACCTATGGGACCTGGATGTAAATGTGCATCTTGATATATTTATGCATGCGTTTGTAAAGGGTTCTATAGATGTATGTACTATAGACAGCTCGTGTGTATTTTTATATTTTGTACTTTTTATATATTGTACGCACTGTGAGGCTCTGTTGCCATTCTCACCCTAAGGGGTGGATCTCAACCTGTGATTGGACTCTGGAGGCACATACATCTCCAATGATGGTTGAGGGGTAGGATCAAGATAATTAGGGCGGCTTACATTGTGAGGTGGGTCATTCGGCTCTAAGGAAGAGGGTTGTCCCTGAAAATGCGTCACCCTAGCCACCACGGACACGTTCTGGTCTCCTTGCTTGATTAGAGTATCCCAGTAGTCCTAGAGGGGTTCAGTGCATATTGTGTTTTGAAGTGCCTATTTATCACCTACCCTTGTGAATATGTTTTGTGTTACTTTTTACTCTCTAATAAATGTTTTAGGCCTCTTTCACACGGATGATCCGTATGTCCGTTTTTCATCCATCCGTTTTCGGATGAAAAACGGACATACAGTCATCCCTATGGAGCGTCGGATGTCAGCGGTGACATGTCCGCTGACATCCGACCCGCTCCGATCCGAAAAGTGTAACGGAGGAAAAACCTACTTTTTCCTCCGTTTTCGGATCGGATGACGACGGACACTACGGACCGTCATCATCCGATCCCCCCATAGGGGAGAGCGGCGCTCTGACAGGTCCGTCGCTGCACAGCGTGCAGCGATGCACCTGTCATCTTCCTGCTCAGCGGGGATCGGCGGAGCGATCCCCGCTGAGCCAGCGTGTGTTCACGGGGCGGATCATGACTGATCTGCCCCGTGTGAAAGAGGCCTTAATGGAATTGCACTAGGTTGGTGCGTCCTTCTCTTGTTTTTCGTTGTCTTCTAGTATTTTTGGATGCCCATGGTCCTGAGAGGGTGTGGACAAAAATAAGATTTACATTTACATTTTCTTTTCTGAAGCAAAACACCTGAGCACAGGAAAGCTACATGGCATCTTAACCTGCCCATCCCTTACCACTCCATCCATCGCAACGGACGCTGAAATCAGCAGTGCCAGTGGCCCGGAAGAGCGGTGATGTTACTCCCTCTGCTATGCAACAATGCTGGGGCCTAGAGAGTGGCTGCTAGTCCCGAGCTTGGTCACAGAAGAGCATGTACATGCTTCCATATATCCAGGAGATTGTGATGTTGTGACAGAGAAACAAATGGCAAGGGAGTGCAAAAGGTCAGGGGAGACTTTTTCAGAGATTCACTATCTAGGACATTGATTACACACATTATTATATGAGGGGGTCTTAAAAAAAAAAAAAAAAAAAAATGCTGCCATGGGTTGTGTGTGTGTAAATATATATTATATATATATATATATATATATATATATATATATATATATATATATTTGCAGGGTCTTAAGTGACAAAATTAATTTGATTTTTACAATTGGGGAAAAACAAAAAACAAACCACACACAGGAATAATAAAATTGTTAGCATTGATGTAGAAATTGGTCTGTAAGGTTTACTCTGGGACATGAAAGGTAGTTGCCCTATGAACAAATCACATGTTCAACCTATTTCTTACCACTTGATAAGGTGATCGTTGATTGCAGTAATCTGTATCAACGGGTCAAACTGAATTATTTATTGATAATACACAAAAAAAAAATAAAAATTAATAAACCACCCCTCTTACCTCTTGCAGCTTCTTTTCAATCTCCTTGAACACATATTCGGCTTTAAATCCATCTTCCGCACTGGTTGGCGCCAGCTGGATACGGTTGGACCTGAAAAGACAGACATTGCTTAATCATGTGGCAGTAATAAAGCGCACTGATCACTGACCGTAAACATTGTAGCCTCATACACAGTGGTGGGATTTTCTTTCAATTGAACCCGTAACTAACACGTGCCACGTGGTGTCTGCCATTTAATGTATTAGCTATAAGGTCTCTTCTGTGCATCTCTCTGATCCCGCTTTCACTTCTCTTAGTAAGGGTCAGATTATATACGGCTTTACCCTTGGCCCATTCCTGCTGGCTTTGCCAAAGTTCAGCAGTGTATGGCCATGCCAGCACAGCTCTGTTCCATAGTAGTCGATTGTGATTGATGTTTGTCAAAAAATTGCCATACATCACCCGCATCCAATCAAAATCAAGCATGCTTCAGCTATTATGTCAGCCAGTGGGTGCTGGCTGTCAGAATGCAATAGCCTGACTGGGGAGATTCATCCGTCTCTGTAAAAACAAGGATTGGAGGGACATACAGAAATACAGAAGGGCATTATGTAGCACAAAAAGTTAGCAGCAGGCCCCTTTTAGGTGTCCACTTTTCAGACTTCTACATTAAAATGGTTTAAAGGACTGACAGCTTAAAGCTGAAGTTTAATCTGCTTATATTTTGGCTTTCCCGATTCATACTCCCCAACCCCCCCCCCCATTGATGTGCTAATGAAAATCGGATAATTAAATCTGCTTTTATTACTTGCCATACTATAAATCCGATGATCATGGCTGGTGGGAGGGGCTGGCAAAGTGATTTTTTTCAGGAAGCTATGTACAGCATCCTGTTGGCCCCTCCCACCAGTCATGATCTACATGCAGAGCATATAGAAGTATAAAGCCTCTGTACTCCTCTAAAGAGCCCTCAGCACTGATGCAAGCAGTAGGCTGGCTCTTGGGAGGAGTTATGCCAAAATCAAAAATCACTGAGGCATCACAGTGGCTAAGTGGTTAGCACTACTGCCTAGCAGTACTAGGATAGTTGGTTCAAATCCCAACCATTGTACTACCTGCCTGGAGTTTGCATGTTCTCCCTCTGCCTGCGTGGGTCCCATGAGGCACTGCAAGGCTAACAGTTACAAGCATGACTCCCTCAGGCAGAGGCATGATGGGACTTGTAGTTCAGCAACAGCTGGAGGGCCACCAGTTTGAGACCCCTGCACTAAGGCCTCTTGCACACGATACTCCCGTTTAAGCATCTACTTTTTCAGACTTTTTTTATTAATGTATGTTCTTGCACATTTCAGCGCATGCGTGGTAGCTTGTTCTCGCATTGACAATGTTAGTGGATAAATCTGTACAAATCTGTGCGCAAGAGGTGTAAATTACTGACCAAAAATGCAGATTTTTCCATTTTTTTTTTTTTTTTTACTGAAGAATACACGGCGCTCGTTTACGCGCCTGTGTGCATAGGCACATTACAATTAATGGGCTGTATTTTAGCTCAGTATAAAAAAAAAATAAGATGTACTGAGCTTTTGCAAGCTGCAGTGTGCAAGAGGCCTAACAAATACAGTATGTGACCCCTTGAATGAATGATGAGGATTCCAAGAAGACCTTACACTACCTTCCACCAAGGTCAGCCCAGGACACATGGTGCTGCATACGGACACATGCTCCAAGTAGTGAGTAGTAAGTGGATTACTTAGGGTAAAGGAAGATCACAGTGCAGATCAGGGTACCCCCTGTAGTGGGGGGCTCAGACAGATACCTTTCTTGCCACACATGACAATCATGTCAGCTTAACCTTTAACATCGTTTAGCAGCAAGTTCCCCGTCTTCATGTATTTTCAGTACATGATGGATGCTGTGATCACCTGAAAAGGAAGAATTAATTCTCCTTCATCCCATCACCGGTTCCTCCAGTCTTCAGATTAGGAGATGTGGCCAGTTCTAGAATATTTATAGTCAGTCCGATGCCTGGCTGGGTTTGCCTTCAATACTTCATTAGCTCAGAATAAGCAGAGAGTGA
The DNA here is from genome assembly GCF_042186555.1 of Aquarana catesbeiana. Taxonomy (NCBI): domain Eukaryota; kingdom Metazoa; phylum Chordata; class Amphibia; order Anura; family Ranidae; genus Aquarana; species Aquarana catesbeiana. Next base: position 290,408,028 of record NC_133330.1, on the reverse strand, counting down.
ATGACTGGAAGAAAAACCTGCATTCCCAATTTCTAGATTTGTTCCAGGTTCGAGACAATGTACTGAACCAAAAACCATTAGCATGGAAGCCAGGCAACTAGCATTTTCAGGAGGAGAGGTCAATGTCTAAAATTGGCCCCCAGAATAATAGTAAGCGCCTTGAGGGCAGGGACTCGATGTGAATATACAATATGTAAAGTGTTGTGTAATTTATCAGCACTACAAGTACCTCAAATAAAATGAATAAATATCTGCTAGTGAATATTGTTGTATTGTGGATGGAGAAATCTACTGATTTTCACTTGTTTGGCCCATAGGCTGAATGACAAATCTAACTGTGTATGGGTAGCCTTAGCAATGTTTCCTTTAAAGTTCAATCTACATTATAGATAAGCTGCCTTGCAGCAATGGGGTCCTTGGTTCAAATCCTGGACAGGATGTTATCTGCATGGAGTTTGCATGTTCTTCCTGGACTTGTGTAGGTTTCCTCCCACACTCCAAAAGACATGCTGGTAGATCAACTGCCTCCTGTCTAAATTGTCCCTAGTATGTGTATGTATGAGATAAGGATGGGAGAGTTCTCCGAGGCTGGGTACACACTACCTTCGCACGTGGCTCACAGCAGGGGTTTCCGGTGCGTCCGCGTTCACCGTTTCAGGTCCAATTTCAGCCCAAATTTGGACCAAAAGACGCACAGGACTCATGTGCAAATTTGCCCCATAGAGAGCCAGTCAAAATCACCTGCGATTGCGAATTGAATGTGAGGGGACCGCATCCAATTCTCACTAGTGTGAACCCAGCCTGAGGGAGGGCAGGGACTAATGTGAATGTACAGCATGTAAAGCACTGTGTACATTGTCAGCACTATATTAATGGCTGTAATAAAATGTACAATTGGAAAATTTTCCAAGTACACAGAACACCTCCATGCCTGTTCAGTTTCTCGAAGTTCATGAAGAAAAAAAAAAAAAAAAAAAAAAAAAAAATTTATATATATATATATATATATATATATATATATATATATATATATATATATATATATATATATATATATATATATATATATATATATATATATATATATATATATATACATACATATACACACACACACACACACATATATACACACACACACACTTTTTTTGTTGTTTTTTTTAATTAAATCTATATATGTTTTTTTCTCTCTCCCCAAACAGGTGGAGTGAAAAGCATATCAGTTGATCTATCAATGCAAAAGCCCTCCCAAAGGCCATATGTAGAAAAATGTCAAAATGTCAATCCGAGATTGCTGCACTTATTAAAAATCCAAATGAAATGGAACACTTTGTAATTCTAATTATTTGCAACTTTGGATGTTTAAATGCAACAATCCTGGATTGGGAAAAAAAAAAAAAAAAAAAAAAGTATCATCAATATCATCTTTTTAGTTGCATAATTTTGAGATGGTTAAAAGACTTCTAATCAGAGATGCTGGTCACATGATAAAGGCAGTTTTGCTTCTCTAAATAAAACATTACCCACAATCCATCACTTCCTCACGCCCTGACCTGTAGGCGATTTTCTGCATTACTTGCAGGACTTTATTCATACATCCAGGCTTTCACACACACAATGCAGACATGATAAAACCACAATGGGGCTGCAGTCATACTCTCCTCCTCCCAGCTGATGATCAGTGACCGCACACACGAATAGCAAAGGTTAATCTGCATAAGCTGCGTCCGAATACACAAGTCTTATATAATTGGTAGAAGGGATAACAGTAGTGCAGCCTAGATTACATTGATCCACTAAGCACAGGGCATAGAAAAACTGATGGAGGAGTATAGGCGGCTCACCTGGGCTCTGCATCCTGGAATCCCATCTTGTATAAGGTGACCACCACGGCTCCCCCGAGTCCAATATTGTGCTGCAGGGCTAGCTTGGCTCCTGGAACTTGCCTTTTCCCGGCCTGACCTCTGAGCTGCCAGCAGAGTTCTGCACACTGAGCCAGGCCTGTGAACACAGGAGAGAGAGAGAGAGAGAGAGTCAGGGATCTGCTTCCGGCTCTTCACCGCACTCTGCTGGACACAATGTGCAACTGTCAGTCTTATTAACCCCTTCTTCACATAGCCCAGGTTCTCTAATACAAGCACTCATTAATGACAGTCAAATGGGAAAATCAGATAATGCAACAGTGTACACCAAAAAAATCTGAACGTTATTAAAAAAAAAAAAAAAAAAAAAAAAAAAAATATATATATATATATATATATATATATATATATATATATATATATATATATATATATATATATATAAATTTTCTCTCTATCTATACACTCTCACTATAAAATACATACTGTAAAGCTGGTCACAGACAAATGTTTGTATGAATATTCATAAGAAATTTTTTTTATGGTTACATTCGATAGCATGATAAATGACAAAGTACTGTTAAAAATGTTTAACAATCGACTTAGGAGTAAATGGACTTGAATTTTATTCAAGAAAATATATGTTTTCATCCTGCTCCTCTCATTTCCTAATTAGTAACTAGTCTCTATGCTTGTTTAAACTCTCTCCAAATAACTGCACACCCAAATCTTTTGTGTAAACACCCTTAGGACTTGTTGCCGCGTTTGCAGACCCTTGGAAAAGTGATGTGGCGGATCACTTTTTAGAGGCATTTGACCGTACATCACCTCTTCAATACCTCTATTAAAGTGAAACTGTAATAAAAAAAAAAAAAAAAAAAAAAAACTTTATAATGTATTTATATTTTCTCACACCATAGAAACCCAGTCCAGGTGCGTTCGATGCTTTTCCGCATGCGCGTTTTGACGCACTGGACTGCATGTGGTGTGAACTGGCCCTGAGCCTAGGTTAACACTGCTGTGGAGCTGAACTCGCACGATTTCATACCCACATGTCAGTCTGACTTTGAGGGGCCATTTCAGAGACATCTGTGCGGGTTCTTGCATGGATGTCTATTGAAATTGCACCCAGTCTCTAAAAGTAGTACACAAACTACTTTTGGGAATCCGATTCCGATGGTGCCATTGCTGTCAATAGCCGCCGATTTGGCATGCAGTTTGTCAAATGGTATGCCAAATCAGCCCGGTGTGAACCTAGGCTTAGAGAGACTGAGGAGGTGACAATTTGCCTCAGAAGCACCCATTAAAGGCCTCTGAACAGTGATCTACCACATGTAGCTTTTCACAGAGGCTGCAAACATGGCCACACATGTAAAAAAAAAAAAAACTTAAGAAGATTTTGGTGTGTGAAATATATATATATATATATATATATATATATATATATATATATATATATATATATATATATATATATATATATATATATATATATATAATAATATTATATTATATACAGATACACACACACACACACACTATACATTTGAGCTAAATGCTGCACTTATGCTGGACATCTGGGTCTCCAGCAGTCTGACAATCCCCCTGCACAGGGCTCTGATCAGCAATGTGAGCTCCAAGTGTATGGATTGTCAGCGTCTCCTCCCCTAACCATAACCACAGCGTACCATTCATAGATACAAGGTCTATTAGGGCCAACATCGACAGATGCTGTTTACCTGCATTTGATGTGTGTTTGGAACACATCAAATGCACGTCAGTAAAACCCTTTTGAATATAATGAAGCAGTACACAATGGTTCAGGAGCTGCATTTCACCTGCTTTGCATTGTACAGTATATCTTTGGAAGTAGCAATGTCTGATCTATGGGTGTTTGAACTGCAGGCAAAGCAGATGCTGCATTTTCCATTCAAATCGATCCTATTCTGGCTTGAATGCAATAGAATATGACAAGAATGCCCGTTAAGATGAATGGCTAGCTGAAAAACTAACAAGCTGGCATGTAAATGTGCGAAATCAAAGGTTTTAAACCTATATTTTCTGCAGATTAATTGTTATTTATTGAAAAATAAACTTTGTGAATAGGGAAAATACTGCATTATGGATACTAGATGGTGTTGAGTATCATTGGAAAAAAGTATGCTCCTCAACTCCATCTAGTGGCCACAATGCCGCGTTTTCCCCACTCCTGTCTTTATTTTTATTTTACTGAATACCATTCAATCTACAGAGAATATAGCCTGAGAACATTCCATTTAGCAATATTCACACAAGAGGACTCTACATGCAGTTTAGATGGACAAACAGATATACACACACACACACAATATATATATATTATATATACACACATATATACACACACACACCCCTCCTAGTAGGATACCAGAGTTATCCACTGGACTGTGATAGGAGGAAAGAGGCAGAAGGCAGTTAAAATAAGCTGGTCAGATCAGTTCACTGGCCTGTAAGCTCAGGTACAATCACCGCTGGGATCTGGGCTCAGGGGCGCCCACCGCTGGGATCTGGGCTGATCCGGGACAGGAGTTCATTATGTTTTGAATCCAAGCCTGGTTATTATCATAGTTAGAAAATAAAGACCTCTGACCTTATGGAACAGATACAATTTCACCAGTTTACTCCAGTGGATCAAATCTATGTTGTTGGTTTATCTCTGGTATCTGATCTGTGTCAGAGGGAAAACTAATAGGGGAGTGAAGTTCAAGGTACACATTGTAAAGTCTCCCTGCCTCCATACAGATAAAAAAGGAGAGCAAACTCCATTATATCCATAATAATATATATATATGAGCAGATAAGAGATGGACCTGACCACAGTCTCAGGCAATGCTTACACCTAATCTGCCCTTTCACACAAATATTTGTGTGCAAAGTATGCATTGTATTTGTAAGTCAAGGCCTGTTTATGTGCTCTGCATTATTTATAGACTCAGATCTTTACTTCAATAATGTCAGTCTAATGTAAAAGTAGTACACTATTCAGAATGAGAAATGTACAGCATAAAATCACTTAAAGTAGATGTAAATCCCCAAAATTAACTCTTATTTACTCATTTTTGGTCTGTTAAAAAGCATTTTTGTTTTTTGTCAGAAATTCAGAGCTGTCCTGTGTCTTCAGCACACGTCCTGCTTTATCTCAAAGCCCCCCTTTAGGGTTCTTATTTTGGACTACGGAATGATTAGCCTTTATGTTATAGACATCAGAGACTGGGAGTGTTTGAGTAGTTTGATAAAAAAAAAAAAAAAAAAACAAACCCCACACAACACAATGGGAAGGATGACAACACTCCCCAAAAATTGTGCAGTTTAAGGAATACAGGTTTTCTCTGCATTAAGCTATAAAAACCTTCCATGATCAGCTGCCCCCCTTCCTTAAATACTTACCTGAATCCTCTTCCATTCCAGTGCTGTTCGCAGCTGCAGCAGTGCAGCTCTCTCTCCTGGTATTCACAGAACACAGAGGCAGCAGTGGGAGCAATTGGCTTCTGTTGCTGTCAATCAAATCCTGTGAGGAGGGAGCAGGGGGCAGGGCCAAGCCGCGCTGTGTGTCTATGGACCCCTGGTTCAGGCCTGCATGAGGGCCCCCTCAACAAGGCCACTCTGCATAGAGCAAGAATGGCATGTTTAATTATTTTAAAGTGAAAAAAAATAAAAATAAATAAATATCAGCCTTAAAAAATTTTTTTAAAGTCTACACCCAGGATTTAGCTTGATTAGTTGTTTGTAAATATTGAAAGGGAATAATATTATTATTATTATTAATTTAGAATTATTTACACACACACACACACACACACACACACACACACACACCAAAAAATGTTTATTTCTTTTACTTTTGCCCCTTTATGCTATCCCAGCAATAGAACACCTTGAATAAAGCAGAACATAAATGATAAGACATTGAGCTTGTTTTTCTCGTTTAACCTCAGTGTTGAATTTACACTATACAGTTAGTTTATGAAGACGAAGTAAATTGTTTGTATTATCCAAAGTAAGACTGTAGTAGTTATTCTACATCAAATCACAGCATAAAATGCTTTATTAAAAAAAGGTAAAACCTGTAAAAATGTAACATTCCCATGGAATATTATAAAATATAAAAGGAGGTGGAAGACACCAAAAAGGACTTTGTATAAACATTCATTCAGTAATACACAAGTAAGGTAAAGTAGAGCCTAGGATTCTCATTTTTACTACAATTCAACTGATTGGCTAAGAAGAGTCTTCACAGCGTCCGTAGTTGGGAGGAGTACTAATCCCACATGACTCTTATGATAAAACCAAAAAACTGCAGAGCGTGCAGGAGCAATATCAAGTTAAAAGATACTTCTTTATACTCATTAGGAATGAACAAAGACACCATGTTTTCAGTGCGGATGTCTTAATGTATATCAAGAAAAAAAAAACAAAAACAAAAAAAAAAAGTTACTCCTTAACCGATTGCCGACCGCCTCACGCAGATATACTGTGGCAGAAGGGCTCGTACAGGCAAAACCACATACCTGTACATTCCCCTTTAAGAGGCGGCCAGCAGGCGCGCACGCGGCAAGCTCCACGAGTCGGGTCACAGGTCCCGCGGACTCGATCGCCGCGGGCATACCCACGATCTCCTCACGGGGAGGAAGAACGGGGAGATGCCGATGTAAACAGCATCTCCCCATTCTGCCTAGTGACAGTGTCACTGGATCTCTGCTCCCTGTCATCGGAGCAGAGATCAGTCACATGTCACACACAGCCATGCCCCTCACAGTTAGAAACACGCCCCTAGGACACACTTAACCCCTACACTGCCACCTAGTGGTTAACCCCTTCACTGCCAGTGTCATTTACATAGGAATCAGTGCATTTGTATAGCACTGATTGCTGTATAAATGACAATGGTTCCAAAAATGTGTCAAAAATGTCCGATGTGTCCGCCATAATGTCGCAGTCACAATAAAAAAAAAAAAAAAATTTTAATAAAAATGCCATAAAACTATCCCCCATTTTGTAAACGCTATAACTTTTGCGCAAACCGATCAATAGTCGCTTATTGCGATTTTTTTTAACCAAAAATATGTAGAAGAATACGTATCGGCCTAACCTGAGGAAAAAAATTGTTTTTTTTATATATTTTTGGGGGATATTTATTATAGCAAAAAGTAAAAAATAATGCATTTTTCAAAATTGTCGCTCTTTTTAGGTTTATAGCACAAAAAATAAAAAGTGCAGGAGTGATCAAATACCACCAAAAGAAAGCTCTATTTGTGGGAAAAAAAAGGATATCAATTTTGTATGGGAGCCACGTCGCACGACCGCGCAATTGTTAAAGCGACGCAGTGCCAAATCGCAAAAAGTGCTCTGGTCAGGAAGGGGGTAAATTCTTCCAGGGCTGAAGTGGTTAAAGTGAATCCTATAACTACTAAACCTACATCCACCTGCTAGCCAATCACCTTAATCCTAGCAGCCGCTGTTTCAGACAACAGCGGTAGACATACCTCATTGTGAGGGACTGTCCTTCTTTCCGGTCTAATGTACAGATATCCAAGACAATGTACTATTTAATTAATAAAAAATAGAAAAATTCTGCCTTAATCTTTTAGCCAATCCCTTAAAAAAGGAGATGTTTGGGAGTATATATATTATAAAAAAACAAAAAAAAAACAAACACACACTCACCTCCATGCTGCAGCTGGCCTATATCAGCTCCAAGCCCAAGAACTGAGCGATCACATGACTACTCAGTTCTCAGCGCAAACAGCAGTGACAATAAGTCCCTGCTCTGTGCTGTACTGCTACAGCACCCACTGGAGTGCCCAGCTGGGGAAGGGGTGTGAGCAGCTGGCTCTGGCTCTCAGGATTGTTAGGACCCTTCCAAAGCCTGGAGCAGCTCTGCCACATCACCCGTCTCTGGGTCACAGTAGGAACTTCATCACTGTGCTGTATATAGTCTACACAGAGAGAGGATGTTCATCCATGAAAGATGCTTTATAAATATCTCCTAGGCAAACCAGCATTTGCCCAAAAAATTGTCAGTTCCATATGTAATCTCTATGGGTATCCTTACATATTCCTCCTCACTAATGCAGACACTGAACTTTTCCACATGGTCATAACACTTCATATCTGACCTGTTGCTCCCAGAGGATGTCCTTTGGAGATAAGTCCACCGCTTGGATTGATGACCCACTGTCCTCCATATGTATTGTCTCCTCTGTCAATCAATTTCCCGGCTTGCCCTTAAAAGAAATCACATGGCCTTTAATTAAACCTACCAATCACAATGTGCTCATATCAATTTTATTTATTTTTAATTTTTTTTTTTACAAATGCCCAAAGTAGAAGTCCAAACTTCTTTACTTTTTTTTTTCCTCTTGTGGTTGGTGTCCTGGTTGTGAATGCACTTTCTGTCCCACAAATACAAGTAGTGAGTGGGAACTCTCCCTGGATTGAAAAGAAATCCCCTCCTTGAAAGAGTTCTAAAATTATATATATTTCCCCAGATACGATGGCCACTGTAATAGTTTGAGTGAAGCATTCCAATATGGGACACAGGTGGCAAAAAAAAAAAAAAAAAAAAAAAAAAAAATGTAATAGGAGGAGGAGGAGTTGTTCTACTTTAACTTAATCTGCAAAATAAATGGTTGAAATCCTTGGCTATTGTAACTCCCGGCTTACAGGCCTACCTCTACGCAGTCGATCCCCTCTTCAGTCTATCCTGAATGCTGCTGCCAGACTCAACTTCAGCAACCACTCTGTGTCTGCTACCCCTCTCTGCCGATCCCTCCACTGGCCTCCCATTGCCCAACAAATAAAACTCAATATATTAACATACAAAGCCATTTAAAACTCCGCCCTGAGCTACATCACCAATTTGTCTCCAAATATCACCCAAACCCTCCTGCTCTCTAGATTGCTTATCTCCTCTTTCTATGCCCAACTCCAAGACTTCTCCAGGCAGGTTTTTTTTTTTTTTTTGTTTTATCCAGCTGTACAGTTGTGCTCATAAGTTTACATACCCTGGCAGAATTTATGATTTCTTGGCCATTTTTCAGAGAATATGAGTCATAACACAAAAACTTTTCACCCATGGTTAGTGTTTGTCTGAAGCCATTTATTATCAATCAACTGTGTTTACGCTTTTTAAATCATAATGGCAACAGAAACTACCCAAAATGACCCTGATCATAAGTTTACATACCCTAGTTCTTAATACCGTGTACTGCCCCCTTTAACATCAATGACAGCTTGAAGTCTTTTGTGGTATTTGTGGATGAGGCTCTTTAATCTTCTCAGATGGTAAAGCTGAACATTCCTCTTGGCAAAAAGCCTCCAGTTCCTGTAAATTCTTGGGCTGTCTTGCATGAACTGCACGTTTGAGATCTCCCCAGAGTGGCTCAATGATATTGAGGTCAGGAGACTGAGATGGCCACTCCAGAACCTTCACTTTATTCTGCTGTAGCCAATGACAGGTCGACTTGTTCTTGTGTTTTGGATCATTGTCATGTCATTTTTTGGATCATTGGAATATCCAAGTACGTCCCATGAGCAGCTTCCTGGGTGATGAATGCAAATGTTCCTCTAGTATTTTTTGATAACATACGGCATTCATATTGCCAACAATTTTGACCAAATTTCCTGTGCCTTTGTAACTCACACATCCACAAAACATCAGCGATCCACCTCTGTACCTTTCATCATAGGCCTTGTTGACTCCTCCCCAAATGTAGCGTTTATGGTTGTGTCCAAAAAGCTAAATTTTGGTCTCATCACTCCAAATGACTTTATGCCAGAAGGTTTGAGGCTTGTCTCTGTGCTGTTTGGCATATTGTAAGTGGGATACTTTGTGGCTTTTGCGTAGTAATGACTTTCTTCTGCGACTCGACCATGCAGCCCATCTTTCTTCAAGTGCAGGAGGCACTATTGTGCATCTTGAAACAGCCACACCACATGTTTTCAGAGAGTCCTGTATTTCACCTGAAGTTATTTGTGGGTTTTTCTTTGCATCTAAAACAATTTTCCTGGCAGCTGTGGCTGAAATTTTAGTTGGTCTACCTGACCGTGGTTTGGTTTCAACCGAACCCCTCATTTTCCACTTCTTGATTAGAGTTTGAACACTGCTGATTGGCATTCTCAATTCCTTGGATATCTTTTTATATCCCTTTCCTGTTTTATACAGTTCAGTTACCTTTTCCCGCAGATCCTTTGACAATTCTTTTGCTTTCTCCATGACTCTGAATCCAGAAACGTCAGTGCAAGACTGGATGAAAGATGCAAGGGCCTGTCAGGAGTCCAGAAACTCATTAACCCTTTATACACACACACACACACACACACACATTACAAGCAAACAGATCACAGGTGAGGATGGTTACCTTTAATAGCCATTCCAACCCCTTTGTGTCAACTTGTGTGCATGTTATCAGGTCAAAATCACCAGGGTGTGTAAACTTTTGATCAGGGTCATTTGGGTAGTTTGATGCCATTATGATTTAAAGTGGAGGTTCTCTTACTAGTCCACCTTTCCTTATCCCTTCATACTTACCTTAGCCTGCAGATCTGTTCCTCTGTTGGAGCCATAACTGTAATCCCTGTGCAAGTTTTGTGTTGGCCCTTGTTAAACCTTTCACAGGGTTATAAACCTTCTCCTTTCTTCCATGTGACATTGTCTGGGCCAGGAGATTTGCTTAGGCCCAAGCATTGCCTCTTGGGAGGAATAGAAGGTCGCATGCTTACCCATGTCTAAAAGACAAGCAGAGAGGTTGATAAGGGGACACAAAAAGGTGAATCTCAACAGGTCAGGGGTGGGCAAAGTGACCTTGTAAACTTAAAAAAAAAAACTAAGAGAAAGTGATTATAGTGCCCTTTTAAAGCACAGAACTACATTACCAAAAGTATTGGGACACCTGCCTTTACACACATATGAACATTAATGGCATTCCAGTCTTAGTCCATAGGGTTCAATATGGAGTTGGCCCACCCTATGCAGCTATAACAACTCTTCTGGTAAGGCCGTCCACAAGGTTTAGGAGTGTGACTATGGGAATGTTTGACCATTCTTCCAGAAGCGCATTTGTGTGGTCAGGCACTGATGTTGGACGAGAAGGTCTGGCTCACAGTCTCCGCTCTAAATCATCCCAAAAGGTGTTTTATCGGGTTGAGGTCAGGACTCTGCACCTCAAACTCGCTCATTCATGTCTTTATGGACCTTGTTTGTGCACTGGTGTGCAAGCATGTTGGAACAGGAAGGAGCCATCCCCAAACTGTTCCCACAAATTTGGCCGCATGAAATTGTCTTGGTATGCTGATGCCTTAAGAGTTTCCTTCACTGGAACTAAGGGGCCAAGCTCAACCCCTGAAAACCAACTCCACACCATAATCCCCCCTCCACCAAATGATTTGGACCAGTACACAAAGCAAGGTCCATAAAGACATGGATGAGCGAGTTTAGGGTGGAGGAACTTGAAAGGACTGCACAGGATGAGTCCCGACTTCATCCCTTTGGGATACAATTACAGCAGAGACTGCAAGCCAGGCGTTACTGTCCAACATCACTGCCTGATCTCACAAATGCACTTTTGGAAGAATGGTAAAACATTCCCACAGACACAATCCTAAACCTTGTGGACAGCCTTCCCGGAAGAGTTGAAGCTGTTATAGCTGCAAAGGGTGGGCCAACTCAATATTGAACCCTATGAACTAAGACTGGGATGCCATTAAAGTTCATGTGTGTGTAAAGGCAGGCGTCCCAATACTTTTGACAATATAGTGTAGGTCTTTATATTGTAACAAAGGTTGGAAGGGACGGCCCACCTATAGGACAGAGTCCCAGTGCTTCATATGTAATGAGCTCATTAGCAGAGAAGCAATCATGAAGTTCAATCACATCCACATCTTCTGGCCTTACACCAGTCTTCTGATAACAGCGGTCAACTGCAGTCTTAGTCATGTCAAAGCCAACCTGTTAGGAAAACAAGAACAAGACAGAAAATGCTTTAACGGTAAAGCAAATGTCCAGAGGAGACATGTTTTATATGTCTAGCTTCACACAATTGTCAGTTAAAGTAAAAGTAAAGTAAGTGTCGTATCGCAAAAAACAGCCTGATCAGGGGGGGGTACATTTTCTGGAGCTGATTTGGTTAAGCATGGGGGAGGGGGAGCGCTCACAGTGACTATCATTCAAATGTATAGAAGTCCATTGAGTAGACTGGAGTTGGGGCAGCATCATGGAATCTGCAGAGGCAGTGAAAAGTACAGTCATTTTGCTATACATTACATAAGTGGATTACAATATGGGGAAGCATGTTTCTATGAACAAATGTCAACTGTCCGAACATTTACGGGAAGATTTCAAGTACCCCAATCTTACCAGTTTAATGGAGCTGTTCTCCTCAAATGTACTGGGGGTATCTGTGACCATCTCCTGTGCCAGGATTTCTACTGCCTGGTTCTCCAAACTGTGTTTATGAACAAAGTCCTCACTAACCACTACAGCAGCTGCTGCTCCGTCTGAAGTTGGGCTGCAAAAAAAAAAAAAATCAAGGACCCAGATATACCCAAAGTAGATGAGAACAATATTAACACAATCATTACTAGGTCGATCACTTCAGTTACTGATGCAGGACATTGCATCACTGCAGCAGCTACACAGGATGGGTGCTCCTGTCTACGCATTTAGGGTGCAGGGTTATTTCTATCTGCTGTACATGTGTTGTCAGAGTCTGCCGGCTCATCTTCTGGTCACCAGATGTCCAGGTTGCTGCCCTGTTACATAGCGGGCCTCACATACACTGGGGCATTCATAAAGGTTTTTATGGCATGCTTTATATTGCCATTGTGGCTCTGCAGGACAAATGTCAGCATGGGTGACAGATTCATATACGTGCTGCAGACAGGTACATTATCTTGAGACAAGCACAGAGTGTGCATTGAGGCCAGAGGGTCCATAGGGCAATCATACACAGTGCAGCTGAGCTACAGTACCTCCTCCTTGCTGCTACAGTTCTCAAACAGAAAGCAGCCTGATGGGGATTCAGAAACACTTGTTCTCCATCAGGTCCACTCCTTCTGGTTGACTGGTTTGCACAAAAGTTACAGCGTCTGCAAACTATAGGATACATTTATTTAGACTGTTTACTAGTAATGACGGTGATCTACGGCTTATAGCGGGACTGAGACGGACAAATTGGACACCCAACTGACCAGTGATAAAATATGTACTGTCACTGACAGGGAAGGGATTAACATCAGGGGCGATCAAAGGGTTAAAATGTGTGCCTAGGTCAGGGCAACCGCCCCTCCAGCCCACCCCTTGTCCAGGCCCTGCTTGTGACAGTTGTGCTTTACAAACATTTTCCAAAGTAGCACTTGTGTACTGAGACCTGTGTCTCTGCAAATACAGAAAATGTGCAGCACCGAGGTCGGTCAGAATTCAGTAAAATGTGGAGTCTTCAGGCCACGCTCTATAAGTGAGTGATGCAACAAGACAAGTGAAGGGAAATACGGTACTTCTTACTTCCAGAAAATGTGACAGTTGTTGGTGACCTGCTAATATTTTAATAGAGAACATGCTCTTAAAAAACTATAGATATAGATATATATATACACACATACACACACACACACACACCCCTAGGGGGTGGGGAGTGCTTACTAACTGTGGGGAGGTGCTTTTACTACTTGAAGACATGGATTGGTGTTCCAGGATCCGGGTCTTCTGTACATATAGAATGACAATCTGCCTTGTTTACAATTGGTGGGTCCTGGTGGCGATCCGGAAGCGCAGAATCACGTATATCACACACACACACACACACACACACGATTCTGCACAGAGCCAGCTGCCCTGTAGCAGTAAATCTGCTATGGGGTGGTCGTAAAGCGGATAACCATTCACTGAGCCAATATGACCAAACAAGGTGACCCTGACAAAGGCCCACACTATCATGTACAGTATACCCTTGACAAATATAAAAATTATAATAAAACAGGAAGGAAGGAAGGAAGGAAGGAAGGAAGGAAGGAAGGAAGGAAGGAAGGAAGGAAGGAAGGAAGGAAGGAAGGAAGGAAGGAAGGAAGGAAGGAAGGAAGAAAGAAAGAAAGAAAGAAAGAAAGAAAGAAAGAAAGAAAGAAAGAAAGAAAGAAAGAAAGAAAGAAAGAAAGAAAGAAAGAAAGAAAGAAAGAAAGAAACTAGCCCCCCAGGGAAACTCCTCTCCCAAAATATTTACACCGCCAAGCATCCAAAAAGGTGAAGGGAACGTGTTTTTTCTGTTTGCCATCAGGCTCTGCCCACTGTCGGCATCACTGGTAGCTAGGAGTCCATTTGCTGTGAAGCTCTTGAGAACCAGTGACAGGTGGGAAAGGGAGGAGGCCACTTGCTATACAGCAGTGTACAGAGAGGCACTGCCAGCAAAACCACACCTCCTTCATCAGCTGATGAGGCGTGGTTTTGCCTCTACAGTTCCTGATTGGCTACTAGCACCCAGGCTTTTGACAGCTCCATCTGACAGTTCTTCAGAGGTTCCCGCGGAGGCTCTCGGACAGTTTCTCTGGATCTTATTACTGGCATCTATTGCCTCTCCATGATCCCAGCAGCTCCAGTCGGGTCTATCACTACTGACGGCTTCACATTGAGATTGAGAATTCTATGCCCGTTTCACAATGAAGGTTGTGAGTGCATTACCATTGTTTTGTTTCTGTTGGCGAACATAGCCCCCCATACACTATGCAATTTTGATTCCAATTTTTACCAAGTGAAGCGCTGATTTTGTTAGTTTTTTTTTAGATTTTAAAGTTGCAGGTCCGTCTCCGCT